>NC_143054.1:39970454-40273484 GCF_052426305.1 Pelodiscus sinensis | reverse complement strand
GATCAGCATGGGACACGTCAATTGGTGCCCCTCAGTGGCTGCTTGGGTGGCTCTTGGGATGGTGGTGCATGCTCACAGGGTGGCTCTGGGGCAGACATCTGGCTATTGAGCTGCAGCAGGCAAAACTGTCTGTGGACAGCTGCTGTCTGTGCTGCTGCTGCCACACAGCATCTGCAGGGGTGCCTAGGCCTTGGGGGGGATCTGGCAAGCAGGAAATAGTGAGCTCTGAGTGCGGGTACAGAGTGTCCAAGCAGCCAGCTGCATTTTTTCCTGGAAGGCCAGTTTTTGTGCAAAAACTCCCTGCTGCCCATCCACACTGCCTTTTTGCACAAGAGCACTTGCGCAAGAAGGTTTATTCCTCGTACAATGCATTAGAGGTCTTGCTCAAAAAGCCCTTTCTTCCAACACTTTGCTATAAATTTACTTGTACAAGAACGTGCCTGCAGTGTAGAAGCTCCACAAGATTTTGCTCAAGAACAGTCGATCTTGCGCAAGAAGCCTGTAGCGTAGACGTAGCCCAAGAGTATATATACTTAAATGGAGGCAAAGCTGGAGTTTCAAGAGGGTAGGGGGGCAGCAGCTGTGCACTCCAGGACATGGCTTGCTTTTTATTCCATTCCTGGGACTATCAGGGAGTGAGGGAAAAGTGCTTGCATTCCATGCATGCCTCTCACACCTGGCTGGTGAACTCTCTCCACCAAGAGATCTTAAATGATCTAAAAATCAAAAAAGAGTCATAATGGTAGAGACATAAAGGGTAGCAAAAAAAAGTCTACAAATTTGTTAGAAGCAATAAGAAGACCAAGGGCAGAGTAGGTCTATTGTTCAGTGAAAAGGGAAAAACAATAACAGGAAACATGAAAATGGCAGAGATGCTTAAAAACGTCTTTGTTTTGTTTTTCACCGAGATGCTGAAAGGTGAGTGGATGCCTAACATAGTGAATGCTAGTGGAAATAGGGTAGGTTTAAAAGTTAACATAGGAAAAGAACAAGTTACAAATTACTTGGAAAAGTTAGATGTCTTCAAGTCACAAGGGCCTGATTAAATGCCTCTTCAAATACTCAAAGAGCTGATTGAAGAGGTATCTGAGCCTTTAGCTATCATCTTTGAAAAGTCTTGGAAGTAGGGAGAGATTCCAGAAGACTGGAAAAGGGCAAATATAGTTCCCATCTATAAAAAGGGAAATAAAAATAACCCAGGAAACTATACACCAGTCAGTTTAACTTCTGTGTAAGGGAAGAAAATGGAGCAAATAATTAAGGAATTCATCTGCAAATATCTGGAAGATAACAAGCAGCCAGCATGGATTTGTAAAAAATGAATCACGTCAAATCAATCTCATGGCTTTGTTTGATAGAAAAACAAGTCTTGTGGATAAGAGAGAAGTGTCTGGATATGGTATTTTTAGACATTAGTAAAGTACTTGAGATGGTCTTGCATGACCTTCTTATTAATAAGCTAGGAAAACACAACCTAGATGGGGCTACTATAAGGTGGCTGAATAATCTTTCTCAGAGATAGGGTACGTCTACACTACAGCGCTAGTTCGAACTAACTTAGTTCGAATTAGTTAATTCGAACTAAGCTAGTTCGAACTAACGCATCTAGAACTAAAAACTAGTTCGAACTAGCGTTTTGCTAGTTCGAACTAGTAAGTCCACATTGAGTGGACTCTGAACAGGGCTTAATGATGGCCGGAAGCAGTGCCGGCAGGGCATAAAAGGAGGACTTAGAGCATGGAGATGCTGTCTCAGGCTAGCCGAGGGCTGCGCTTAAAGGGTCCCGACCCCCACCCCGGACACACAGTTCTAAGGGGTGCCCCGCTTGCAAAGAAGTTCTGGCTTGGAGTGCCCTGAGTGCCCACACTGGGCACATCACACCACTCGGCCATCAGCCCGGCTGCACTTGCCGCAGGCTGCCATCTGGGGAGAGGGAGTAATTGGGGGGCTGCAGGAGAGCTTCCACCCCCAGAAGCCCGCAGAGCCAGCCCAGTCCTCCCCATCGGGGGCTCGTACCCCATTCCTCCCTCACCTCCTTCCACTTGCCCTTCCCTAGCCCCCCTTCTTATTGATGTACAAAATAAAGATAACGTTTCTTCCAACATTGACTCTGTCTTTATTGAACAAAACTGGGGGAGACTGGGAAAAGGAGGTGGGAGAGGGGAAGAGAAAGGCTGGGAGAGGGGAGGGCAACTAACATGATCAGGGGTTGGGAACAGGTCCCAGATGAAGAGAGGCTACAGAGACTGGGACTGTTCAGCTTAGAAAAGAGGAGACGGAGGGGGGACAGGATAGAGGTCTCTAAAAGCAGGGGTTGGGTGGAGAGGGTGCATTCAGAAAAGTTCTTCCTGAGTTCCCATCAAGAAGGACTAGAGGACACCAAAGGAAAGGAATGGGTAGCAGGCTTGAAACTAGTAAGAGAAAGTTGTTGTTGTTGTTGACAAAGCAAATAGTTAACCTGTGGAACTCCTTGCTGCAGGAGGCTGTGAAGGCTAGAACTAGAACAGAGTTGAAAGGGAAGTGAGATAAAGTGATGGAGGTTGGGTCCATGGAGTCCTATTAGCCAGAGGGTAGGAGTGGTATCCCTGCCCAAAGTTTGTGGAAGGCTGGAGAGGGATGGCACGAGACAAATGGCTTGGTCATTGTCTTCGGTCCATCCCCTCCAGGGTCCCTAGGGTTGGCCGCTGTTGGCAGACAGGCTACTGGGCTAGATGGACCTTTGGTCTGACCCAGTACGGCCATTGTAAGCTCAGGGCTCAGTGTCGGGGGTCTCAGTGGACCCCCTTGATTTTCATGCACACCTGGTCCTGGGTGGCCAGGCTGGCAGCTCTCCTGCCCTAGACGGCCACTTTCCTGTGCCTAGTGCGGAGATCGTGGACGAGGTCCACGATGTCCGCACTAGCCCAGGAAGGTGCCCGCCTCTTGCGGTCCAGGGCAAGCTCCTGGGAGCCGCCAGCCTGGTCCCGGCAAGAGGGGGTGGGCTGGGGGGCATCGGGTGGGTGGCTCTGTGCCGTGCCAGGTGCAGGGTCTGCTAGCTGGGTGCTGGCAGGCTTGCACCTGGCACGGGCACCGTAGCCAGCCCGTGCCCCTTTAAGGGGTCCGGGGCCGGGAGGGGGGCATAGAGTTTCCCTGGTGTTGGCCAGAGTGGCCACCAGGGAAACCTGGGGAGGGCTAGCCTCCCACTAGTTCGAACTAAAGGGCTACACAGCCCTTAGTTCGAACTAGCTAGTTCGAACTAGGCGTTAGTCCTCGTAAAATGAGGTTTACCTAGTTCGAACTAAGCGCTCCGCTAGTTCGATTCAAATTCGAACTAGCGGAGCGCTAGTGTAGCGCATAGGAAAGTTAGTTCGAACTAACGTCCGTTAGTTCGAACTAACTTTCTAGTGTAGACATACCCATAGTTATTAGTGGTTCACACTCACGCTGGAAAAGCATAATAAGTGGGGTTTCGCAGGGGTCAGTTTTGGTACAAGTTCTGTTCAATATCTTCATTAACGATTAAGATAATGGAATAGAGAATATGCTTATTAAGTTTGCAGATGATACCAAAGTGAGAGGGGTTGCAAGTGCTTTGGAGAGTAGGGTCATAAATCAAAATTATCTGGGCAAACTGGAGAAATGGTCTGAGGTAAATAGGATGAAGTTTAATGAGGGCAAATGCAAAGTACTCCATTTAGGAAGGAACAATCAGTTTCACACATACAGAATGGGAAGCGACTGTTTAGGAAGGAGTACTGCAGAAAGGGATCTAAGGGTCATAGTGGACCACACACTAAAAATGAGTCAACAGTGTAAAACTGTTGCAAAAAGAGCAAACACAATTCTGGGGTGCATTAACGGGAGTGTTGTGAGCAAGATATGAAACATAATTCTTCCTCTCTGCTCTGCCCTGATTAGGCCTCAGTTGGAATATTGTGTCCAGTTCTGGGCACCACATTTTAAGAAAAATGCGGGAAAAAAAAGAGAAGAGCAACAAAAATGATTAAAGGTTTAGCAAACATGAGCTATGAAGGAAGACTGAAAGAATTGGGTTTGTTAAGTTTGGAAAAGAGAAGACTGAGAGGGTCCATGATAGCAGTTTTCAAGTATCTAAAAAGGTGTTACAAGGAAGTGGGAGAAAAATTGTTCTCCTTGACCTCTGATGATAGGATAAGTAATGTGCTTAAATTGCAGTAAGGAAGATTTAGGTTGGATATTAGGAAAAACTTACTAACTGTCAGGACGGTTAAGCATTGGAACAAATTACCTAGGGAAGTTGTGGTATCTCCATCACTGAAGATATTTAAGAGCAAGTTGGATAGATGTCTATCAGGGATGATCTAGTTGGTGCTTAGTCCTGCTGTGACGACAGGGGATTGGAGTTGATGACTTCTTGAGGTTCCTTCCAGTTCTAGTATTCTATGATTCTATGATTCTATGATTTTACATTCAGGTAATAAGTTTATCTTATTACCTGTATGAATGTGGGGAGGTATTAACTTCCTTGACATTTGCTGGAAAACTATTACACCAAATCATAGTTCTTAACATGTATAGGAGACAACCTTCTCATTCAGAAAGGTACATAAAAAATATAGTGGAACCCACTTTAGATCTTGTGTTGACCAACAGGGATGAATTAATTGTAAACCCAAGAGTGGTCAGGAACTTGGTATATAATTCAATATCCTAGAGAAAGGCCAACATGAAATAAGAAAACAAGGGCACTGGACTTCAGAAAGGCAAATTTCAACCTACTCAAGGTCCCATGGAAATGGGAGGAGGATCATGTCACTATGGGTGTGTCTAGACTACATGCCTCCTTCGACGGAGGCATGTAGATTAGCCAGATCGGAAGAGGGAAATAAAGCCGCGATTAAAATAATCGCGGCTTCATTTAAATTTAAATGGCTGCCCCGAACTGCCGATCAGCTGTTTGTCGGCAGATCGGGGCAGTCTGGACGCGATGTGCCGACAAAGAAGCCTTTCTTCATCGGCACAGGTAAACCTGGTTTCACGAGGCTTACCTGTGCCGATGAAGAAAGGCTTCTTTGTCGGCGCGTCGCGTCCAGACTGCCCCGATCTGCCGACAAACAGCTGATCGGCAGATCGGGGCAGCCATTTAAATTTAAATGAAGCCGCGATTATTTTAATCGCGGCTTCATTTCCCTCTTCCAATCTGGCTAATCTACATGCCTCCGTCGAAGGAGGCATGTAGTCTAGACACACCCTATAAGAAGGTATACATAGGATTAGTATGAGTGTGTAGTTACAAAATCTGGAAAGCCAAAGCAAAGAATCACTTACATCTGGCAAGAAATCTCAGCTGTAGTAAATTCAAGAGTAAAGTCATTTCCAGAGCCAAGAATCATTCACCAAGGACAGAATTCTGCCTTCCCCTTTCCCTTTACAGTACTCGGCTTGAATGGCAAGATGTGGTCCCTGAAATGTATAGATTTTAAACTATTTAAGATTTAAAATGTCAAAAATCACACCTTAAACTCTCCTTGGGAATCAATCTGCATCCAGTGCATTTTACAAAGAACAACTATAAATGCTCTCTGCTTGAAACTCACTTTATAATCAGACTGACATATTTTTAACTAGCTGCAATTTTGGAATGAGAGCATAGAGTGCATTCCAATATAATCTAGCATTGAGGCACCAAAGACACAGATAGCTGTATCAGTGTTGGTATCTGTGAGGAGTGGAGAATTCAGGAATGATTTACTCTCCTTCTGTCCCAATATGCCAAGAAATGAATGGGCCTAAATTGTTTGCAATGTTGAGAAGGATACACTGAAACTCACAAAGGTGGCCTTTGCTCTCCCTATGGTCTGGCCCAGCTGTCTGACATGCTAGATATCTAATAAAATTTCAGGCAACCTGAAAAGACTAGAAATTAGTCATGGAATGGGAAATTTAGCTTCAGGCTTAATGATGATGTGGCAGTAGCTGTTCCATAGTGACAGACATCACAATGGCTATATAGAAAAAGATCAGCTGAAGCTTTCATAAACTATATGGGGAAAAAACGTATTATCTTTCTATTGTACTATCCCTTTACTTCAATGGCAAACTTAGTTGCATTGGAGACTGGCAAAACAGGCAACAGGTGCCAAGCATGGTCATTTTCAACCAATTGAAAATCTACTTCCTGAAACCCCTGCCCAAAACAGGACCAACCCCAACTAAATCATCCCAGTCAGGGCTTTGTCAAGACAGGACTTTAAAACTTCTAGGGATGGAGATTCCTCCACCTATTCCTCATTCTGGTTAAGAAGGATATATTTTAGACATATTTAAGACCTGGACACAGAAATGAGGAAGTTCTGTGCAACAAAAATGTCCTGTATTCATGATCCTTAGAGCCATCCAAGTCTCAGTTTAGATTTTTCAGTTTGAGTGGAAGCACTTTAAAAAATATACTCAACGATATACTCTTCTAAAACAGACCTTTCTATTAAACACGGATGCAGAAATAAATCTAGATCTATAATCATTGATCAGAGAGGAGTAAGGCTTACATTAATACTCAAAGATGCTGCAAAATAAGTTTGAATTGGGGCCCCCAAATCCCTAAAGGACAGTACCTCTCACTTTTACTAAGCCATAAAGCCATGGTTTGTGATAAAATATGTGTTTTTGTTATAAGCAACATTTGTGATCTGTCACTTTTAATGTTCTTTGATCAAAGCCAGAAAGCAGCCAAACTCAGTATTTTCTGTCAGCGATGAGGGAATAGTGGGTGAGAAATAAAGTACACATCCTCCCCAATTGTTTAGAGCTATAGCACTTCCATGATATCTGTTCTGCCCTCTTTAGAAACACTGGGAAAAGATTTCTCTCCTTGAAGGTTAAAGTTTCTTTGTGATGTGAATAGTTACTGTTATTAAGGACTGAAATTGTGAGGATGCCTTATCTGGCACTATGATAAAGATGCAGTTAAATAGCAGGAAATCAAAGGGAGTCCATTTATAAAACTGTGGGCTTCCTCTTGTCTAAAACAGAGAATATTTCTTATTTATAACACACTATATCCAAGACTCTGTATTATAGTTAGAAGTATTATATTGAGTCCATTAGTGCTAAGTTTCATCTTTCAAGGTCTCTCAGGGCAACTAAAATAATGGCAAAAATTGAAGGCATACAGTACTAATGAAGTCTGTTTTATAACCCCAGAGCTATGGTCTTGCACCATTTTGACAAAAAGTAATTACTTTCTTTATTTTACCCAGGGGCTATAGTTCTAACAGGAAAAAATATGAAAGAATACATGTTGAGTTAAATGTGTGGAAGAGGTGAAAAAGCCATTACTACTAAACAGCCATATAAACTCAAACTGAGATTAATTACTTAGTTGTGTGCTCTGATAAAGCATTTAAAAAGCATCCTCTACTGAGATTGCCTATAAAATGCTATTTTTAAATAACATGAAATGTCAAAATTTAAACAAATGATCATTTGTTTTTGAAAAATAGTGAATTATTCAGCTTAGCTTTTAATGACCAAAGTTTTAAGATGGAAAGGTAGATAGAGTTGCATTTAGTGATATGTCCATTTTTATCACAACTGATATAATAGCCTGGAATAAAATTTAATGTATTGACTTTCTATTCATATTACTGTGACAGTTTTTTGGTTCTATATCATAAATGTAATTCATTTTTAATTTTTTTTTATTTTTACTTATCTCCTAACTCCGTGCCTCAAAATTCCATCTTAGCAATCAGTGACTTTCCATTAAGGCAAGGCATGTTGGAAGATGCAGCATCTCTAGCAGGGCCAACAGCACCACAGACGTTGGGGCAATGTGTGGAGGCACCCGGCCAAGGGCAGAAGGGGCGGGACCAAGGACAGTAACGTTACACTGCCTGGACCATGGCACGACACCCTTCCCCGCCCCAGCCTTCAGACCTGTGTGTAGTGGTGCTTGGGCACTGCCGCAACAATGCAAAGGGGTTCCAGCCACTGCTGCTGCTGCTGTAGAGCCCAGAGCTCCAAACTTCAGAGCTGTTGCCTCCTTTGCCCTCCCATCCCCACCATCAGTGGGCCTGAGAATGACTTACTCTTGAAATGCTGACAAGATGTATCAGCCGGCAGAGGAGGGAGCATGCTCTTAGCTAAGAGAAACCATGTTATTATTGGTATCATAATTACAGTGTTATCCCTTAAATCTTTCTGTTTCCTTAGACACTATAAGTAAATAACTTTTTTTCAGTGATGACAAAAAGTGCTTTCAAGTCAGATTCTCAGCAGCCAGTTTATGTTGGGTGCAAAATGGATGGGGGATCTTTCATAGTGATGATTATGGATTCCTGATTCTTTGCTCAGGGACACCTTAGAGCAGCAGTGCAAAGGAACAAGAGCATGTCTATAATTAACTAAATCAGAATATCTGGCTTAGTTAATTCTAGACTAGGTCAGCAAACATGTTTTGCGAGACTCTGAAATGTTCAGGTAGTGCTCAAAAATAGTAAATAGTCAATACTTCTCTCTCTCTCTCTCTCTCTCTCTCTCTCTCTCTCTCTCTCTCTCTCTCTCTAATTTATGCCTTCGCATAGATACAATAACAGTTCCATTCTAATACCAGCAAAATTTCTCACGTATTCTCAGGGCAACTCACTGATTTTATGTTGTTAATATTATGCTTACATACATGATTTATTTAATCAAAGATTAGTGCTTTAGACCAGTAGTTCTCAAACGGTGAGTTGGGACCTCAGAGTGGGTCAGGACCTTATTTTAATGATGTCACCAGGGCTGACTTAGACTTGCTGGGACCCAAGGTTGAAATCTGAGACCCACTGCACACCCTGGGGCAATGGGGATTGGACAGGCTAAGGCTTCAGTACCCCCCGTTGGGGTTGTATAGTAATTTTTATTGTCAAAAGTGGGTTGCAGTGCAATGATATTTGAGAACCCCTGCTTTAGACCTATCTCTATCTGTGCCACTAACTATCTAAATTAGCATTGGTCACTCTGGCTATGTCTGCATATGGAGCTAAGTTTGTGATTCCTAGGTTGCTTAGACATGCTCACATTTGCTTGCATCAAGCTAGAGTGCTAAAAATAATAGTGTAACTGTGGTAGCATGGGCAGAGGTGTTGCCTTAGGCTAGCTGCACCAAGTGCAAAGTTGACCATACCCCTTCAATATACATTTGGGATCGCTAGCTAATGCCACCACTCACCACTGCCTGTGCTACTACTGTTACACTACTAATTTACTAGATGAGTGCTAGCATGAGGATGTCTACTCTAGCTGAGAATGACACCCCTCTCTCCAAGTATTGACATAGCCGAAGTATGTATCCGCATGAAAAAGTGTGCTCTTAAACTCAGGTTAAGTAACCTAAATTAAAAAATAACAGCAAAGATAAGCATTTTGCTGAAGCTAACAGCTTGAATTGAATCCCAATTTCCCCTAGAGTCTTTTCATTCAAGATGCTAAACCAAATTAAAAGCCATACTGCTATATTTTCAATGCTATTTTAATGTGAGTTTAAAGCTTAAAAGGCTAGCTAACCCAAGATTAGAACACACCTTATTTTCCTGTGTAGGCATACCCTTCGGACTGGTTGGAAAATTGCATTGAATTTTTTAAAGTAAAAATAGGGGTGAAGCATGAAAATACCTACAGTTCTTTCTCATGCTTCTATTCCCCCCCCCCCCCTCTCTGTGAATCAAAATGGAGATGTTCTGTGTGTTGGAAATGCTATACAGGGTGAAGACTCAGGGCAAGAACTTATTATTTAAGGAATGAATTTTCATGGATGGATCTAGTAAAAAGCAAAATGATTTAGCTGGTACAAGTTTTGTTATGAAAGAAGTCATTCTGCATCTTGGTAGGGTACTGCAGAGATGAATCTTGCAGTCTCTTCTAACCATATGACTTTATTTGATTTCTGGGAGGTAACATGGCTTGATGGCTGGGCCTCAAGAAATGAAACTGAGGAATGCAGAGGGACATATATTGCATTAGTGGTCATAAAAAAAGGTTGGAAAACTCACACGCACACACTTTATCTCTTTCATACTTTCCCTAATTAATCTGGTTATGCTGAAGTTCAGAGCAGCAGTGTTAGAAAGCTATGAGTATAGATATAATAAAGAAGGGTATGTCTACACTACCCTCCTAGTTCGAACTAGGAGGGTAATGTATGCATACCGCACTTGCTAATGAAGCCCGGGATTTGAATTTCCCGGGCTTCATTAGCATAAGCGGGGAGCCGCCATTTTTAAATCCCCGCTGCTTCGAACCCCGTGTAGCGCGGCTACACTGGGCTCGAACTAGGTAGTTCGGACTAGGGTGCCTATTCCGAACTACCGGTACACCTCGTTTCACGAGGAGTAACGGTAGTTCGGAATAGGACCCTAGTCCGAACTACCTAGTTCGAGCCCCGTGTAGCCGCGCTACACGGGGTTCGAAGCAGCGGGGATTTAAAAATGGCGGCTCCCCGCTTATGCTAATGAAGCCCGGGAAATTCAAATCCTGGGCTTCATTAGCAAGTGCGGTATGCATACATTACCCCGCTAGTTCGAACTAGCGGGGTAGTGTAGACATACCCGAACAGTTTTATTCTAACCCTACACAGGAGTGGTAGAAGTGACCTAAAAGTGTGTATGGGGGAGGAGGCAGGCACCTGAACCATGGCCCTAGTACCATACCAATGCCTCCCATTGCTTCTAAGGCCCCAACTTCGCTGTATCCATTCTTTCTAGGATTAATTCCTGAAATATTATTACTAATGTACTAATATATACTAATTCATAATATGAAAGGGTGGCAATTACTTGGCTTTAGGACATCTTTTTCTCTTGTGTCAATGTACTACTAATGCCAGCAAGATCTGAGCGAGGGAGGGACCAATATTTCCCAGCACCGGCAGTTTCAGGGTGTTCTGGGACTTTTTGTCATCACCGAAGAAAAGTTATTTACTTATACGCTGTGTCTAGACTGGCCAGTTTTTCCGGAAATCAGCCACTTTTCCGGAAAATCTTGCCAGCTGTCTATACTGGCCGCTTGAATTTCCGCCAAAGCACTGACTTCCTACTGTAAGAAATCAGTGCTTCTTGCGGAAATACTATGCTCCTCCCATTCGGGCAAAAGTCCTTTTGCACAAAAGGGCCAGTGTAGACAGCCCAGATTTGTTTTCCACAAAAAAGCCCCGATCATGAAAATGGCGATCAGGGCTTTTTTGCGGAAAAGCGCGTCTAGTTTGGCACAGATGCTTTTTCGCAAAAAGTGCTTTTGCGGAGAAGCGTCCATGCCAATCTAGACGCTCTTTTCCGAAAATGCTTTTAACAGAAAACTTTTCCGTTAAAAGCATTTCTGGAAAATCATGCCAGTCTAGACGTAGCCATAGTGTCTAAGGAAACAGAAAGATTTAAGGGATAACACTGTAATTATCAGAGGGTAGCCTTGTTAGTCTGAATCTGCAAAAGCAGTGAGGAGTCCTGTGGCACCTTATAGACTAACAGATGTATTGGAGCATAAGCTTTCATGGGCAAAGACCAACTTCGTCAGATGCATGTGACGAAGTGGGTCTTTGCCCACGAAAGCTTATGCTCCAACACTTCAGTTAGTCTATAAGGTGCCACAGGACTCCTCTCCACTGTAATTAAGATACCAATAATAACATAATGGTTTCTCTTAGCTAAAAGCAAGCTAGCAACAAAGGCTATGGTGAAAAAATACTCACCTTTCAATAAAAAACACATTTCTTAATACAGCAACATGTTGGCACAACATGTTGGCAGTCACATCTGTTTTTCTGCTTTTTAAAATGAAGAATTTAGATTTGAGGTTTTATTCGGTTTTTGCTGATGGTAACCACAAGTACCTCTGAGGGGAGTGGGTATTAAATACAAAACATACATAATAATCTAATAGTTTCTTCATCCACTGTTTAGGAGGGATAAATAAATCAGTACAGAAAATATGTTAGAAAGTACTAACTGGATTTTTTTACCTTTGTATCCAAATAAAAAAGCTGCTAATTTATCAGTTGTTTTGCGTGCTTTTTCTTTTTAGTACACTTTTGAAATATATGCTTTAACTAGGACCAGAGGAGAAAGTGCCAATATGTTGTGAAAAAAAGCAATTTCCATTTTATCTGTTGCCCAGTCTTACAGACTTAAGAGATTCCAATAGTTTAGGTGAATTTCACTTAAGGATCTGAATTTTTAGATATTAATCTGAATTTACTTGTCACCCTGAACATTACTGTTTGGCATTAATTTGGGATATAGGACAAACGCTGTTTTTTTTTTTTTTGTGTTGTTATTTAAAGAAACCTGCTAAGATGTTCAGGGTGACATTTCCAATAACAGTATATTGTGTTAATTTACAAAATCTCAGATATTCCCAAGGGAAACTTCAAAAAATTACATCTGGCTTTTCAAATTTGGCATAACTTCAAGTTGCATGAATTGTAATTAAACAAAGCAATCAATTATTGTTTAATATGAAAATGGGTGTGTACTCATGACAAAAATGTCATTATAATGATGTAATTTTCAACTGCATATAGTCATACAACCTGGCACATTGTATACATCCATCTGATTGTTCCCACTTTAAGTTGAGATTATCTTCACTAATTATTTTTACAGTTTTTATGATAACATATATCTGTGTGTGTTTTCCAGGGGGAAAATAGAGCTTAAAGTTACAGAACACATATTTATCTCTCTGTGGAATACTTTCTTAGTATCATAGAACCATAGAGCTGGAAGAGACCTCAGAAGGCCATCAAGTCCAGCCCCCTGCTCTAGGCAGGACCAATCCCTACTTAAAATGAGGGATAAGGGATCTTTCGGAAAAGGCTTTATTTTCCAAAAGATCCGCTTCTAGACTGGCGCTTTTTTCCAGCAAAACCCTGAGCCAGAAAAAAGCGGCAGCCTTTTTTATGCTAATGAAGCAGGGGGGATTTAAATCCCCACTTCATATGCAATTGCGATATGTCTAATTTGCATCCCTTTTACGGAAAAGGGATGCAGTCTAGACACAGTCCTCTAGGGATGGAGACTCCACTACTTCCCTAGGTAACCCATTCCAGTGCTTCATTACCCTCCTAGTGAAATAGTTTTTCCTCTTAATGCAACCTAATATGCCATTAGCCTTCTTGGCTACAAGGACACACTGTTGACTCATATCCAGCTTCTCATCCACTGTAACCCCCAGGTCCTTTTCTGCAGAACTACTACTTAACTGGTTGGTCCCCAGCTTGTAACAATGCTTGGGATTCTTCCATCCCAAGCGCAGGACTCTGCACTTGTGCTTGTTGAACCTCATCAGATTTCTTGTGGCCCAATCCTCCAATTTGTCTAAGTCACTCTGGACCCTATCTCTGCCCTCAAGCGTATCTTCCTCTCCCCCTAGCTTAGTGTCATCCGCAAACTTGCTGAGGGTGTAAGCCATCCCCACATCCAGGTCATTAATAAAGATATTGAACAATACCGGTCCTAGTACCGAACCTTGGGGCACTCTGTTAGAAACCGACCGCCATCCTGACATCGAGCCGTTGATTACTACCCACTGGTACTGGCCTTCTGGCCACCTTTCTATCCATCTTACCGTCCATTTATCCAATCCACATTCCCTTAACTTGCTGGCAAGAATATTGTGGGAGACCGTATCAAAAGCCTTGCTAAAGTCAAGGTATATCACATCCACTGACTTTTCTATATCCACAGAGCCAGTTACCTCATCATAGAAGCTTATCAGATTGGTCAGGCACGACTTTTCCTTTGTGAATCCATGCTGTGATTCACTTTTGTGATTCCCTTTGTGATTCCATAATTCATTACTTTCCCTTCCTAAGTACATGTGTCAGAGGAGATGGAAGGGAAACCAGAGTTAATCCTTTGTTTATTCATACAGAGCAGTCTGCAGAGCAGTGAAAGAGGTGAACTAGGCTTCTATGGCTCTGTGCTCTCACAGCACTAAGATATAAGCAGGATTTGGGGAGGGGGGAGAATCCACTTTTTAAGATGCAAAGGTGTCCTTTGAGGTTGAGAATAACACTTTGGATACTTCTGTACAAAATTAAGATTATTATAGGAAACAAAATCATGAAGGCCCAAATACAAAAAAATGGATAAAGAGGGGCAGAGAAGGAAAAAGTTGTAAGGTTCACCTTATGTGATGTCCTGGGAATTTTTCCAACAAGGGCTATGTCTAGACTGCATTCCTCTCTCGAAAGAGGAATGTAAGTGAAGCAGATTGAAAATTCAAATGAAGCGTGGATTTGCAAATCTCGAGCTTCATTTGCATAATCGCATTTTGAAAACGTTTTTTTTTTTTAAAAACCAGCAGTAAAGATGGGGTTCTTTTGAAAAAAAAAAAAACCCTTTTTCAAAAGAATCCATACTCCTCATTTTTTCAGGAGTATGGGTTCTTTCAAAAAAGGGGTGTGTTTTTTTCAAAAAAACTGCAGGTTATTTTTCAAAAAACCTTTTTTGATAAAGCACTCGCATGCGATTATGCAAATGAAACGTGAGATTTGCAGACCTGCGCTTCATTTGAATTTTCGATCTGCTTCATTTATATTCCTCTTTTGAGAGAGGAGTGTAGTCTAAAGGAGCCCCTTAAGATGTGAATGGTGTATGACGGAGTGGAGTGGGAAGTTTATATTTCTGTGGAAGAAGGTGGTCTGCCCTTCCCCCCCAAATCCTGCATATATCTTAGTGCTGTGAGAGCACAGAGCCATAGAAGCCTAGTTCACCTCTTTCACTGCTCTGCAGACTTCTCTGTATGAATAAACAAAGGATTAACTCTGGTTTCCCTTCCATCTCCTCTGACACGTACTTAGAAAGGGAAAGTAACGAATGACTGAGGATGCCTATGGGTAAATTGAGTAAATCTCTCAGACTGGGAGGGGTTTAAATGTGTTTTGCTTATTGTCAATTGTTTTGATTTTTCTATTCTGATAAAGATCGGATGCTGTTAAAATATCATGCTGTTTACTGCTGCTATATTTCGATCAAATAATTTCACTGTTTTATAGCTTGTCAGGTATAGGCTTCCCAGCACAGAGGAGACTCTGCTGGAAAACTAATAGAGCCTTAGGCAGCGATAACTGTCCCTACAGGTAGTCCAGGAGAATGATGCATGGCTCCTCAGTTCCACTGCCTTCCCCGGCATGAGACTTTACCAAGCAAAGATATTTAGCCCTCCCAAGAGCATTTCCCAAGAACCTTCAGGCAGAGGAGAGGTGTGAAAACTTGGAGAGGGATAATTTCTATTGAATGATATTGGTAAGATTTAATTTTATATGTGTTTACTTTTCAGTGGAGTGCAGCCAGTTGCTAATTTAGCAGCAAGCATTTTCTTTAGACTGCCACTATTAAAACCTGTAGTTACTACTCAGATAACTCCAGGAGATCGCAAAATAATTGTCCATATGGTACCCAAGCCAAAAATCTGTCAGTACATTAAAACAATATAATCAAATTGCTATAGAAACTAAAGAAATTAGCTGTGAGAGATGATATCATCATTCAAGGGCAATGTGGAACAAGGAGGAAATCTAGGCCAAATGCACTTGTATCACTTGCATTTGATATTAGTCCCATCATGCTAGGGTCTCTTTTTAGGGAAATGGTATATTAGTGGATAGAGACCTGATCTTTTGATTTCGGCAGTTAAGTGTGAAACCAACCTCAAATATTGTTGTCACCTTCTATGACTTCATTAAAGATAAGCCCCTAACTTTGTACACTAACAGATATCTTGCTGAATAGTTCTGCAAAACCATTATTAATCAGTACGATTTCCTTTCATCCTATGATTGTGCTGAAGTTGAGGAAGTGCCAGCTTCTCTTTAAAAAAACCAAGGTTTGGGTGGTGGGGGGTTCTTAAAGCCCATAGTCATGAACTTCAAATGTTGCTTGGCCTCAACATTTCCATTTTGAGGGGAAATTGAGAAGGTGGTTGCAAACAAATTCTAGCTAGATCTGAAATCTGTAATTCTCCTTGACCTTGGACAATGAGGCCTTCTGCATAAGTTCAATACAGAATTTGCATTATGGAAACTTTACTACTAGTTTCTTATGGTCTTCTGCTGATGATGGATGAAGAGCAAATCATCGAAACGAGGAGTACCAGTAGTTCGGAATAGGCACCCTAGTCCGAACTACCTAGTTCGAGCCCCATGTAGCCGCGCTACACGGGGTTCGAAGCAGCGGGGATTTAAAAATGGCGGCTCCCCGCTTATGCTAATGAAGCCCGGGAAATTCAAATCTCGGGCTTCATTAGCAAGTGCGGTATGCATACATTACCCTCCTAGTTCGAACTAGGAGGGTAGTGTAGACATACCCCCAGGCCTTTAGTCACCTGGAGGTTATGTGTGCAGTGACTTCCACATAAAGGACTCCTTGAATCATATACCAATTGCAGTTAGTTCAGAATATGGCTACAGGTTGGACCTAGCTAGTCTAGCACCCTCAAGACCTGATTCATCCCAAATAAGGGGATTTGCTAGACCAGGGAAGGACCCTCCCCTACTGGTCTGTCTGGCACCGGGTTAGGGCTCCAGCCTGCCCTGGCTCCTGACCAGCCACCTGGGGCTCTCTAGGTCCCGCTGCTGCAGGGAGGAGTGCCATGGCCAGAGCTCCACAGCCAGGGCAAAGCTCTGCAGCCGCCTGGTTCCGAGGTCAGGGCTGGAGCTGCTCATCCAGGGCTTGGGGTAGAGGGACAGAGCCATAGCTCTGCAGTAAACAGGGCCATAGCTCTGCAGGGACAGAGCTCCCTGGCCATTGATGGAGCTGGAGCTCCATGGCTGCTGCTAGGGCCAGAACTCTCCACTGTGCCATCCATTCCCCACAGACAAACACTGAGTTGCCAGTGCACCCTAACACATTCCTGCCCCACTGCCAGACCTCTCTTTTCCTTGGATCTGGGGTCCAGGAACATCCAGAGGATGTTGCTGGATGAGGTAGTCCCTGTTAAGGGAGGTAGTACAACCTGTGCTCTCCTTTCAAGTGTTGTCTCATGCAGATGCTATACTTCCTGATTTACACAGGCTTCAAGATGACTTCTAGGTAAAATTTAAATGACAGTTTCAGACTGTTAAGCACTGTCTGGATTCCAGCTACTTCATAGACCCTCTACCCCTTTCCCTGAACTCCTTTTCTCTTATCAAAGAGAATAATCTATTTAGGATATACAAATTGCCTTATGCATTGCAATAATTAGAGTCACAGTGGCTTGAAAAGGGTTTTACCCTCAACGCTTATGATCCTATATATTTTTTAATCTTGAAGGTGCCACAGAACTACGCATTTTTAAAGTTACAGACTAACACAGATACCCCTCTGGGTCTTTTTAGACACTTAGAACAACGCTATGGTCCACAAAGCCTGAGTTAGGCACCAAAGAAGGGAGGTTATTTATATATAATGAATGGGGATGGATATGTACCTGAGAATGAAATCCCTAAAAGCCAGCATTCTAAAGCAACCTAAACAAGTCATTGGGAGAGGCTGAACAGGGGCTTGTCAGACCTCTGCTAGCTTCTTCTAGTGATCCATGAACTTGCAGAGGTTAGGCGCTCGGCTGCATTAGTTCCATGCAGAGTTGGTGAGTAGTGGAGTGGAGCTGCTCATTTACGAGTTTTAGCTCAGTGGTTATAACACTCTCCCCCATTTCAAGTTCCTCCACCTCCTGAAGGGAGAAAGGATTTGAATAATGACCACATCCAGTTATGCTCTACCAACTAGGGCATAAAGTCATTCTAACTTTCTCTAGCCCAAATAAGATTTAATTAAAGTGGAACAATTTCAATGGAAGAGATTGAGGGTGTACTATCTCATCCCATGGCTTAGAAGTTAGGTCACTAACCTGTGAGATATCTGATACTTGCTGAAATCCTTTCTTCCCGCTTGGGATGAGTTGAACCCAGTGTCTCCTCTATGCTAGGTCAATACTTCCAGGCTAAAGATTACACCGGTAGTCTTTTCACACCACACTGTTTTGATGTGAATTTGCCTTAGGGGCCCAATTTTAATGGCTTCTACACATCCAGTGCCGCCATGTGACCTGGACAGTCAAATGCCAGTCTTTCCTGTTTTGTGAATAGCTCTGAAGCTTAGGCAGGCGATTGCATCTGGCTACCTAACATGGTGCAGCAGAGCACATGTCCAGACAGGCTCTCTGATATCTCAACTGAGACCGCTGAGTACATGACAATGTAGTAAGTTGAGGGTCAGTAACATGGAGTCAGCAGGCCTAAATAGAGGCCTGTAACATGAAAACAGAAACAGGCCTGCAATCTAGTGAGCAAGACTTTGGTTCAGTAACACAAGAGCCAAGGAAGAGGCCCTATTGATAATTGTGTGATTGTGTAAGTTAGGTTGAGCATGGAAAGACAAAGGGAGGCACTGGGTAAAACTGTATGCCAAAGGGGAGTAACGGAGCATCTTAATAAGAAATGTCTTGGTACAAAGACTCCCTAAAAACTAATGCACATACCAACCTAGGTTCAGGACCGGGTCGAGATTGACGGCATGAAGGATAGTAAGTAAGCCCCCCTTCCATAAGGTGAGAGGTGGTAACTAGGCAACAGAAGGTGGTAACCTGGTACGTAAAGAAATGATGTAAGTTGTTTGTACCTGTCTATAAAAGGACACCACAGAGGGTGCTCTCTGGCCGACCTTGGCAGGGGGAGGGCGCACTAGGCACCTGAACAGAAGGAGTCATTGCCTAAACTTACAGAATGCACAGTAGCTTAACTTTGACTAACTGCTGTTAATATCTGATATATGGCAATAGGCCTGCCTGGTGTTGGTACCTTGTCAACATGGGCCATAGTGCCCAGTGGTGTAACATTGTACTGATCTCTGTTACCAACTGGCAGAGCTTTGCGTTTGACAATAAACCTGCTCGATTGATTTCAAACCTTGCCTGCATCTGTCATTTCCGGGGCCTCTCAGAGATCTTCTGTGTTGACCCAAGGGCAAGGCTCTAACACTCTAGATAAAGGGAGTACCGATTGTTATGCACGCAGCAGAAAGTTTATCATCACTGACTGAGTAGAGGTCCTTTCAGGAGCACGCCAGGACAACCCTGACCAGACGACGCTGACACTGACAGTTCAGACTACTGAATGTACCGAGGTACGAAGATACCGAGGTACGACAGACCTAAAAGAAAAAAAATTAAAAACTAAGGCTAGGTCTACACTACAAAGATAAATCTGAAAAAGAAACGCAATTTGTGATACCCAAATTGTGTATCTTTTTCCAATTTACTTCCAAAAGAGGCTTTTCTGAAATTTGGTCCATCTACAAGGAGCCAAATTTAGAGAAAAAACCTTCTTTCAGAGCATCCCTTCTTCCTCATAAAACAAGGTTTACAGGGATGCCAAAAAAAAATGCATCTGCTTTTCCGACATTTTTTTTCAGAAAAGTGGACACATTCGTTGGATGCAGCACAGCTTTTCTGGGATACCTCCAATATCCCAGAAAAACTCTGCAGTGTAGACATAGTCTCAGAGAGTTTAGGCACTTACTGGATTAGGCAGCAGGTAAGTAGCAGTTTTGCATATTGTAGAGATGGCTAAAAATGGAATTTAATCACCTCTGTACCTTTAACCAATAGACCCCTGAATTAAGAAGGAGGCTGAGAGTGACAAGGTCTTTTCAGTGAACCAGCTTCCTCCCTCTGACTTACGGAGCCTAGAATTAGTGATTTTAGAACTTTCCATGATTTTCCATGGTTGAAGTGTGCGGCAATTGAGGGAGTCATGAAGGAGGCTGAAAAGGACACTATTCTTTGAGATCAGATTGATTTGTGGAAGGTCCACGTTTGAATGTTTGTTTGAAGATCAGCAGGCTAAATCCCTGCTGAATGCACTGATTTGATAGATGTTTATAAATGGGGGCTAATGTTGGGTTCATAAGTCTTTTTCACTAATATAGGTTCCTGAGTAGTTAGTTTGGGTATTAAAAGTATAGAGCACCCTTCAGCTTCCTGTCAGATTCCACTCAGTCTGCTTATAAAATAATTTTGTACTCTATCAGAGCTTATGTTAAATGCAATTAACAAATGTGAATATTTTTATTTTATTTTATATTTAAAAGATATTCATGGCAAGAAGTGTTTGATGCATATATTATATATTTATATTAGGAATGTAAAATCCCATTTAATTGATTAACCAGTTATACATAATGTTTAACTGGTTAATTAATTAAAGGGGGGGGGCAGCTGGGCTGGAGCAGTTAACTAATTAACCATGCACATCCCTAATTCACATAGTATTTATTAGCATTTTAAAGGTTTTGGTGGTTAGTTCACCTTTGTTTACAGTAAAATTGAGCTATGTACGAAAGAAAGAATAAAACCTTCAGTCTGTTATATAACTTGCAGAGCAATAGGACATGATTATTTTGTGGAGCAACACAGGATTGCAGGGTGTGTCCTTATTCATTTCAGTGGATTTTTTAAAGTGTGGAGTGCAGATACAGAATACTGTAATTCACTTGTCTTTTTTAAAGAGTATTAGATAATATCTTTAAGGTTTTGAACCTTCTGTACATTTATGTTGAGAGGTTACTAGTGTATAAAGCACATGTACAGTATAGATATTTGTACTACCAATAGTTTAATTTTTATCTGAGAAAAAAAACAGTACATAATTGCTTTGCCATTCTAGCTACCTGGAGTCTTTATCCGGATTATTATTATTTTTAAGCACCAGGGAAGAAGCTATATGAAGTGATATAAAAGTAACAGTGATTAGTTTGAACATAAAAGTAGAATTAGACTTTCAGCATAATTCCTTCTATCAAAAATGTTTTGTGAGAACATTTTAGTACTTGAACAAGGATATGTTGATATCTCTGGGATGAGCAGTAAACTCTGTTAACTAAATTGCTTTCATAAAATTGCAATATGTCTTTGATCATACTCCTACAAAATTAGAGTCTGAAAATATTTTATGGCACATCAAGTATTTCAATTAAATCCACACTTTTAATAAAATTGAAAATTAAATATAGAAAGAAGTAAGGTTGCAAACATACATTAATTGGACAGTACCTAGTACTATAGTTATATGCTGTTAGTAAATGAAATGAGGTGTGC
This sequence comes from Pelodiscus sinensis, assembly GCF_052426305.1. NCBI lineage: Eukaryota > Metazoa > Chordata > Testudines > Trionychidae > Pelodiscus > Pelodiscus sinensis. Next base: position 40,252,412 of record NC_143054.1, on the reverse strand, counting down.
TTCAGATATAAAGATGCTATTAACATGGTATAATACAAGGTTGGAACAGGTTCAGGAATATATGGGGACCTAACCAGAAAAGCTAAGTGTTGTTGTTTTCTTAACCTGAAAGATTTCCAAATCACTTTGTCCTGAATCCTCATGAAATTTACTTTTTTTTATTACTCTTCAATTACTGACCTCCAATTCAGCCTGGCTATGTCTACACTGGCCCCTTTTTCGGAAGGGGCACGCTAATTTTGAAAGTGGGAATAGGGAAATCCGCGGGGGATTTAAATATCCCCCGCGGATTTAAATAAACATGTCCGCCGCTTTTTTTCCGGCTTGGGGAAAAGCCGGAAAAAAAGCGTCTAGACTGGCCCGATCCTCCGGAATAAAGCCCTATTCCGGAGGATCTCTTATTCCTACTTCGAAGTAGGAATAAGAGATCCTCCGGAATAGGGCTTTATTCCGGAGGATCGGGCCAGTCTAGACGCTTTTTTTCCGGCTTTTCCCCAAGCCGGAAAAAGAGCGGCGGACATGTTTATTTAAATCCGCGGGGGATATTTAAATCCCCCGCGGATTTCCCTATTCCCACTTTCAAAATTAGCGTGCCCCTTCCGAAAAAGGGGCCAGTGTAGATGTAGCCCCTTTGTTTTAGTCATCGTCCTCCAAATATAACATGTTAGGGTGATTTTTTAAAATAGATTGAGCTACTATAATATCTATGGGCATGTCTACACTACAGTGCTATTTTGAATTAACTTAATTCAAATTAAGCTAATTTGAAATAATGCATCTATACACGAAAACTATTTTGAAACAGCATTTTGCTATTTCGAAATAGCACGTCCACACTGAGTGGACCCTGAACCAAAGTTAAGGCTGGCCGGAACCAGTGCCAGCAGGGCATCATGTTAGGACTTAGTGTGTGGGGCTGCTGCCCGAGGCTAACTGAGCTCTGTGCTTAAAGGGACACTACCCCCACCCAGGACAGACAGGTCTCAGGGTTCTCTGCTTGCTTGTCTACCTCGATGAGGGACAGAAAAGCAGTCCTGTCTTGGAGTGTCCTGAGTGAACAAATTCAGGACATCACAGCAATCAGCCACATAGAGCCAGAACTGCCCCGGGCATGCTGATGCATCTCCTGGGGTTGTTGCCATCAGCCCAGCTGTACTTGCTGTAGGCTGCCATCCGGGGGTCCATTGGGGGTTGTCAGGATCCAGGAGGCCCTGAGGGAGAGCGTCCACCCCTCGGAGCCTTCCCGGTCCTCCCCACTGGGGGCTCATGCCCCATTCCTCCCTCACGTCCTTCCACTTACCCCTCCCTTGCCCCCCTTCATGATGTCATGTATGTTCAAAAATACAAACTATGTTTATTGAACTTAACTCGGGGGGGGGAGGAGCCTCTAGGGAGACTGGGAAAAGGAGGTGGGAGAGGGGAAGAGAGAGGGTGGAAGAGGGGAGGGGGAAACTTGGGAGGAGGGAGCTGGAAGGGGGAAGCAAGGGGAAGAAGGGGGAGGGGAAGCTCAGGGCTCAGGATTGGGGGTCTTGCTGGACCAACTTGACTTTCATGCAAACCTGCTCCTGGATTCGCATGTGGCCTTTGGTGGGCAGGCTGGCAGCTATTCTGCCATAGATGGCAGTGTTCCTCCGTCTAGTGTGGAGATCATGGATGTTGGGGGCATCCCCCCAAATCTGAATAAGGTCCATGATCTCCACCCTGGACCAGGAAGGCGCCTGCCTTCTCCAGCCTGTCAGGCTCCTGGGAGCTGGCAGATTGTTCCTGGGGAGTGGTGGAGGGCTGGCTGCCAGTGGCTTGCTGGCTCATGTTTTGGGGCCACTGGGTCAGGGGCCCCCGTGGCCATTGCTGGCTCTGGGCTGTCAGGCTTGGAGCTGGCACAGGCACTGTGACCAGGGTCTACCCCTTTAATGGCTCCGGGGCTGGGGGAGAGGAGAGTAAGTTTTCCTGGTTGTGCGCAGAGTGGCCACCAGGGCTCCCTGGGAAGGGCTGGAGGCCCTCTAATTTGAATTAAGTGTCTACACAGCACTTAATTCAAAATAGCTATTTTGAATTTGGCATTACTCCTCGTAGAATGAGGTTTACCAAATTCGAAATAGGGGCTCTGCTATTTCAAATTTAATTCGAAATAGCGGTTTGCATGTATAGACACTATTAAAGTTAATCGAAATAAGGGCTGTTATTTCGAATTAACTTTGTAGTGTAGACATACCCTATGTAACACTAGCCATATTATATGGTCACTTCTTTGGTGTAATGCTGACCTTTCCAGACCCATTTCTTTAGCCTGTGTTGTAATCTCTTGCTGTGTTATATCCAATGAGATTACCTTGGGACAGAGACTGGTCATTGTGTGTGTGTGTGTGTGTGTGTGTAGTGTGTATATGTATATCAAGGTATCTTTATGTGAGATTAACTCACTATGCACATACAGACTGCTGAATAAATATTCATCACACTTCTAGCTTCTGCTAGTATCTTGAACATTATGCAAAAATTGCAGGTGTGTGATTTCATTGACATCAATAAAATAATCCAAAATATTAAGAAACATACTCAGTCTCATATTGTGGAGACTAAAATAATGTTTTTCTTTTACATAGCATTTTAAATATAAAATTCTCTGAGCACTTTAAAGCAAGCGGGGGAAGTCCCAATTCCCAGTGATTTCATAATGATGCATGCCTCAGAAGTGTTATGACAACAGGAATTGCATCAGGGAAGCCCTAGCTTTCTGTGGGATAAATTTGCATCTAAATCTGCAGGTAGTACCTCCAACCCACCAAAACCCTTAGGCTAAGTCTTAAAGATACAAAAACTACAGCTCATGCTCTTTCCCTGTTTGGCCAGGGATACTGTATCTGTGAGCTATTGTAATTTTTATTCTTATTCAGACAGAGAATATACTTAATGTCAAGAAGGAAAAAAGTTTAATCTTTAAATGCAAGGTTCAATGGTTTTTGACTTCTTATATGTAAACGAATATTGGTCGTTAGATGGTCCTGAACTTTCTGGTTACTAGTGATGTTTGCTCAGTATATTAAATCAGCTCTAGGAAGCAGAGTTAAGAGAAAAACAGAAGTTATAGAAGCAGTCTTGCTATAGCTTCTTTTGCATTCTGTACTCAGGCCTACAAGTTTTACTTATGTGAGAAGGGTGGCGGGAAATAAGCTTCCTGTGTCCATGTAAAATCTAAACTATCAACATTAATTAACAAGTTGTAAACCCAGTCTATTGGGTAATTGAACAACAGTATAAATGGATACCAGTGTCAGAATTCTATTAATATCATATTGTAATTGGCCAATAATATTAGTCCATAACGGAAAGTAATTGCTGAAACTTCTGTAACCTTTAGCAAGATATTGTTACTCAGCAACAATTAACTTATAAAAAATAACATCTCATATTTCGGTGCAAAATTCTGTTAGATCTTGTAGTAATGGCTTATATTTTCCAGAATTAGTCTTCTTTTCAGGTTTGCTTTGGCACGTCTACCTCTTATACATAAAAGACACCATCATTGCTGAGAATTTGCTTTGGGATCCAAAATATTTAAATTGATCATGAAGCCCTGTAAAATTATAGTATAAGATACTAAAGTAGATTTACCAGTTAGCACATAGTTCTAGAAGCCAGGACTCTTGGTTTTTTTCCAACCTCTGTCATTTATTCCGTGGCCTAGAAACAATCTTTCTTTCTTTCTTTCTTTCTTTCTTTCTTTCTTTCTTTCTTTCTTTCTTTCTTTCTTTCTTTCTTTCTTTCTTTCTTTCTTTCTTTCCCTTAAAAATGGGTTGTAGCTCCTTCAGGAAAATTCCCCTGCATCCTCAGGCTAGCTCTGAGATAGAATCCCTTCATCATGTTAAAATATCTGTGCCTTATTTTATTGATCTGTAAACTGGATATGATGACATACGTTAAAGCATTATTATAAGAACATAAGAACATAAGAACAGCCGTACTGGGTCAGACCAAAGGTCCATCTAGCCCAGTAGCCTGTCTGCCGACTGTGGCCAGCACCAGGTGCCCCAGAGAGGGTGGACCGAAGACAATTATCAATTTGTTTCCTGCCATCCTTCTCCATCCTCTGACAAACAGAGGCCAGGGACACCATTTCTATCCCCTGGCTAATAGCCTTTTATGGACCTAACCTCCATGAAATTATCTAGCTTCTCTTTAAACTCTGTTACAGTCCTAGCCTTCACAGCCTCCTCTGGCAAGGAGTTCCACAGGTTGACTACACGCTGTGTGAAGAAGAACTTTCTTTTATTAGTTTTAAACCTGCTATCCATTATTGTAAGGCAAAGAATTTTTCAATATCATTTGAGAGCATCAGAGGAAAGGAATTTTGTAAATGCAAAGTATAGTTAACTATAGTTATGAGAGTTAAATATGTTTATCATGAATGTAGGGAATAGTTTGCTTCTTTAATATTTGTCACATTATACTGTCACATAAGAATAATTGTATGGTTCCTCATGAATGTATTTTCCAGTAAATTCATTTGTGTATACAGAATGTAGGCTTGAGATGATCATCATGCCTTCTTTTCGAAGAAAACAAAAACCACAGAAAAAAATCTAAATCCCTATTTAGTATTGACAAGTAACAGAAGACACTGGGAGCTAAAATCAGAATGTAAGTGCACAAATGTGCATTCAGGTTTTTAGCTATACGCAGCCAAGTTTGAAAATTCAAGCCTTTACTAAGAATATACATTCTTCACAGGTAGCAACTGATAAGCAATCTAGGTTCATTTTACCAGTTGCTACCTAGCTGCTTAACTGGTCAATTAAAAAGGCAGTAAAATGACCCAAGAGTTCTATAACTGTAAGTAAAATAACAATACCGTTATGAGGAACCTCCTCCTTTTTTTTCTTTTTCCATTTTCATCATGTGGACATAACCCCATTGAGAAATATATGTAATAAAAGTGAATACATATTTATGGACATATGTTAATTATGCACATTTGCTTTCAAATGGGTTGTTCTTTCTGCATAAAAGGTTATTACTTTTATTCATTGGGGAAAAACACAGTAAACTTTACATTTTGAAGCCTTATCCTGCTTTTACGTTCTAAGCTTCTAAAAGTGCATGGTTCCATCCTTTAATACAGATAGTTTCAAAGTCTGGTAGCCATAAAAATCACTGATTTAGGCACTTCTCAGCAGTCATCACAGCTGTAGGAGGAAACTGTGGTATTTCATACACTAGAGTGTGGTTGCTGTTGGCAAATGTTTACTTTTCAGTAGCAACCTGTGATGTTTTGGTTACCACCAGGATCACTAGGGAGTTCTATCACTGCCTGCCCTGTAACTTCAGGGGTCTGCTAGCCAACAAACTGAGTGTCTCACCCAGGTCCATCCCTACCAGTGCTGGTGCCCACCCTCAATCCATGGCAACTCATGGTTCATCCACATGAAGAAGGTCTCTCCTGATTTGAGGTTTGAGAGCTATGTTCTTTTCAATTGTAAGTTTTCACACAGCACATATACACCTAAAAAGCTGCAGACTGATATTTAGCTTGCAATACACTATGGCTGTGTCTACATTGGCATCCCTTTCCGGAAAAGGGATGCTAATGAGACACTTCGGAATTGCAAATCTCCGGGGGATTTAAATATCCCCTGCGGCATTTGCATTTACATGGCTGCTGCTTTTTTCCGGCTCGGGGTTTTTGCCAGAGAAAAGCGCCAGTCTAGATGCGATTATCTGGAAAATAAGCCCTTTTCCAGAGGATCCCTTATTCCTACTTTCAAGTAGGATGAATAACTAAAGAATCATTGGAGCAGGGGAACTAGATTCTGGTTTTCCCAACTGTTAGGTGACTACTCTAACCAGGTGAGTATTTGTTTCCTTGAGGATGCTGTTGCTTTCACCGTCACCCTTTTCTTCCAAATATTTTTGAGCATTTGGTGTAGATTGTCTATTACTTTCATCTCATCCTAACTGTCAAGGGATGGAAAAAGATTTTGGCCAATGTTTCTACTCTAGATATCTCATTTCAAACTGCCATTTTCATCTGTTCAATGTAGAGCCTTCATGAGGTTTAATAGTAAAATTAACATTTAAAAGGTGAGAGAGACAAGTGTGACAGACCCAGGCTAGCTGGCTGCTGCACTCTGAGGGTATGTCTACACTACCCTCCTAGTTCGAACTAGGAGGGTAATGTATGCATACCGCACTTGCTAATGAAGCCCGGGATTTGAATTTCCCGGGCTTCATTAGCATAAGCGGGGAGCCGCCATTTTTAAATCCCCGCTGCTTCGAACCCCGTGTAGCGCGGCTACACGGGGCTCGAACTAGGTAGTTCGGACTAGGGTGCCTATTCCGAACTACCGGTACACCTCGTTTCACGAGGAGTACCGGTAGTTCGGAATAGGACCCTAGTCCGAACTACCTAGTTCGAGCCCCGTGTAGCCGCGCTACACGGGGTTCGAAGCAGCGGGGATTTAAAAATGGCGGCTCCCCGCTTATGCTAATGAAGCCCGGGAAATTCAAATCCCGGGCTTCATTAGCAAGTGCGGTATGCATACATTACCCCGCTAGTTCGAACTAGCGGGGTAGTGTAGACATACCCTGATGGAGGGAAGACATGCTAGGGTTTGGATGAACTATTTTTTTTCCCTTGAGTAAAGGAAATCTCAAAACCTAACTTGGTGTTAGGCACTTGGGGTCAATTAGAGCTTGCTATAAAGGCTGATTAGACATCTGCAGCTAGTTAGGGCCTGTGGTGCTACTTTAAAAGGGCTCCTCCCAGGCAAAGAAGGGGAAAGGGAAAGAGCAAAGGATAGGAAAGAGGAAGTGCTGTGTGGGTGTGGGTGGAGGACTGATAAGCAGGTACCAAAGGAAAGGTACTGGGTGGGATTGTTTGGGGAAGTGGCCCAGGGACTAGCTTCCAGATGGAGAGTGGCAGTAACCCTTCCTGTTGCTTCTGCCTTAGGGTCCCTGGGCCAGAATCCAAAGTAGTGGGTGGGCCTGCTTTCCCCACAATCTCTGCCTCAAGAAGGAAGATCAGGACTCCAGAGGGCATTTTACCCCACACTTATGATCCTGCTCAGTTGGCTGTGGCTCCACATGGACTGTTTACACTATCAACCAGTAGAACGACACCCACGTGGAATATCTGGAGCTTTGCCACACAAGGTATCTGATGGTATGTCTACACTACAAAGTTAATTCGAACTAACAGACGTTAGTTCGAATTAACTTTGATAGGTGCTACACACGTGAACCGCTAGTTTGAACTTAATTCGAACTAGCGGAGCGCTTAATTTGAATTAGGTAAACCTCATTTCAAGAGGACTAACGCCTAGTTCGAATTAACTAGTTCGAATTAAGGGCTGTGTAGCCACTTAATTCGAACTAGTGGGAGGCTAGCCCTTCCCAGCTTTCCCTGGTGGCCACTCTGGCCAACACCAGGGAAACTCTTCTGCCCCCCTCCTGGCCCCGGAACCCTTAAAGGGGCACGGCTGGCTACGGTGCCCGTGCCAGGTGCAAGCCTTCTAGCACCCAGCCAGCAGACCCTGCACCTGGCATGGCTCGAGCCAGCCACCCGATGCCCCCCAGCCCTCCCCCTCTTCCCGGGACTAGGCTGGCGGCTCCCGGGAGCTTGCCCAGGACCGCAAGAGGCGGGCACCCGCCTGGTCCAGTGCAGACATCATGGACCTCATCCACGACCTCTGCACTAGGCACAGGAAATCGGCCGTCTAGGGCAGGAGAGCTACCAGCCTGGCCACCCAGGAGCAGGTGTGCATGAAAATCAGGGTGGTCCAGTGAAACCCCCGACCCTGAACCCTGAGCTTAGAATGGCCATACTGGATCAGACCAAAGGTCCATCTAGCCCAGTAGCCTGTCTGACGACAGTGGCCAACTCTAGGGACCCTGGAGGGGATGGACTGAAACAATGACCAAGCCATTTGTCTCGTGCCATCCATCTCCAGCCTTCCACAAACAGAGGCCAGGGACACCATTTCTACCCCCTGGCTAATACCACTCCATGGACCCAACCTCCATGAATTTATCTAACTTCTCTTTAAACTCTGTTATAGTTCTAGCTTTCACAGCGTCCTGAAGCAAGGAGTTCCACAGGTTGACTATTTGCTTTGTGAAGAAGAACTTTCTGAACATTCATTTCATTTGGTGTCCTCTAGTTCTTCTATTATGGGAACTAATGAAGAACTTTTCTTTATGCACCCTCTCCACACCACTTGTGCTTTTATAGACCTCTATCATATCCCCCCTCAGTCTCCTCTTTTCTAAGATGAAAAGTCCCAGTCTCTTTAGCCTCTCTTCATATAGGACCTGTTCCAAACCCCTGATCATTTTAGTTGCCCTCCCCTCTCCCACCCTCTCTCTTCCCCTCTCCCACCTCCTTTTCCCAGTCTCCCCCAGTTTTGTTCAATAAAGAGAGTTTCTATTTTTGAACACACGTGTCCTTTATTTTGTACATCAGGAAGGGGGGCTAGGGAGGGGTAAGTGGAAGGAGGTGAGGGAGGAATGGGGTACGAGCCCCCAATGGGGAGGACTGGGGTGGCTCTGCGGGCTCCTCGGGGTGGAAGCTCTCCTGCAGCCCCCTGATTGACAGCCCCCCCGCTGGATGGCTGCCTGCGGCAAGTGCAGCCAGGCTGATGGCCGAGTGCTGTGATATGCCGAGTGTGGGCACTCAGGGCACTCCAAGCCAGGACTGCTTTGCAAACGGGAAACCCCTGAGAACTGTCTGTCCAGGGTGGGGGTCGGGTCCCTTTAAGCGCAGCGCTCGGCTAGCCTGAGACAGCAGCTCCACGATCTAAGTTCTAATCTGATGCCCTGCCGGCACTGCTTCCGGCCATCCTTAACCTCGGTTCAGGGTCCACTCAATGTGGACATGCTAGTCCGAATTAGCAAAATGCTAATTTGAACTAGTTTTTAGGTCTAGATGCACTAATTCGAATTAGCTTAGTTCGAATTAACTAATTCGAATTGTTAGTTCGAATTATTGCTGTAGTGTAGACATACCCTGAGGTAATATATTTTACTGGAGCAACATCTGTGATAAGAGAGACAAGTTACACAGAGCTCTTTTTCTGGTCTGGAAAAGGAACTCCCAGCTTCATAAGTTTCACAACAAAATACAAGATGGAACAGACTGTTTAATGTAAGTAATTAGCAAATGTCATAAGGGACCATGTAAGACAGAGTGACCCTGTAACACCTTTGCAGTCACAGGAAAAGACGAGGGAGTGTTTAGGTTATAATATAGTTGTAATAAGCCATAAATATAGTGTGCTCAGCAGTATGTTTTCTCAATGTGCAGCTTAGGTTTGTAACTAACATGTTTTCTTTCCCGATTTCTGGTTGTGTGTTTTTTTTTAAATCAAGAAACAAAGCAAAAAGACTGTTTGTATTTCAGATGTGAAAAGCCAAAAGACTAAGAATGAGTGAGTCACTTTGGGAAGAGGGAAAATTATAGTAGCTCAAAATACTTATGGTTTATTGATGGCTACTGCTAGCTTTAAAAAAAAAATTACAAGCCAGATCCTCAACTAGTTTAAATCACCAGAGTACCACTGAAGTAAATGGAGATACAATGATTATACAGGCTGAGGATATTTCCCTACAGGTCTGATACTGAGCCCACTGAACTCCATAGTCTTTCTATTAATTTCACTGGACTTTGAACTAGAACTTTTGTTGCATGATTTTGTTATATCTTTCCCATTGGTGATCACAGTTTCTTGAACAGGCTCAAGGAATAAGGGTATATGGGGGGTGAGAGTCCTTCCAGGTTTTGTGCTCAGCATCCTGGCCACCGGCCCTGCACCTCTGCTGCCCGAAGTCATGGCTGTTGGCATGGTTGCTGCCAGGGGGCTCTACTGATGGCTTTGTGTCCCAACTCAGTCTGCAGCTTGGGTCATGCTCAGCTCTGGGCTCCACTTGGCTGCTGGTGCTGTGCCCGGGGGCTCCACTGCCAGTGTAAGGTGCCACTTGGCTGCTGTCCCAGGGTCCTGTATGTGCGGTTGTGGCCACTGGCTCAGAGTCCCATCCACCTACCAGCACTAGGGTCCCAGCCACTGGGCCTGTGGTTTTGGCTGCCAATCTTCACATGTGTGGTTCCAGCTGCCAGCTCCGTGCTCCGAGTTTGGTACCCACCCCTTGCTGTGGCCCCAGCCTCCTCCGCCTTCCTTCTGACTGTGTGCCCTTGCCCTCACCCCTTCTGCTAGCCCCAGATCTATTGGATAGTGAGGGGCACAGACAGAACCCCCATTAAAAAACTGTTCCAATGCCACTGATTTCTGGTGAATGAAATCCTGCAAACCTCAGTGATATCTATTTCTCCAAGCAGTGCCATTAAATCTTCAATGTAGAGAAGAGGCAGTGGAGATTTTTCTGTGAAGGAAGCATGAGGATGTCTGATCACAGACAGTTACAAGAAGAAGGAAAGAGTAAAGGCAGCCTGGTATAGCCTCAAAAGGAATACTTTTACCTTCAGAGGGAACAGGCATCTCCAAAAGTACATAATAAAAAAGATTCAATAAACGAGAGCACATTCTTAGTAGAATTCTCTGCAGAAGCACTTGTTTTCAGAAGGTCCTGTAGGTACAGGAAGCTGATCTGTTCATACCTTGTGAAGCAGAAACTTTATCTATCTCTAACTGTCCTTAGAAAACAAAATACAGAACAATGTAGCACTTTAAAGACTAACAAGATGGTTTATTAGATGATGAGCTTTCTGTTTCTTGCCAATTCAACCAGAAAGGACACTGTCTCAATGACTTAATTACCTGAATCCTGCTTCAGAAGCCTTTTAAATCTGCACTTGAAAGGGAATCTTCTGAACTGTCATTCATGCTAAAATTCGACACTCTACGCATGGGTCTCAACAAAGACCCTAGCTATCTTACCCATTACAAAGATAGCTTCCCCAATTATCACCTCTAATACCATTAGCTCACAGACATTTACCTTTCCCCACCTCTAATACCATTAGCTCACAGACATTTTCCCTTCCCCCGCATCCCCCTTCTGTTCTGAAATTTGATTTGTCCTTTTCATATGTGTTCATTTTTTTTAATTGTGTCCTTTGGTATATATGGTTGTGACTATTTTCTTCCACTATTTGATCTGAGGAAGTGGGTCTGGTCCACGAAAGCTCATCATTTAATAAACCATCTTGTTAGTCTTTAAAGTGCTACATAGTCCTGTATTTTGTTTCAGCTACACCAGACTAACATGGCTATATTTCTATCACTGTCCTTAGAAAAGGATGAGGTTCATTATAATTCTTTTTGTCTCTCCACTTTCCTTATGCTTAAAATGTAAAATAATGTAGGAAGAAGTTTGGAAAATTATCTGGATGCCCTATTTTTTTAAATTTTTGGAGTCACATTTTATTAATTGTAAATTTTATTTTTACTTTTATTTATTTATACCAATGTAACAATTTCCATCAATGTAAAAAAGTATGATATTAAGTTATTCAAAATCCCCACAAAGCAGCTATAATTGAATACATCCAAAAGAAGTTTATACAAATGAAAACATCTTCATATAGGCTCCACCAAACTTTGCCAAACTTTGTGAACTTCTACATACTGAATAGTTATTAAATTACATTTGCATATATTTCAATACTGATGCTTCATGAACTGGCAGATCAGAATTTTTAATACTTTACAAAATGGAAATTTGTAGATAATGAGAAGAGGATTACTTTTCAGTAATCTTCTAAATTATTAATAGTAATTATATACTGTGTCCTAATATGTAAGCTGTATTTACAAATGCATTTATGTCAAACTCTTATTTTCCGAAGTCCGAGGAAAGTATCTTTAGTAATGAATAAAAAATCTACAGTGAATGAGCTATATATAAATAAGCAAAAACAAAGATGTGTATGTATCTGTAATATACACTCTCACACACATTTTTGATTTTCAAAACATATTTTTGACATAAATAAATATTTTTTCTATGTTTAAAAGTGCTCATACTGCTGTGATGAGGAAAAAAGTCTTACTCAGAACTTAGTAGCATAAATCTTGGTATTATTACACTACAAATAAGGCTTACTTTGCCTCATTAATGCTGATTTCAAACCAGATGAAAGACTAGAATAGCTATAAAATAAAACAAAACTTTAATTTCTCCATTGGGTAACAAAACTGAGTTGGAGGGAATCATAAATACATATGAACATACACAACAAGGCAAAAAAACTAGTTTTATTTGGTATAAAAGCATATACAAGGCACAGATAAATTCATAGATAAATTGCACAATAACATGGGAATTTGAAATGAGCAGTTTGGACCTGATCTTAAAATTCAATATTAAATTTTACCCAGTTACCCGTGGTGCAAATCCCAGGTAAATCAATGATTATATAGACCACATTCTTCTACCACTTAAGTACAAATCTAGAATAACTTTATTAACACCAGTAGATATATTCTTACTTTATAGCAATTAAATGAATGCATAATTTAGCTTACAACATTCAAATTAAGACTAAAAGAATGATAATTTTTTGAGGAAATGTATAAAAGGTTTAGATAAAATATCAGAGATATTTTATTTTGACCTGAGGATTATTCCTAGAAGTAGATAGTTAGGCGTGAACCTGTTTGGGTTAACATTACTGTGTTTCTTTAATCTGCAAAAGTGAACAGGAAATTCTCAGTGATGAAAACAAAATGACTGAGAACTTTTCAGAAGCTATGTTTACATTCCCTAACTCAGGTTTTCTGACATTTGGCACTAAAAATCCCAATTGAAAAGCCTTTATAATAATGTGTTTTAACACTTTTTAATTACATCATCATTGTCAAGTTGTCCTCCAGTGGATCAAAAGCCTGGATACAACTTTCAGGGCAGACTGTTGAAATCCCAAACGGTCTGTGAGATTTATATACAAATTTCACAGGATTTGGTGGTGATGGGGGACTTCAACTATCCAGATATATATTGAGAAACTAACACAGAGGGGCACAGATGATCCAATAAGTTCTTGGACTGCATTGAAAAAAACTTTTTATTTCAGAAGATTGAAAAAGCTACAAGGGGGCAGGAAGATGTTCTAGCTTTGACTTTAACAAATAGGGAGGAACTGGTTGAGAATTTGAAAGTGGAAGGCAGCTTGAGTGAAAGTGATCATGAAATCATGGAGTTCATGATTCTAAGGTATGGTAGAAGGGAGTATGGCAAATTAGAGACAATGGATTTCAGGAAGGCAGATTTTGGTAAGCTCAGAGAGCTGGTAGGTAAGGTACCATGGGAAGCAAGACTGAGGGGAAAAACAACTGAAGAGACTTAGAAGTTTTTCAAAGGGACGTTATTAAGGGTCAAAAACCAAGCTATTCCGCTGCATAGGAAAGATAGAAAATATGGCACAAGACCGCCTTGGATCAACCGGGAGATCTTGCATGATCTAAAAATAAAATAGGAGTCTCATAAAAAATGGAAACTAGGATGAATTACAAAGGATGAATGTAGACAAACAATACGGGAATGTAGGCGTAAGATTAGAAAGGCAAAGACACAAAATGAGCTCAAACTAGCTACAGGCGTAAAGGGAAACAAGAAGAAATTCTATAAATATATTGGAAGCAAGAGGAAGGACAGGGTACGCCCGTTGCTTAGCAAGGCAGGAGAAACAGTACAGGAAACTTGGAAATGGCAGACATGCTTAATGACTTCTTTATTTTGGCCTTCACTGAGAAGTCTGATGAAGGAATGCCTGACATAGTGAATGCTAGTGGAAAGGAGGTAGGTTTAGAAGATAAAATAAAAAAAAGAACAAGTTAAAAATCACTTAGAAAAGTTAGATGTCTGCAAGTCATCAGGGCCTGATGAAATCCATCCTAGAATACTAGAAGCTGATAGAGGAGGTACCTGAGCATTTAGCTATCATCTTTGGAAAATCATGGAAGACAGGAGAGATTCCAGAAGATTGGAAAATGGCAACTAAAGTGCCCATCTATAAAAAGGGAAATAAAAACAACCCAGGAAACTACAGACCAATCAGTTTAACTTCTGTGCCAGGAAAGATAATGGAGCAAGTAATTAAGGAAATCATCTGCAAACACTTGGAAGGTGGCAAGGTGTCAGCCGACGGTCAGGGCAGTGTGTGTGTGTGTGTGTGTGTGTGTGTGTGTGTGTGTGTGTGTGTGTGTTACCAAGAAAAAGGTTTAACGTCCGTGCCTTTACCGCTAGGACCGGGGTCCCATTGCGGAGGGCAGCCTATAGGCTGACAGACACCCCAGAGTTTATAGGAAGAGCTTATTACATCTCAATTTCAGCTGCTAGGATACAGGATCCCTTCTCAGCGGGCAGTCTAGGGAAGACTGAGAGATGCCCCAACGGATATGTCTCCTGGGAGGGACACGATCCAAAATGCCCAAGGTCTTCCTATACCTGTCCTTATGACCGGCTGAAATTCTTTTAAATTGTGCTTGGTTCTGTTACAGCAACTGAAGGAGTCAGGCTAAAGCTTAAACAGTTACAGGTTTATTAAAGAAGCTATTGCTCTATTTCTTAACTGCTAGCAAATATAGATCTTAAAAATGGTTACAAAGAAGATAAAGATAGAAATAATGGTACCAAGTAACAGCTTAACATTTAAAGAGCTCTAAGTCTATGTGTACACTTAAGGCAAAGGACCACATCCAGGTACAATTTTACCCCCTTCTGTGCCTCTCGATTCCAGTGGGTCAAGCCTGGGTTGGTCCCTCAATTCCGAGGAAAGACGAATACAAGGTGGGCATCCCCGTGGAACCTCGGGAGGTCAAACACCTAACCCGACCAGCAGATAGATAGTAGATTGACACTCACAGTAAATGTGCTGCTGGACCCATCTTTATACCCATAAGGGCCCGTAGCCTCTTTCTTATCTAAGATGTCAGATTCTGTTGGTCCATTTTTGTGGCGGATAGGGTCATCATTCTAAATGATCTGGACAAATTGGAGAAATGATCTCAGGTAAACAAGATGAAGTTTAATAAGGACAAATGCAAAGTGCTTCACTTAAGAAGGAACAATCAGTTTTACACATACAGAATGGGAAGCGACTGTCTAGGAAGGAGTTTGGCAGAAAGAGATCTAGGGGTTATAGTGGACCACAAGCTAAATATGAGTAAACAGTGTGATGCTGTTGCAAAAAAAGCAAACATGATTCTAGGATGCAGTAACACGTATGTTGTGAGCAAGACACAAGAAGTCACTTTTACACTCTACTCTACGCTGATTAGGCCTCAGTTGGAGTAATATGTCCAGTTCTGAGTGCCACATTTCAAGAAAGATGTGGAGAAATTGGAGAGGGTCCAGAGAAGAGCAATAAGAATCATTAAAGGTCTAGAGAACATGACGTATGAAGGAAAACTGAAAGAATTGGGCTTATTTAGTTTGGAAAAGAGAAGATTGAGGGGGACATAATAGCGGTTTTCAGGTATCTAGAAGGGTGTCACAAGGAGGAGGGATAAAACTTTTTCTTCCTGGCCTCTTCTTCCTCTTCCTGGCTTAAACTGCAGCAAGGGAGGTTTAGGTTGGACATTAGGAAAAAGTTCCTAACTGTCAGGGTGGTTAAACTCTGGAATAAATTGCCTAGTGAGGTTGTGGAATCTCCATCTCTAGAGATAGTTAAGAATAGGTTAGATAAATGTCTATCGGGATGGTCTAGACCGTACGGAGTCCTGTCATGAGGGCAGGGGGACTGGACTCGATGACCTCTAGGGGTCCCTTCTAGTCCTAGTATTCCATGTTTCTATGATAATCAAATATAAATTACTCAGGGTACGTCTACACTACAGCGCTAATTCGAACTAACGGATCCAGACTAAAAAACTAGTTTGAATTAGCATTTTCCTAATTCGAACTAGCATGTCCACATTGAGTGGACCCTGAACCGGGGTTAAGGATGGCCGGAAGCAATGCCGGCAGGGCATCAGATGAGGACTTAGAGCGTGGAGCTGCTGCCTCAGGCTAGCCGAGGGCTGTGCTTAAAGGGACCCGACCCCCACCCTGGACAGACAGTTCTCAGGGGTGCCCCGCTTGCAAAGCAGTCCTGGCTTGGAGTGCCCTGAGTGCCCTGAGTGCCCACATCAAAGCACTCGGCCATCAGACCGGCTGCACTTGCCGCAGGCTGCCATCTGGGGAGAGGGAGCAATTGGGGGGCTGCAGGAGAGCTTCCACCCCCAGAAGCCCGCAGAGCCAGCCCAGTCCTCCCCATCAGGGGCTCGTACCCCATTCCTCCCTCTCCTCCTTCCACTTACCTTTCCCTAGCCCCCCTTCCTGATGTACAAAATAAAGAAAACATGTGGTCAAAAATAGAATCTCTCTTTATTGAACAAAACTGGGGGAGACTGGGAAAAGGAGGTGGGAGAGGGGAAGAGAGAGGGTGGGAGAGGGGAGGGCAACTAAAATGATCAGAGGTTTGGAACAGGTCCCATATGAAGAGAGGCTAAAGAGACTGGGACTTCTCAGCTTAGAAAAGAGGAGACGGAGGAGGGATATGATAGAGGTCTATAAAAGCTTGAGTGGGGTGGAGAGGGTGCATCAAGAAAAGTTCTTCATTAGTTCCCATAATAGAAGGACTAGAGGACACCAAAGGAAAGGAATGGGTAGCAGGCTTCAAACAAGTAACAGAAAGTTGTTCTTCACAAAGCAAATAGTCAACCTGTGGAACTCCTTGCTGCAGGAGGCTGTGAAGGATAGAACTAGAACAGAGTTTAAAGAGAAGTGATATAAAGTCATGGAGGTTGGGTCCCTGGAGTGGTATTAGCCAGGGGGTAGGAGTGGTGTCCCTGCCCAAAGTTTGTGGAAGGCTGGAGAGGGATGGCACGAGACAAATGGCTTGGTCACTGTCTTCGGTCCATCCCCTCCAGGGTCCCTAGAGTTGGCCGCTGTCGGCAGACAGGCTACTGGGCTAGATGGACCTTTGGTCTGACCCAGGACGGCCATTGTAAGCTCAGGGCTCAGGGTCGGGGGTCTCAATGGACCACCTTGATTTTCATGCACACCTGCTCCTGGGTGGCCAGGCTGGCAGCTCTCCTGCCCTAGATGGCCACTTTCCTGTGCCTAGTGCGGAGGTCGTGGACAATGGTCCACGATGTCCGCACTAGCCCAGGCGGGTGCCCGCCTCTTGCGGTCCCAGGCAAGCTCCCGGGAGCCGCCAGCCTGGTCCCGGGAAGAGGGGGAGGGCTGGGGGCCATCGGGTGGCTGGCTTGAGCCGTGCCAGGTGCAGGGTCTGCTGGCTGGGTGCTGGCAGACTTGCACCTGGCAAGGGCACCGTAGCCAGCCCATGCCCCTTTAAGGGGTCCGGGGCCGGGAGGGGGGCATACGAGTTTCCTTGGTGTTGGCCAGAGTGGCCACCAGGGAAAGCTGGGGAGGGCTAGCCTCCCACTAGTTCGAATTAAGGGGCTACACACCCCTTAATTCGAACTAGTAAGTTCGAAGTAGGCTTAGTCCTCGTGGAATGAGGTTTACCTAGTTCAAACTAAGCGCTCCGCTAGTTGGAATTAAGTTTGAACTAGCGGAGCGCTAGTGTAGCGCCTATCAAAGTTAATTCGAACTAACGTCCGTCAGTTCGAATTAACTTCGTAGTGTAGACATACCCTAACAGCCTAACCATGATATCATAAGCAGTCGTCTTGGGTACTTTGATCTATCTTGCCACCTAGGCAAGTTTAACTTTGTGACAGATGGACCAATGCACCAAATATCACAATATTCAGATCATTCACACGTGCAGAAGATCAGTTACAATTGCACATTTTGCACAATTGCACATTAGATCTCACAATATAGTCAATGGTTACAGGGAGTCCTATAACAAATTGTGTAAAAAATGTATTAAAAAGTTACTTATAAGGTTAAAGAAATTAAAATGTACACACAAATAAATCAGTCAAGTTTTAAAAGGAATGGAAACTTTTATAATAGTAAGCTATATTTGCTTCGTCGGACTAAATCAGTCTAAATACAGTTGGTCTCTTGTTTATGCTTAGAGAACTTTGCCCCCGAGAGTCAAAAGAGAATAGAGGTATAGTTTCTCCTTATCAGGGATTTTTATTCCCTTTTCTCCTTCTCTGAGCTGTCTGCTCAGCAGATTAGAGGAATTCACTTGCATGTTCCCTCTCCAGGTGCCCCACAATAGTTGATTTGGCATTGATAGAGCTTCTTTTGGGGCAAGATGTATGTAACACAGGGCTACCCAATTTTGAAAGTTCTGGGGGCTATAATGATACTCACAGCATATGCGGAGAGCCGCAACTTAAGTGTGGTTGCATATACTCGCAAATATATATATATATGAAAATATATGCAAATAGCTTCTTTCACAGTCATGGGCATGTATACAAAAATTAAAGCAGACTACACAACACGCAGGCTCCATTTAAGTCAGTTTGGGTATGTCTACACTACCCCGCTAGTTCGAACTAGCGGGGTAATGTAGGCATACCGCACTTGCAAATGAAGCCCGGGATTTGAATTTCCCGGGCTTCATTTGCATAAGCGGGGAGCCGCCATTTTTAAAACCCCGCTGGTTCGAACCCCATGCAGCGTGACTACACGGGGCACGAACTAGGTAGTTCGAACTAGGCTTCCTAGTTCAAACTACCGTTACTCCTCATTACAAACTACCTAGTTCGTGCCCCGTGTAGCCGCGCTGCACGGGGTTCGAACCAGCGGGGTTTTAAAAATGGCGGCTCCCCGCTTATGCAAATGAAGCCCAGGAAATTCAAATCCCGGGCTTCATTTGCAAGTGCGGTATGCCTACATTACCCTCCTAGTTTGAACTAAGAGGGTAGTGTAGACATACCCTTCTTCTGATATTAATAAAATGCAATATTTACCTGATTTTCATCCATATTACAGCACTTTTAATAAGCAACGACAGTCCAGGAATTTAACTACTAAAACACGTATCAACGGAAGACAATTATTTTGTTTCAGCTCCTGGCCTCATGTTGAGCCCCACGTAAACCCAAACTGCATCGCAGGCCACAAACAAATGGGCCACGGGCCGCATGTGGCCCACAGGCCACGTGTTGACTAGTTCTGGTGTAACATCTTTTGCTTGAAGCCAACATTTCAAACTAGGGAATGTCTTTCTCTTGTCTACAGATCTACACAGTTACATTTAAATATTACCTTATAACATAGGATACCGATACTATAAGTGAGATTAATGAATGCAGCAATTTATAAGCATTTCATAAAACTAAAACACTTGTGAGTATTGCCAGACAAATTAGACAACAGACTATTTTCTATATTGAACTACTGTAATGTCAAAGATCATGTATAAAGAAGACCTTAATTGCCTGGACCGTAGCCCAGTGCCGTAACCATAAGACTATTCTTCTTCTATTTCACATAATACAATCTCTACAGTGACTTAAGCTGGGCTCTTAATAGATTCACCATCATCAGCAATCACAAATACTTCTGCCAATGCTAAGACTGTCCTCTTTGTTTTAAAAACCATACATATTTTTTGTATCCTGCATATTCAGAAAACTCATATTCTCATAGTTTCTCCACTAATCTGGAAATAGCCCTTTCTATGACTCTTGCCAAAATTCCAGTACTATTACTGCCAAGGAACTGCCTGTTTTAAAAAGCATTCCTGACCTTATCTTTCTTGTGAAATCTCATCTCAAAATATCTTTTCTCCCTGTTCTATAGCTATTAAGTTATCCCCCATTATTTATTAACTCTAACTCTAACCACATTATTTAATTCTCTAAATCATTTCACAATGCAGCTTTATTTATTGTAATCTCTTCTTTACATAATATACAGCCATACTATGTCTAGATGACTTGATTGTGGTTCTCTTGTTACTCAGAGTTTTACTGAACCTAATGCTCTTGGTAACTTTACTCTGTGAGGTGGTGGTAAGAAATAAATCTTTGGGGACACAGAGCATCTAGTTGATCAACTGCTAAACCAAGCAGGCAAACAAAAGTGCTTTCGCTCGAAGTTTCTACTTTATATAGTCTCCAGCACCTATAGACATCTACAACAGGTTAGTAGAGCACCCCAAATTAACTTCAGATTAATATTTACACACGGTCTTGAGGGGGGTCTCGAGTGGACTTCTGTAGAAGTCCAGTGGCCAGCCTTCTATCTGCATGAGAATTTGGGAGATGTCCAGCTGTTCAAATGTCCAACTGTCCAGTGAGCTAAGATTTGTTCCTCCTTTTATACTTAATTTAGTATTATATAGCTTGATCATGTCCTCTGTCCCCCCAAAAAACCCAGCTGAGCAGAAGCTAAATTTGGAGTTTACAGCCTGTAGTGTTCTGTTTCTAGCCTGTTGGACAAGACATTTTCCATCAGTTAATCAGCTGCATTTTATATAACAATAGTAAATTATTGACACACTTTTCCATCTTGCAAAATCACATGCTGCTGCAAAAAACCTCAAGTCAGGAGGGCATAAGGTTGTCATTCACTTTCCTGTCCTCCTCCTGGTCTGTTAGTTATGCTAAGGTTTCAGAAACAGCTGTTCTAGTTGTTTGCAGCAATGAACATAACAACTGGTATTCTAGCTGTGGGCAGTGCTCTAGGCATGTTACTGGGCTCTGAGCTATCAAAAACTTCCACCACTTACACTCTATCTCCCTCACAGGGAAGTAAGTGGGTGCTTAATCACTTCCATAGCAACAGATCCTCTACTTTCTAGAACCCACAGAGAATTTGTGTGATCTTACATTCCCTACATGAGATAAAAGGGCAATCTACACAAATTATCTTTGGTCCCAGCTCTGCCCTCCAGAGAAACTAGAGAATTGTCCCTTACCTCATCCCATGAGCTCATCAGTGTGAAAGGACAGTTTGACCCACATTATATAGTACAATAATACATATTGGCTATGTCTAGACTGGCATGATTTTCTGCAAATGCTTTTAACGGAAAAGTTTTCCGTTAAAAGCATTTGTGGAAAAGAACGTCTAGATTGGCACGGACGCTTTTCCGCAAAAGCACTTTTTGTGGAAAAGCATCCGTGCCAATCGAGACGTGCTTTTGTGAAAAAAAGCCCTGATCGCCATTTTCGCGATCGGGGCTTTTTTGCGCAAAACAAATCTCAGCTGTCTACACTGGCCCTTTTGCGCAAAAGCTTTGCACAAAAGGACTTTTGCCCGAACGGGACCAGCATAGTATTTCCACAAGAAGCACTGATTTCAGACAGTCGGAAATCAGTGTTCGTGTGGAAATTCAAGTGGCCAGTCTAGACGCAACCATTGTCTCAGTATACAGGAGAACTTGGATTACAGTGGAAAAAAGCAGGTTTTGATAGGAGTAAACAAATTAAATAGCAGGGACAGTATCACAGTATGGGAGATATCACATCATGTGAATATGGAAGGCTGGAGAGTACTGCAGTCATAGTTTGCGGGTGGGGAAGTTAAAGAGAGCATAAGCAAAGTAAACATAACAAGTAGGGAGTGTTGGCAAGTATATAAACAGAAAGAAAGTGGAAGAGTTGGTGTCATTAATATGATCATGATGAAGAGGATGGACAAAGACAGGGATGTTAAGAAGGACAATGAAACAGAAGTCCACAATGACCACGTTTGAAAGGGAAAGACAGAACTGTGAGATGATGGAGGAGTTGACATAAACTGGGAAACTGCAAGAGAGAAGTAGATGTTCTGAGGAGGAGGAGACGGAGGACTCAAAGAAGAGAGGGGAGAATATGAGTGATATATGTTTAAATTAAAGATGAAATATCATTTTGATATAGGCATACCATACACAATGTCTTAGTTTAAAGGCTAATTGACGACTAAATGTACAGACAGCTGTCCAAATAGATACTGTTGATGAATTACAAACCTATTAATAAAAAAGATTAGTATTTCTATGCAATAACTTGAAAATGTAGCACAAGCATGAACTCAAAGAGGGTTTTTTTTCCCCTTTATTAGGTTACTGCCAAGGCCCCATGTATAAGGCATTTAACCCAGTGTGCAAATAGCTGCATAATATATGTTTCTTGACAAGCGTTTGATTACATCTTTGATTGTTCTGCATAAATCCTTAGAATTGATCATTTGTATGCCATCTTTAAGCTTCTCAATATAGTTCCAAAATGTTACCTTTTCATTTCTTTCATGCCTGTGTACCTTTTTGTCTTCTACATGAAGAGATCAGTGATTCCTTCTACATGTTTTCAGACCACTGAACCAAAAGAGAAAAGGAGGAGACAGCAAAGAGATCTTTTTGCAATTCCGATTAAAAATGATGACATCTTGAAGTAGTGGAGTGATGAGAAGAATATGCCCTCCCACAAGTTATTGCTCTTATGAGGGAAATATCAACAAGGTGTCTATAATACATATTTCATGCATTGTTGCACCACAGGCCTCCAATATTTTTTGTGTATTGTCAAAAGTTCACATATCCTGATCACTCCCTTATGGTGAGACAAAGCCCCTCACTTACCTCCTATTAGAGATGTAAAAGACTAGTTGATTAGTTGACTATCTGATAATCAAATGTGGGGGGGAGAGGGAGAAGAAAAGGGTTTACTTCAAAGTGGCAACACTGTGTGGAGCCTGGGATAAGCTGGTAAGTCCCCAGCTGATCCGGGGCTCCATGCAGTGCTACCACTTTGAAACACCAGGGAGCCTGGGATCAGCTGGGGACTCCCCAGCTCACCCTGGGCTCTGTGCAGCACTGCCGCTTTGAATTGCTGTGGGGAGCCCAGCATCAGGCTTCTTATGGCATTTCAAAGTGGAGATGCCACATGGAGCCTGCGGTGAGTTGCAGACTCTCCAGCTGATCCCAAGCTCCGTGCCACACTGCTGATTTGAAACACCAGGGAGCCCGGCATCGGGCTTCTTACAGTGCCGCACAGAGCCCAGGTTCAGCTGAGAACTCCCCAGATGATCCCAGGCACACTGCAGCAGCGTTTCAAAGCAGCAGCACTGCACGGAGCCCAGGGTCAGCAAGTCCCCAGCTGACCCTGGGCTCCACACAGCACTTTTGCATTTGAAGTGTAGCAAATGCCCTAGGGCTGTTGCTTCACTTCAAAAGTGGAGACGTCCTATCGACTAATCCAATAGTCGATGTAAAATGCAGCAACTATTCAACTAGTCAGTTACCCGATACTTATCTTTATCTGCTATATTGTTCTCTTGGCAGCAACAACTCTGTGATATGGTTCCGATGTAAGGATACACCTCTCTAGCTGTGCCTTTTAGGGTGCTCACTTCTGTTTTTGGAATATAAAGAAATCTAAGCATAATCCCCCTCCTTTTACAAGGGACTCAGAATCAGTCTCTCAGGGTACGTCTACACTACAATGTTAATTCGAACTAACTTAGTTCGAATTAGTTAATTCGAACTAAGCTAATTCGAACTAACAGATCTAGATTAAAAAACTAGTTCGAATTAGCGTTTTGCTAATTCAAACGAGCATGTCCACATTAAGTGGACCCTGAACCAGGCTTAAGGATGGCCGGAAGCAGTGCCAGCAGGGCATCAGAGGAGGACTTAGAGCATGGAGATGCTGTCTCAGGCTAGCCGAGGGCTGCGCTTAAAGGGTCCCGACCCCCACCCCGGACAGACAGTTCTCAGGGGTGCCCCGCATGCAAAGCAGTCCTGGCTTGGAGTGCCCGGAGTACCCACACTGGGCACATCACACCACTCGGCCATCAGCACGGCTGCACTTGCTGCAGGCTGCCATCTGGGGAGAGGGGGCAATCGGGGGGCTGCAGGAGAGCTTCCACCCCATAAGACCGCAGAGCCAGCCCAGTCCTCCCCATTGGGGGCACGTACCCCATTCCTCCCTCACCTCCTTCCACTTACACTTCCCTAGCCCCTTTTCTTGATGTACAAAATAAAGGACAATTGAGTTCAAAAATGGAATCTGTCTTTATTGAACAAAACTGGGGGAGACTGGGAAAAGGAGGTGGGAGAGGGGAAGAGAGAGGCTGGGAGAGGGGAGGGCAACTAAAATGATCAAGGGTTGGGAACAGGTCCCATATGAATAGAGGCTAAAGAGACTGGGACTTTTCAGTTTAGAAAAGAGGAGACGGAGGGGGACAGGATAGAGGTCTCTAAAAGCAGGAGTGGGGTGGAGAGGGTGCATACAGAAAAGTTCTTCATTAGTTCCCATAAAGAAGGACTAGAGGACACCAAAGGAAAGGAATGGGTAGCAGGCTTCAAACTAGTAACAGAAAGTTGTTCTTCACAAAGCAAAGAGTCAACCTGTAGAACTCCTTGCTGCAGGAGGCTGTGAAGGATAGAATTATAACAGAGTTTAAAGGGAAGTGAGATCAAGTCATGGAGGTTGGGTCCAGGGAGTGGTATTAGCCAGGGGGTAGGAGTGGTGTCCCTGCCCAAGGTTTGTGGAAGGCTGGAGAGGGATGGCACGAGACAAATGGCTTGGTCACTGTCTTCGGTCCATCCCCTCCAGGGTTTCTAGGGTTGGCTGCTGTCAGCAGACAGGCTACTGGGCTAGATGGACGTTTGGTCTGACCCAGGACGGCCATTGTAAGCTCAGGGCTCAGGGTCGGGGGTCTCAGTGGACCCTCTTGATTTTCATGCACACCTGCTCCTGGGTGGCCAGGCTGGCAGCTCTCCTGCCCAAGCCGGCCACTTTCCTGTGCCTAGTGCGGAGATCATGAACGAGGTCCACGATGTCCGCACTAGCCCAGGCGGGTGCCCGCCTCTTGCGGTCCCGGGTAAGCTCCTGGGAGCCGCCAGCCTGGTCCCGGGAAGAGGGGGAGGGCTGGGGGGCATCGGGTGGGTGGCTTGATCCGTGCCAAGTGCAGGGTCTGCTGGCTGGGTGCTGGCAGGCTTGCAGCTGGCACGGGCATCGTAGCCAGCCCGTGCCCCTTTAAGAGGTCCGGGGCCGGGAGGGGAGCAGACGAGTTTCCCTGGTGTTGGCCAGAGTAGCCACCAGGGAAACCTGGGGAGGGCTAGCCTCCCACTAGTTCAAATTAAGGGGCTACACAGCCCTTAATTCGAACTAGTAAGTTCGAACTAGGCTTAATCCTCGTGGAATGAGGATTACCTAGTTCGAACTAAGTGCTCCGTTAGTTCGAATTAAATTCGAACTAATGGAGCGCTAGTGTAGCACCTATGAAAGTTAGTTCGAACTAACACCCGTTAGTTCGAACTAACTTTGTAGTGTAGACATACCCTCAGACTCCTATGGCAGTATCAACTCCCAGTCGTCAGTGTGAGTAAAGGACAGAGCTTAATGGGGAAGGATTTTAACACAAAAAAAACCCAGCCTATAATCAGTCAGCATTTATAAGCCATATAGCTCTGTTTGCTTCTGAATGACATCCCTAGTGTTCTCAGTTCCTTCATCGTAGAAGTCTGCCTGAAGGCCTAACCACACCCACAAGTCTGATAAGATGGGTGTGGTTTTGACCTGGTTGGTGGAAGATTGTTCCCCACAACAAATGTAGTTACATCATGTTTCAGAGGCAGGGCAGAGAAAGGTTTAAAGCACTGTCTTATAGGATAGGTTTGCAGGATGTGATGTTGTCATAGCTTAACTTCTATAGCAGTTTTGAATTGTGTTCCAGATACCTTTCCTTCTTTGCCCTGGTCTACACTATGGAATTATTTCTAAATAATGTCCCTTATTTCAAAATGGTAAGCAGAGTGTCCATACTATCAAGCACGTTATTTCAAAATAATGGGCTGGTTACTTCAAAATCTGTACTCCTGTTTTCCTTGGGGAAATAGTTATTTCAGGAGTTATTTTTTAATTGAATTATTTTAAAATAATTTCCTAGTGTAGACATGCCGTTACAGATTAAAGGAACAATACACATCATTAATAAATGTTTGTTACATTTTCACTTTGTGATACACTATGATGATTATTTCATTCAAATAGAAGGTTAGCAAATGATTTCATAATCAATTGTATTCTCAAATGATTTCCAGTTTTTGCTCTTGAAGATGAATGGAAGGCTGTCAAGCATAAATTTCGTCTAATGTGCCTCACAGTTCATAAAACATTTATTTATTGTACCTGACATTTACTGCAATTCTAATATTATGAAGTAATATAACTTATTGTTTACTTTTATTCATTTGCATTGATTAATTAACTCAATTCAAAATCCACACAGCTTGTAAAGTTTTAAAGGATAGAAACTTTTGAGATAAGTCTCCAAAGGCAAGAAATTCAGAGTCAAGGATGGCTTCTTCAATACACAGTGGGGTACCGTATAAACATCATGGCATGCCACAATGTCCTACTTGTGACATTTTAATTCTATATCTGAATTTTCCACTTTTGTTAGACCCAGTTTCCTTATCCTGATTCTTATGTTTATAATAAAAATGTATGTGTGCATGTGTACATGTGTGAGTGTGTAAGTTCATTATAAATATTGGAGTTCCCCCTCCAGGATATCATTAACCTATAAACTTAGTCTGGATGCTATAATCTGGATATAATGCTTTTTAGATTGAAACTGCTGTGGACAAGTAGGAGAATATTAAATATTAAGCATTTAAATATTAGACTTTTCTATAAGAAAAATAATGTAAGCACTGCCAAAGCGGGTCAAACCCTAGTTCACCTTGCAGTTCACCTAGTTCACCATTATCTGTCTCCTGCAGTGGCCCATATCAGATATTCAGGGAAACTGTACAGAACAAAGCAACTAAGGAGTGAGCCACATTTGTTTTCCACTTTCTTCCACTACCACACTCCTTCATCCTTGACCACTGCCATAAATCGCAATTGATGGCTCTCTCCCCCATGTATTTATCCAATTCTTTTTTGAATCCAGTTATACTTTTGGCTGTCACAACATCCTCTGGCAATAAGTTCCATAGATTAGTTGTTCATTTTTTTGAAAAAGTACTTCTTCTTATTTGTATTAAACCTACTGCCTATTAATTTTATTGGGTTACCCCTAGATTTTGCACTGTGTGAAAGGGTATTCCTGTGTTCTATTGATTATCATCAATCTACCAAGTTTCTGTGATGCTTATTATATCAATATCCTCATTTAATTCCAGACACTTTAGTTCTTCCATCTTACTATTTAGACGGCTGGCATTTGAACAGAGACATGTTTACATTTTGTCAATATTTAGTTGCTTGCCTTCATGTGTTATGCTTAAGTTTAAATCCTTTAAGTTTGACAGTTTCTCACTAGCTCCTATCTTTACCTTACCAATGTCATTCCCGTCCTCTAGACTAGAAAATAGACTAGTTCCTGCTTTAACAAGTGCATCCCCAGGGGATGTCTCCTCTGCACATATCAGCTTTCTCCCAGCCCAAAGTTAAATAAATCCTCTACAAGCAACATTGATTATACTTATGTGAGTGTGAGGCCAAGTGTGAGAGGACTGATTTTGTAGTTAGCCAAAGAGGGCCTGAAGATTTAACCCTATGTCACCAATTATGCACTCTTATGCTGTGACCACAAAAGTACAGGTAAATCCCATAATAATAGAGGCAATTTTGTAATGGAGGAATTTGAAGGGGGATTTTACAATATGGTAACTATAGAGATCATAATTATTATCCATCACTGTGTTTAAGAAATTAATGGATGCAAATATATTGTTTCAGTGTGTGAAAGCCCAAGTATGGTGACCCAGCATACCACAGTTTGACAAGGTCAGTGCCATGAATCCTCTGATTCACATGCCGTCTCTGCTTGTCTCCCTCCCTTCCAGAGTATGAAGGAGGACCACTCATGAAGCCCACTCACTAGTCTTAGTTGCCTATCACTGTTCTAGTTTATCAACTTTTTACCCTCAGGGCATATCTAAACTACATTCCTCTTTCAAAAGAGGTATGTAAGTTAGGCAAATCAAAATTGCAAATGAAGTGCAGATTTAAATATCCCATGCTTCATTTGCATATTCACATTCGAGCGCTTTTTCAAAAAAGGTTTTTTCAAAAGTGAAAGCACAGTCTAGACATGCTTTTTCGAAAGAATCCATACTCCTGAAAAAATTAGTAAGGGTTCTTTCGAAAAAGGGTTTTTTTCCCCGAAAGAACCATGTCTAGACTGCACTTTCACTTTTGAAAAATCCTTTTTCGAAAAAGCACTCAGATGTGAATATAAAGTGCAGGATATTTAAAACCGTGCTTCATTTGCACTTTCTATTTGCCTAATTTACATTCCTCTTTCGAAAGAAGAATGTAGTCTAGACATATCCTCAGAGAACACGGTGATGAGCATCTTTCTGGAGCAAAAGAAGATATTGTGCTATAGTGAAGTTTATGAAAAAATACCATCCAATTTAGTAACTGTTTCTGTGTGACAAGTTCACTTAAATTACTTTAATTTGGCAAAAATTCTGAAAGTCAGATTTGTATTTTTAAAATCATGAAAAATTAAAGACTTTGGCCCAGATTCTGATGCCAGTTCATTATACTGGTGCACTTGGGATCAGAATCTGGTCTTTCAGGATTTTGTTACACTATTGTTAGGATATTATCTAAAATGTCGTCTTGTGAGTTGTTTCCATTCAGAGAAGGAATTGAAGATGGAGTCAGGAGTTTCTTTGTGCAATCTTGTTTACTTACAAATAATGTACAGAAAGGTCTGTTTCCTTGAGCACAGTGTGAATCAAACAGCAGGAATCTAGCTATAGAGTTTCAATTTATTTCCAACTAGCACTTTACCTACAATCTTTCTCATAGCTATTCCCAGGGTCATGCTACAAGTGCGTTGCTGGCCATGTCATGGTTTTCTTGCTGCCTTTTCTATGTGCTTCAGTGGTGTTATTTCTGCTTCTCTCTTACACATCTACAATTGAAACTTGTATTTGGTCTGTTACTCCCTGGGAAGCTCTTTGGATCCCATGGCACAGTGGTTTCCCAGACATTCCTTCACTCTTATTGGTGAGGAGTGATTTTCCATCATTATAGATGGAACAAAAAGGTATTGAATTGTTCCCTTATTCAGCCTGAATGTAAGACAGCTGTCACACCCAGTGGCTGCAGGAAGGTGGTGTGATAGCTCAACTCCCATCTTAACATAATAGGTTATGTCTACACTACCAGGTTATTTCGAAATAAGTTATTTTGAAATAGTAACTCCCGAAATAATTATTTTGAAATAACACATCCACACCATAAATTTCCATTGAAATAGTGCAGATCTATATTAAAATAGCACATCCACACTCACTGAAACCTGAATCGCATTTAAGGCCCTCCAGAATCACTCCGGGCAGTCACTTCCTGGAGTTGCTGCCTGAGACTATCCAAGACTTCTGCTTAAAGGGGCTCCTCTCTACAGCCTTGTCTCAGACACTTCTCCATTGCCTACCTCCTTGAGGGACAGCAAATACCACACCACATGCTCTGGTTGCCCTTACAGATGCCACAGCACTCCTACCACAGAGCCAGACATGCTGCAAAGCAGTCACTGGCTCCTAGACCTGCTGCTGCAACTCCTGGCACAGTTTATGCAGACTGCCCAAATGGTGCTGCAGCAGCATGACGACCAGCTCAGAATGGGGGCCCTCCTCACCCAGGCCTGGGTGCTCCTCATGCACCACATTCCCTTCCATCCTCTCCTACGCACTGTGCACCACCACTTCTGGCTAAGGGACACTAGTTCTGAATGGTAGGACCACATTATCATGGAGTGACCAGCAGTGGCTCCAGAACTTCTGCATGCAAAAGGACACCTTCCTGGAGTTCTGTGAGTGGCTTGCCCCTGCTCTGCAGTGACAAAACACCCACATGTGACCCACCATCCCCCTCCAGAAGCCATCACAAATTGGAAGCTTGCCATGCCAGACAGCAACTACTCTGTTGGGAACCAGTTCAGTGTGGGAGATCAACAGCTGGGGCTGTGCTCTAGCAAGTTTTATGTTCTTGCTGCTGTCCTAGGAGGGTGGTGAACTACTGGAATGGGGTTCCCTATGGAAGGGGGTGTGGAATCTCTCTCCCTGGAGATTTTTCAGTCCTGGTTTCACAAAGCCCTGCTAGGTATGGGGGGTAGTTGTGGTTGCGGCTCATGTGGGAAGGGGCTTGGGCTCAGGGAACTCCCAAGGGCTCTGGCAACCTTGTGATTTCTAAGTTTCTAACATTCTACAGATGATGAAGATCAACACCATCCTGCTGCACAGGGTCATAAACCTGGGCAATGTGGACCCCATCATCGCTGGGTTTGCTGCCATGGGCTTCCCCAACTGTGTATGTGTGTGTGTGTGTGTGTGGGTGGGTGGGTGGGAGGTATTTATGGCATCCACTTCCCCATGTGGGATCCTGACCACCAGGACTCCAATGACATCAATAGAAAGGGGTACTTTTCAAAGGTATTGCAAGCCATCGTGGACCACTGGGGCCAATTCACTGATATTAACATCAGGTGGTTGGGGAAGGCACATGATGCCCATGTCTTTAGGTACTCCAGCCTGTCCCAGAAGATGAATGCTGGCATTTTTTCCCCCGACGGGGTAAGGGAGAAGGACATGTTCATGTGCATCCTAGGTGATGCAGCCTACCCCTTGCTCCCCTGGCTTATGAAGCCCTACACAGGATATCTGGACCTGACTAAGGAATGGTTCCATGCCATGCTCAGCAGGTGCCACATCATTGTGCAGGGCACCTTTGACCTTTGGTGTCTCCAAATCTGCCTGGACCTCATTGAGCAGAATGTCCCTCAAGTGGTGGTGGCCAGCTATGTCCTCCACAGCTTGTGAGAGAACAACAGGGAGATGCAGGGGGCAGAGGCAGAGCGACTTGCCTGGGCTTTTGAGCAGCCATGAACTACTGCGATGCAGCAAGCCCAACAGGGGGCAGTGCTCATCAGGCAAGCCTCGAGAGAGAGTTTCAGTCAAGGCCAGCTGTGACACATGCCCTCTGTCCTCTCCACAAGGGACCTCTGAATAGCCCCAGTGTGCCTTTCATCCCATATCCTTCCCTTCCTCTGCCCTTCCTTCCCACCTTCCTTCCTCACCCCTGCAGATAAAATAAACAAGACTTTTTGTTTGAAACAATAAACTCTGTTATATTTATTTGGGGAATATATAAAAGGAGGGGGAGTCTGAGGAAAGAACCTGGAAGTGGGGAGGAAGGTGGAAGAGGGGAGAAGAGGCGGAAGGAGGAGCTCAGGGATGGGGCTGGGACTGGTGCCTACTTTGGGTGTGTCTGGATGCTTCAGCTGCCCAGGAGGTCCCACTCCCCAGTGTGAGGGCCCCTTGGTGGCCCTGGGGGGTGGAGCTAGGAGGAGAAACTGATGGGGTGGAGGCTGGTACAGGAGGGACTTGTGGGGGGGAACAGGTGCAGGAGAGACTTGGAGGAAAGAGGATGTGGGAGGACTTAGTGCAGAGCAGGTGCTGGGGGGCAGCTGCTGGAATGCTCAATGGTGACAAGCAGGCACTCGATGGCATTGGTGTATGCCATGCACATTGTTTTGTGGTGCCAGGCAGCTGCTCCCACATGGTGTGGTGCAGCTCCCAGTCAGAATGGCACTCTTGGTGGTCCTTCTCAAAGTTGAAGTTCAGGGACTGGAGGCACTCTAGGTGTTCCCTCGCCAGGTTGTCCTGGGGTCGCCTGATGGTGCAGGAGGTGGTGGATGCATCATATTCACAACTGGTCCAGCTGTAAAGAAAAGCGGGAAGGGCAGTCATCCCAGGAGACACTATGTATTAAGCCTAGCCCTAATACCTGAGCCAAAACCAAAGATTTCGGGTCAAACTATGATGATGTGCTTCGAGAGAAAGCATTGGAGATGGGGACCTTCAGTAACTAGACTGAGACACCAATTAATTACATATATAATCAACAGCATGATTTATTGGCCTCCGTCGGTCAGTTGACCATGGATGACGTATCCTAGTTCTCGTCTTGGTTCGTGTCGAATTGTCTGGGACAGCGTCGGGGACAGCGTCGTTGGTGGCTGAAAAGGCCAATCCGGGACAGGCATTCTTTGCCGCAGAAGTCGCAGCTATAGGTGGTTCCCTGGCTGTTGTTGTTGCGTAACTTCCTGCGGGCTCGCTTTTCTTCTGATGCACGCATCATGTTCGTTTCGCCTGACTTGAGCTGTGTGGTCAGGGTGCCCCTCCACTTTGGGCGGTCTGCTGCGAGGTCTTCCCAGGACTGCGTGTTTATGTCGATGGCTTTCATGTCCCTCTTCACGACATCTTTAAATCGCAGGTTCGGGCGCCCTGTGGTTCTCTTCCCAGATGCCAGTTCCCCGTAGAGGATGTCCTTTGGGATCCTCCCATCCTCCATGCGGCGTACATGGCCAAGCCAACGCAGGCGACGTTGTCGGAGCATGGTGTACATGCTGGGGAGGCCGGCTTGAGTCAGAACTTCGAGGTTGGAGACTTTGTCTTGCCAGGTAATACCCAGGATGCGGCGCAGACCTCGTAGATGGAAGGCGTTCAGTCTCCGCTCTTGTCTCGCATATGTGGTCCATATCTCGCTCCCGTACAGCAGGGTGCTGATGACGCAGGTGTTGTACACTGCCATCTTTGTTGCGGTTGTCAGCCTGGGGTTGGTCCACACTCGGGTTGTCAGGCGGGCTAAAGTAGAGGCTGCCTTCCCGATCCTCTTGTCGAGCTCAGCGTCAAGGGAGAGATTATCGGTGATGGTGGAGCCCAAGTACGTGAACTGGTGGACGACGTCAAGCTGGTAGTCGTCTACTGTGATGGCTGGTGGAGTGACAGTGTCCTGGCTTAGGACGTTTGTTTTTTTCAAACTGATAGTCAGCCCAAAGTCTTTGCAGGCCATGGAAAAACGGCTCATCAGCGACTGTAGTTCTTCCTGGGTGTGTGTGACGACTGCTGCGTCGTCGGCAAATATCATGTCCCTGATCAGCGTCTCGCGTATCTTCGTCTTGGCTTTGAGGCGAGAGAGATTGAATAGCTTGCCGTCCGATCTGGTGTGGAGGTAGATTCCTTCCATTGCTGAGCCGAAGGCATGCTTGAGGAGCAGGGCAAAGAAGATCCCAAACAATGTGGGGGCAAGAACGCAGCCTTGCTTGACGCCGCTGCTGATGCTGAAAGGCTCGGAGCAACTGCCGTTAAACTGCACTGTTCCCTTCATGTCTGTGTGGAAGGATTCAATCAAACTCTGCAGTTTTGGTGGGCAGCCGATCTTGTGAAGGATTTTGAAGAGTCCGTCTCTGCTGACCAGGTCAAAGGCTTTGGTGAGATCAATGAAGGAGACGTACAGGGGCATCTGCTGTTCTCTACACTTCTCCTGGAGTTGTCGTAGGGAGAAAATCATGTCTACGGTTGACCGTTCTGCATGGAAACCACACTGTGACTCCGGGTAGACACGTTCAGCCAGCTTCTGCAGTCGGGTCAAGATGACCTTAGCAAATACTTTGCCTACGATGCTAAGAAGGGAGATGCCTCTGTAGTTGTTGCAATCACTTCTCTCGCCCTTATTCTTGTAGAGGGTGACGATCTTAGCATCCCGCATATCCTGCGGTACGGCTCCTTCTTTCCAGCACTGACAGAGCACTTTGTGAAGAGGGTGCAGTAGGGAACACTTGCACTGTTTCAGCAGGTCTGGAGGAATCCCGTCGCTGCCGGGGGCTTTTCTTGAGGCCAGTTTATCAACAGCCTTGCTGAGCTCTTCTACTGTTGGCTCTGCATCAAGTTCTTCCATTATTGGCAGGCATTCAATGGCATCTAATGCTGCGGAGGTCACCGTATTCCATCTGGAGTAGAGGTCGGAGTAGTGTTCCACCCATCTCCCCAACTGTTGTTGCTTGTCGGAGATTATTTCTCCAGTAGATGACTTGAGGGGTGCTGTTTTGCTCTTGGTAGGGCCCAGCGCTTTCTTGATGCCGTCGTACATGCCTCTTGTGTTCCCTGATATGGCTGCTTTCTGGATGTCGTTGCTGAGCTGCTGCCAATATTCGTTCGCACAGTGTCTGGCAACCTGTTGAGCCTTGCTCCTAGTATCCCTGAGAATTTGTAGGTTCCTCTGGCTTGGTGACCGCTTGTATTCTGCCAGGGCGGCGCGCTTGGCTTCTATGACTGGAATCATCACAGAGGACTTTGCTTCAAACCAGTCGTGCGTCTTTGTGGTCCTCTTTCCAAAGGTTGCCAGGGCAGTGCAGTGCATTATGTTCCGCAGTGTTTCCCACTTTTCCATGGCAGAGTCTCCTGTCTGTGTGGCGTCAAGTTCCTTCTCAAGCGCTTCTGCGAATTTCTGCGTCAGGTCAGGCTGCGACATCTTGCTGACGTCGATGCGAGGATTTCCTTGTTTCCTTGAATGATGAAACCTCTTCGGGTTCAGCCTGATCTTGCAGCACACTAAGGAGTGGTCTGTGTCGCAGTAAGAGCTATGATAAGAGCGTACGTGCAGGACGCAATTGATAGCTGAGCGGCGAACTAGTATAAGGTCCAACTGGTGCCAGTGTTTCGAGCGCGGATGTCGCCAGGAGACCTTATGCTGGGGCTTGGTCTGAAAGTATGAGTTGGCGATGCACAGGTTGTAGAAAGCGCAGAGCTCGAGCAGGAGTTGGCCGTTCTCGTTCATTTTGCCGACGCCAAATTTTCCGAGGCACGAAGGCCATGAGTCATTGTCCGCATCTACTCTGGCATTGAAGTCACCCAGAAGGATGAGTTGTTCCTTGTCGGGGATGCTGTTGATGACAGATGTTAGGTTCTCATAGAACCGGTCTTTAGTTTCCAATGTTGCGTTCAGAGTTGGGGCGTATACGCTGACGAGGGTGATAGGGCCTGTGGTGGTGTTGAGATGAAGGGTGAGGAGTCATTCTGAGCCATTACTGCCTGGTTCTACCATACTCAGTAGGCTATTTTTCACCGCGAAAGCTACGCCATGCTGTCTGGGCTCGTCTGGGGCCTTTCCCTGCCAGTAGAAGGTGTAGTCTTTTTCTTTCAGAATGCCTGAGTCTGCCAGTCGTGTTTCCTGTAGGGCGGCGATGTCTACGTTCAGCCTCAGAAGTTCGTTGTTGATGACTGCTGTCTTTCGTAGGTCGTCAATGTCCCATACGTCTTCGGAGAGGCCCGTCAACATTGTACGGACATTCCAACATCCCAGTTTAAGAGGTGGTCTCTTTCTCAGTGTTTTGTTGCCTGGTGCGATGGTTGCAGCCTGCCGTTCGGAATATTCCTAATCCCCATGCACCCAGTGAGGAAAGCAGACTGTGGCGGGGCAGTACCTGACTGTCTGGGGGCTGCCCAGCTTGAGGCGGGCGGTAACTGCCCAGTGAGACCCGAAGATTCCTCCCACCATCGGGAACAACCCCTGGCGCCATGCTCTATGCCAATTGAGCTGTGGCTTATAACTGGTAAACTGTTGCTCCCCGTGTTGTTTCCACGCTAGTAGCGCTAGCGAGGCTGGAGTGTCCTCTCCAGGGTTGCGAGATATGTTGGTAGTCGGATACTAGCCAGGGCGATGTAATATGGAGGAACAGGCTATTGCCCACGTAGCGGGTCCCCCCTCTCCACGTCGTCGATGGATCCAAAGGAACAGCAGGGCTGCTACAGTTTGGCATCGGCGCCGTCGCAGGAGTTGCCAGAGCGAGGCTGCAAGCAGCGTCGAACTGTCTTAGGGACTCCGACTCCGGATTTTTCCTCGAGGTTTACTCCTGAAGCCTTTTCCAGCATGATAGTATGTTGAATTTTACATGGAATTAGAAAACCAGGCAACAGTACCACAAGGGACATGTTGAAGGGGCATGTTTTTATGACTTTCATGTTAACTGTGTAAATTAACTGGTCTTTTAAAAATAACCTTTTAATTCAGTGCTTTAGAGGGGAGAATAAGAACTGTTTATATATGTAATTTCTATATTTCAGTTTATAATCATTATTTTTGCAGTGTCTGTGCAAAGATCCCCCAAAGTAGGTCTCCTGCTCGTCTTTTCAGTTGCAGGTCTTGAGAGACAGAAGAAATACTTGCAGATCAGCAAGCCATTATTTGGCTTTGTGAGAGGAAATAGGGACAGTCCCCCCCAGTTCCCCAAAGGAAGACATCTGAATTCATGGAGGACATCCTATGTCCCCAGCCACAATCAACTGCTGAGTTGGGTGCAATAAGTTTAATTTTTCTAGTTGCAGCTGTGCTGAGACTTCAACGCTCTAATTTCTGGATTTTCCTGGTTTCAAACTGTGGTGTAGTTTTTGGACTTTATTAACTTAAACCTTTATTTAATAAATAAATTAATAAATAAACATTCTAGTTATGGTCATTCAGGCATGATTCTGTAGGTCCACCTATTTTATAATATCTCTTTGTGTGCTGACTTAAAAGTCACCGAAGTACTAGAAAACTCATGTAATCCTGTGGAGATAATAGTTTCTATAGCATGTATAGTTCATGCAATAGAAGTTGTGTAGAAATCTAATTATGCTCACACTAAAATAGATAAATAGAAGTTCAAGCCACCTCTAAACCTTTTCTTTGTTAAACTAAATATATTGAGATTCCTGAATCTGTCACTATTAAGCATAAGGTGGGGCGGGGGGGTTCATTCTTTAATCGTTATCATGGTTTTTCTCTAACCTCTCTCCAATTTATCTATATCTTTCTTGAACTGTGGACACCAGAACTGGACACAGTATTCCAGCAGTTCTTGCACCACTGACAAGTGCAGAGATAAAGTAACTTCTCTGCTGGTACTTAAGAGTCCCCTGTTTATGCATTCAAGAATTCCATTAGCTGCTTAGGCCATAGCATTAGAGTGGGAGCTCGTGTTCAGCTGATTATCCACCATGGCCCCAAATCTTTTTCAAAGTAATTGTTTCTCAGGAAAGAATATCCCATTCTGAAAGCAAGGATTACATTAATTTTTCCTAGATTACCACAAGATCCAAATCTTCCTGTATCATTCATTATATCTATTAATTATTTACCACTCACCCAATTTTTGTGTTGTCTACAAAATGTATTAGTGAAAACGTCATGTGCTCTTCCAGAGCATTAATAAAAATATTAAATAGAGTAGGGACAAGAACAAATCCCTGTGACAATCCACTCAAAATGCACCCAATTAATGATTTTTACATTTATAATTGCATTTTTAGCCTGAGCTGTTAGTCAGTTTTTAATGTGTATTATATTCATTTTACATTTTTCTAGGTTTCATCAAAACATCATGCACTACACAGTTAAATGCCTTACAGTAGTCTAAGTATATTTCATCAACAATACTACCTTTATCAACCAAAGTGGTAATATCATCAAACAAAGATACCAAGTTAGTTTGACAATTACGTTTTCCATAAATCTTTTTGATTGGCATTAATTATATACCTCTTCTGTGCTTCTTTATTAATCAAGTTCCATATCAGTTAATCCTTTATCTTACTTGAGAGCCATGTTTATTTAAGACAAGATAATGGATTCGCTGATATGGAACTTAATAAAAAACTACAGGAGAGTTAGTGTCGAACTGACTGGCCTATAATTACATGTGTCATTCCATGTGCTCTTTTAAAATACTGGCATAACATAAATATTCTTCCAGACTTCTGGAAATTCCATTGGCTGTGTCTAGACTGGCCAGTTTTTACAAAAAATCAGCCACTTTTCCGGAAAAACTTGCCAGCTGTCTACACTGGCCGCTTGAATTTCTGCAAAAGCACTGACTTCCTACTGTAAGAAATCAGGGCTTTTTGCATAAATTCTATGCTGCTCCCATTTGGGCAAAAGTCCCTTTTGCGCAAAAGTTTTGCGCAAAAGGGCCAGTGTAGACAGCTGAGATTTGTTTTGCGCAAAAAAGCCCTGGTCGCGAAAATGGCGATCGGGGCTTTTTTTGCACAAAAGCGTGTCTAGATTGGCCACGGATGCTTTTCCGCAAAAAGTGCTTTTGCAGAAAAGCGTCCGTGCCAAACTAGACGCTCTTTTCTGAAAATACTTTTAACGGAAAACTTTTCCGTTAAAAGCATTTCCGGAAAATCATGCCAGTCTAGACATAGCCATTGTGTTTCAAGATTTGTAAAAATCAGCACGCTCATCAGTAAGCTCATCAGCCAACTTACAAATTATTGGCTGTAAGTTATCCATACCATCTGATTTTAAAAATATCCAATTTTAGTAGCTGTATTTTAATATCTTTATGAGATATTAAAGGAATGGAAAGAGTGTTATCATATAACTACCTGTTTTTCCCAAACATAAAACAGAAATATTTATCTAACCCTTCTGCCTTTTCTCCATTATTATTTATAATTCTACCATTTCCATCTACAGGGTTGAACCTCTCTAGTCCAGCATCCTTGGGACTTGATTGGTGCAGAACCAAACCATGCAAGGTCAATATAATCTAGCAACACGTTAGCTGCTTACTGGGCTCTTATAAAACATTTAGTGGTAAATTAGCCTAAACAGCAGCACAGAACACTGAGAGCCAGGACTGATGACTGTACACAAACTTTATGGGACTGCAGGCATTATAAGTGGACAGCCAGCTAACTGAAAGTGTGCTAGATAATGGATGCTGCTGAACCAGAGAGTGACAAACTAGTGAGAATCAACTCATAGTAATGGATCAAAATCATAGTTAGGATTACTCGTCTGCTTAAAAGTTCTCATTATTATCCTTACTTCTGCAGGAAATAGATTTCTCCTGTCTCTGTTGTCTAGGCTTTTTTGACTTCCTCTCCCTCCTTTTACTTTATGGCATTTCTTTTTTGAAACTACAGGAACAATGTTTCCAGAACCTGACTGTCTAGGAGCTCCCCAGCTTCAATGATTCTCAATTTGCCCAACCAATGCAAGAATCTTCTCCTTCAAGATAACCAATAACTTGCACTTCATGCACAGAAACTCCCTTCTAGCTTTTGGGAGGAAAGGAAGTCTGGCACATCCATTAAAAGTCACCACAACTATACCATCTTTTGCCATAGAATCATAGAATCATAGGACTGGAAGGGACCTCGAGAGGTCATCGAGTCCAGCCCCCCACCCTCAAGGCAGAACCAAGCTCCATCTACACCATCCCTGACAGATGTCTATCTAACCTGTTCTTAAATATCTCCAGAGAGGGAGATTCCACCACCTCCCTTGGCAATTTATTCCAATATTTGACCACCCTGAAAGTTAGGAATTTTTTCCTAATGTCCAATCTAAACCTCCCTTGCTGCACTTTAAGCCCATTACTCCTTGTCCTGTCCTCAGAAACCAAGAGGAACAAATTTTCTCCTTTCTCCCTGTGACTCCCTTTTAGATATTTGAAAACCGCTATCATGTCCCCCCCTTAATCTTCTTTTTTCCAAACTAAACAAGCCCAGTTAATGAAGCCTGGCTTCATAGGTCATGTTCTCTAGACCTTTAATCATTCTTGTAGCTCTTCTCTGTACCCTTTCCAATTTCTCCACATCTTTCTTGAAATGTGGCGCCCAGAACTGGACACAGTATTCCAGATGAGACCTAACTAGTGCAGAGTAAAGCGGCAGAATGACTTCACGAGTTTGCTTACAACACACCTGTTGATACAACCTAGAATCATATTTGCTTTTTTTGCAACAGCATCACACTGTTGACTCATATTCAACTTGTGGTCCACTATGACCTCTAGATCCCTTTCCGCCATGCTCCTTCCTAGACAGTCGCTTCCCATCTTGTATGTATGGAACTGATTGTTCCTTCCTAAGT
Source organism: Pelodiscus sinensis (assembly GCF_052426305.1). Classification (NCBI taxonomy): domain Eukaryota; kingdom Metazoa; phylum Chordata; order Testudines; family Trionychidae; genus Pelodiscus; species Pelodiscus sinensis. The sequence continues at coordinate 40,212,879 of NC_143054.1, read as the reverse complement.
GGAGCACTTTGCATTTCTCTTTATTAAACTTCATCCTGTTTACCTCTGACCATTTCTCTAACTTGCTAAGGTCATTTTGAATTATGTCCCTGTAGGGTAAACTGAGCAGCCCTAAATGTGCTAGTAGGCCTCTAAACAGCATAACTCCATTCTAGGATTAAGGCCTGGGAACACCACAGTCAGGATAAGAACTGCAGACAGTAATAGACCCTGGGCATCATAGCAACCACGTTCTAAAACACTCGGAAAGGGTCTCAGTTGGCAATGTAACACATTTTGCTTAAGATAACATTCATAAAATTTGCTTAAACTGTCTTGCTTCACTCCTTGATAATAAGCCTGAGAACCAAGCGCTGCATCAACTCAAGGCCATGCCCACCTGCTATATCAACATCATCATCTATGCAGACTAAAATGTTATTATTGTTTTGCTGACATGTTTTGGCATTTGAAAAATAACCACCTGTATATTAATTAATGAGCTGTTACTTTGCAATGGGCGGAGATATTATGTAATCTTTAGTAGTTCTATTGGCTTATGTGCTTATTTCGTCTTGCTGCTAGACCTATCAAATCATTTTTCCTCCGTCCACCTGCTGACTATATAACCTATTGTATTGTGTTAATTAACCAGTGTTCACCAGGGTAACCCCTGCGTGTCACTCCATCAGCTGGTGTTTAATATATCCTCCGCTTGTTTTCACCTGCATCCAGAGTGTCCTGGATTATTTCCAACAGTCCCTATCCTCCAAAGAAGTTGCAACCCCACCCAGTTTGGTATCATCTGCAAACTTAATAAGCGTACTCTCTATCCCAATATCTACATAACTGATGAAGATATTGAACAGTACGGGTCCCAAAACAGACCCTTGCGGAACTCCACTTGTTGTCCCTTTCCAGCAGGATTTAGCACCGTTAACAACAACTCTCTGACTACGGTAATGCACCCACCTTATCGTGGCCCTATCTAAGTTATATTTGCCTAGTTTATCAATAAGAATATCATGCGAGACCGTATCAAATGCCTTACTAAAGTCTAGGTATATGACATCCACCGCTTCTCCCTTATCCACAAGGCTCGTTATCCTATCAAAGAAAGCTATCAGATTAGTTTGGCATGACTTGTTCTTCACAAACCCATGCTGGCTATTCCCTATTACTTTATTACCTTCCAAGTGTTTGCATATGATTTCCTTAATTACCTGCTCCATTATCTTCCCTGGGACAGACGTTAAACTGACCAGTCTGTAGTTTCCTGGGTTGTTCTTATTCCCCTTTTTATAGATGGGCACAATATTTGTCCTTTTCCAGTCTTCTGGAATCTCCCCTGTCTTCCTTGATTTTTCAAAGATCATAGCTAAAGGCTCAGATACCTCCTCTATCAGCTCCTTGAGTATCCTGGGATGCATTTCATCAGGACCTGGTGACTTGCTGACATCTAACTTTCCTAAGTGATTTTTAACTTGTTCTTTGTGTATCCTATCTTCTAAACTTACCCTCTCTCTGCTTGTATTCACTACGTTAGGCACACCTCCAGACTTCTCCGTGAAGACCGAAACAAAGAAGTCATTGAGCATCTCCGACATTTCCAAGTTTCCTGTTACTGCTTCTCCCTCTTCACTAAGCAGTGGGCCAACCCTTTCCTTGGTCCTCCTCTTGCTTTTAATGTATTTATAAAAGGTCTTCTTGTTTCCCTTTATGCCTGTAACTAGTTTGATCTCATTTTGTGCCTTTGCCTTTCTAATCTTGCTGCTGCATTCCCGTGTTGCTTGCCTATATTCATCCTTTGTTATTTGTCCTAGTTTCCATTTTTTATATGACTTTTTTTTTTAGATCATCCTTGTTAAGCCAAGCTGGTCTTTTGCCATATTTTCTATCTTTCCTACACAGCAGAATTGTTTGCTTTTGGGCTCTTAACAACGTCCCTTTGAAATACTTCCAACTCTCCTCAGTTGTTTTTCCCTTCAGTCTTGCTTCCCATGGGACCTTACCTACAAGTTCTCTGAGCTTATCAAAATCTGCCTTCCTGCCATGTTGATATCACCTGTAAAGCTGAACCTGGAAGGAAAGCCTGTCAACTATCTCTGAAACTGTCTGTTAACTGCCTCTTTTTGTGTCAAGACAATTCATTCTTTTTAGGTTCAAATGTATTCATGCACTCAACTGAGTCTTGTATTAAATGGAAGTACAGGTTGGACTTCCCTAGTCTGGCATGGTTGGGACCTGACTGGCTCCAAATGAGAGATTTGCCATACCAGGGGTCCTGCCACTGGCCCCCCAAGCCCATCACCTGTTGCTGGCTGGCTGCCCCAGCAGGCACCCTGACTCGCTCTTCTCCAACCCTAATATGACTGGGCTACTTGTCCAGCTGCTGTCCTGAGCAGCACAGGCTCCAGCTCCTACAGTGGGGCTCTGGCCCCAGTCCCATGCCCCAGAAGGCTGCTGTAGGTCTCCAGCCCTGTGCTCCTGTGGGGTTCAACTCCAGCCCCACACTGATGTGGGCTGCTGGGGACTCTGACTTAAGCCCACTCTAGTGTGGGCTGCCGGAGGCTGCCTTAGGGCTCAGGCCCCAGTCTTGTGCTGCCACCACCTGGGCTGCCAACCCTGTTGCCCTGGCTGGCTCTCCTGACCTTAGGCTCCCGGACTTTCTGGTCCAGGAGCATCCCTGGTCCTGCCTGATGACAGATGTTGCCAGAGCAGAGAGTGCTGGATTTTGGAGGTACAACCTGTATTTCATTTTTCATAAATGTATTTCATATACAAAAATAATTAAGGGAGTAGGTTTTAACAATTCACTGTGTTGTTTCACTATCTTGAAAACGTAATGCATGAAATTGAGAAAGATCTCCCAAGTTGCAAAACAGAATTTTAAATTTCACAATTATCCCAACTCCTTGAGAGCGAGCACCAATAGCTTAGTGGTTAGCACAACTGCTGAGCCATATGGGTCCAGATTAAAGTTCTTGCTCCCAATCTGCCTGATCTACAAAGTCAATCTCCCCTAGAGCTATTCCACTTCATATGAATAAAGAAACTCTCATTCAATGGGGAGGTGTAACACAATTCTCTTAGCAGGTAACCACAGAATTCTTTCAAGCCCAGCTCCCTTATCACTTATGCCATTGTGTCTCAATGAACAGTCTATGTATCAGAGCTGGTACTTGATATCTCCCTGACATAGTTTAGGAAGGCAGATAGTTTGACCCTGGTGTCAAATATGTTGACAAACAGAGACTTAGATCACTCCAGAAACTGTGTGGAGTTCGTTTAAAAAGAAATTAGAGAGCTTGACTAGGTTTGGAAGGTGAAGAACAAACAATTCTGTGGGGAGTCTGATGCAGTAAATATGTAATTAGCTTACCAGTAGGAGAATCCAGGGAAGAAAGCAAATACAAGAGCCTGGGCAAGCTAAGAGAAAGAGGCCATATTGTGGGAAGCATTCTATTGAAAGAAAGTTGTGTTATGAAAAACTGAGTATTCTCAGAATCTATTTCTTTCCCTAAAATGAGGATGCCATGAAAATAGAATACTGTAGAAACCCCTCTAGCTATGTTTTCTTAAGGAAACTTGACTGAGTGAATGGATATATACAAATTTGGCTACAAATTAATGAAAAAAATTGGTAGTCATAGTCTTGTATGATGAGGCGGCTGCTGCACCAAAAAAAGCAAATACAAAAGAAGGTACCTCCAGCTATATATTGTTATATGAGGTAGTATGAGAAGCATAGAAAAAAAACAATAATAAATGCACTTGTGAAGGTATCCTGGTTATCTGCAGGCACCATATAATTCACTGGGTGGAGAGAGGGAGAGGGCTTACTAGCCAGGGCTTCTAGGAGCTGAAGGGGATGAACCTGCTCACAAGTGTGGGCTTATACATGATCTACCTGTCAGCCAGCAAGAAGAGGGTAAGAATCAATCTGTTATTGGACAGGCTGTATCAGGGAAAAATTTGAGAGCTGATTTGGTTGGCAGAACAACAAAAGCAGATAGAGATAAGAACATAAGAATGGCCATACTGGATCAGACCAAAAGTCCACATAGTCATCCAGTATCCTGTCTTCCAACAGTGGCCAATGCCAGATGCTCCAGAGGGAGTAAACAGAGCAGGTAATCATCAAACGATCTAGCTCTTGTCATCCATTTCCAGCCTCTGACAAACAAAGGCTAAGGACACCATTCCTACACACCCTGGTTAATAAGTGTTGATGGACCTAATCTCAGTAAATTGATCTAGTACTGTTTTGAATGCTGTTGAAGTCCTGGTCTTCACAACATCCCCTGGCAAGGAGTTCCACAGTTTGACTGTGCACTGCCTGAAGAAAAACTTCCTTTTGTTTGTTTTAAACCTGCTATCTATTAATTTCACCTAGATCTTATGTTATGAGAACAAATAAATAACTTTTCCTTATTCACTTTCTCTATACCTGTCATGATTTTATACACCTCCATCATATCCCCCCTTAGTCTCCTCTTTTCTAAGAAAAGTTCCAGTCTTTTTAATCTCTCTTCATATGGTATCTGTTCCAAACCCCTAATAATTTTTGTTGCCCTTTTCTGAATCTCTTCCCATGCCAATATTTTTCTTTTTTTGAGATGAGGCAACCACATCAGCACACAATAGTCAAGATGTGGGTTTACCATAGATTTATATAGAGGCAATAAAATATTCTCTGTTTTATTCTCTATCCTTTTTTTTAATGATTCCTAACATTCTGCTAATACTGAAGGCATTCCATGGGTAAAGCTAAAAGCAGATGCAGGAACAGCAAAAAGCCCCAGTACCACGGCACTTAATAAAACAGGTGACAGCTCCTTCCACAGAATAGAAGTCCAGTGGAGCAGGATGAGAGAAAAGGACAGTGAGGATTCTGTAAAATGGGCCCCAAGGAAGATCTCAACTAGTTACTACTGACTTTTAAGATAATTGCTACTAGTTGGGATGAAATTTATTGACCGTATAATTAGCTCCTTATCTTGCAGAAGAAGCCCAAACCACTTAAATGGCATTGAGTGAGGCCAAGAACTAAAACATGTTAAAGGATGGATATATTGGATATATAGGCTTGTCACCTGAAAGATATTGATCAAAATGGATGGTGGTCAGGTGGACTGTGACAGACTGCTGGCTAAGCCAGAACTCTCCACTGTAGCCTGGATGAAGAGGCTGATGGCCACAGCTGAGCAACCCAGGCCTGAAGGGCTATTAGAAACAGCTGTGGGTCTCACTGGGCAAGGGCTATATAAGACACAGGAAGGAAGCCAGGAAGGGGCAAGGAAGAGCAAGGAGCCAGGGTATAACTCAGTGTGCTCCCAGGTAGACAGAGGAGCTGGTTGACTTGACTGTAAATGTTGTAAATAGAAGGTGGTAGGAACTGACAATAAAGGCATAGGTGACTGCACCAGAAGGTTCTCTGGCTGAGTTGTGGACCAGAAGGTGTCTCAGATCAAGGGCCCTGCTCAGGGACTCCGCCACACAGACTTATGAGCAAAGTCCATATAATTTGCACAAAAGCTAACTGATTGGCCAACAGATGGCTTTGCAAGATAGAATACATTAATGGCCATGGATGCCATGTTTAATCAGTTTATGCAGTCTCCCAGATACTACTAACATCTTGGTGAAGTGCACAATCAAGGATGATAGGGACAGTGGCAAAACTGGCAAAGGAGTGTGCTGACATGGACTTTGCAAGAAACATGGCTTGTACAACACAAGTGGTGAATGTGGAGGCAAAAAGGCAAGATTTCTCAAAGGGTACATCTACACTACATGCCTCTGTCGGCAGAGGCATGTAGATTTGTTTATTCAGCAAAGGTAAATGAAGCCGCGATTTAAATGATCGCGGCTTCATTTACATTTACATGGCTGCCACGCTGAGCCGACAAACAGCTGATTAGCTGTTTGTCGGCTCGCCACTAGTCTGGACATTCCCCCTGTCGACATCAAAGCCCTTTGTCGGCAGCCCCGGTAAACCTCATTCCATGAGGAATAACGGGGCTGCCGACAAAGGGCTTTGATGTCGACAGGGGGAACGTCCAGACTAGCGGCGAGCCGACAAACAGCTGATCAGCTGTTTGTCGGCTCAGCGCGGCAGCCATGTAAATGTAAATGAAGCCGTGATCATTTAAATAGCGGCTTCATTTACCTTTGCCTACAACCCTAATCTACATGCCTCTGCCGACAGAGGCATGTAGTCTAGACACAGCCAAACAGTGAGTCAAGTAGGAATAAGGGATCTTCCAGAAAAGGATTTATTTTCCGCAAGATCCCGTCTAGACTGGCACTTTTCTCCGGCAAAACCCCGAACCGGAAAAAAGCGGCAGCCATGTTCATGCAAATGCCGCGGGGGATATTTAAATCCCCCGCGGCATTTGTAGTTCTGACTGGTCTCATTAGCATCCCTTTTCCGGAAAGGGGTGCCAATGTAGACACAGCCCCACAGTTCAAGGCATTTGTCTTCCAAAAGTTCTTCCATATGCCCAGAGGGGTTCAGACTCTCTCTCCTGGCTTGAACAAAGACCTGAATTGGATGGCCTGTTATGAACCCTGTTTTCTTTACATTTGACAGCTAATTGATATCAAGAGTGTAGTATGGGACACTTCCAACCCACTCAGCTTTATTAACACCAGCACTACAGTTTACAGGAACTTTCCCTTCCCTCTTCTTTTTCTGTTATGAATTGTGAGGGTACCCCTTTTCTCCACTCTGCTCATCTGAGGAAGTGGATTTTGCCCACAAAAGCCCATGATTCTGTAACCCTTCTGCCAGGCCAAGTTAATAGCAGCAAGGGCTGGGTTCAGTATCTAGGGGTCTCCTCCCAACAACGTAATACAACACCGGCTCGAGCCCCCACCCAGTGACCTTGGAAATCTTACATACCCCCCTGGGCACCTCAAAGAGGCAGTTCTTCCCCTCTCGCAAGCACAGAGCCTCAGTAAAGCAGCAAATCTTTAATAACATGAGGTAACCGACATCAGCATTAAATTGGGAAAACACCACAATTCAGATTCATAGACCAAACATGAGCAAAGACTCACCCTCCAGCCACGAATCACCCAAAGTCTCCAAAAGTCCAACACCCCAAAAGTCTCTTGAGACCAGCAACCCCAAAATCACCCAAGGTCCGACAACCCAAATGTCTCTGCCCCGGGTCAGTGCCGCCCCAGGGTTCAAAAGTTCACCTGGAAGGGTTTTACCATTCCAACCTGGGTGGAATGGAGGGGAGCGGGGGTTGATACACCTTACATGATCCACCGATGGCTCCGCCCTCTCCGTAGGGTTCTGCTGCTGTTGTCAAAGCAATTCACTCTGCCACACACCACCTGCTGTCCTGTGAGCTGCTCCAGCCGTCCCACGAACTGCCCTGCTTTACCAGCCATCTCGGTCCATGCCCCTGGCCACCAGCTGGTTGCTCCTGCAGCTGCTCCAGCAGCCACTCCTACCAGCCACCTGCTGGTCATCCCCACCAGCCGCTCTGCTGGCCGCCTGTGCCCACCGGTCATTCCCACAAACTGCTCTGCTAGTAGCTCAGCAGTATAGTGTCAGGCTCCCCACAGCAAAAGTGATTTCAGTTCATAGTAGATTTCAGCTCTTCAGCTCATAGTAGAGGAGCCTCAGTGCTAGTGCACCATTGGCCTACAGTGAAGTCAGCTAACCAGCTTGCGACTAGACTCCTAATGGAATCCAAACCCAGTCAAGCTGTGAGAGTGAGAGAGAGGGGGGGGGTGCAATTGGTGTTGTTTAAGACAGGGCCCCACCACCAGGTACAAATACCTGTCCCCAGCCTCTCTCTCAGCTTGACTAGGTTTGGAACCCATGCCCCTTGTCTAGCGAGTGCTACTTAGTTTATGGCGAATCCCCCTGTCATAAAAGAGTTCGGCTGTGTCTAGACTGCATCCCTTTTCTGTAAAAGGGATGCAAATTAGACACATCGCAATTGCAAATGAAGCGGGGATTTAAATGCCCCCCCACTTCATTAGCATAAACATGGCTGCCGCTTTTTTCCGGCTTGGAGCTTTGCCGGAAAAAAGCGCCAGTCTAGACAGGGATCTTTTGGAAAATAAAGCCTTTTCTGAAAGATCTCTTATTCCCCTTTTTAAGAAGAATAAGGGGTCTTTTGGAAAAGGCTTTATTTTCTGAAAGATCCCCATCTAGACTGGTGCTTTTTTCCGGCAAAGCTCTGAGCCAGAAAAAAGCAGCAGCCATGTTTATGCAAATGAAGTGAGGGGGATTTAAATCCCTGCTTCATTTGCAATTGCAATGTGTCTAATCTGCATCTCTTTTACGGAAAAGGGATGCAGTCTAGACACAGCCTTCCAGTATTCCACTGGCTTTGATTCACATAATCAGGGTAAGAACACTTTATCTCCCCTGCCTCAATAATAGAGAGACTGGGGATCCCACAGTGGCCAAAGTCACCATTTGGTCTGCTGTGAGCACATAGTAGGTGGGGTGGGTGTGCCTATGCAAATGAGATCAGCCCCTGAAGTCTTTTTGTACCATTTGCCACAATTCACCACCAGATGTCAGGGTAGAGCTTATCCTGACCCTGCTTACATTACTATTGTGACAGGGTCAGGTTACAGAAGAACCCTTGGGGTACCTCCTGGGGTGCTGACATGCCACTGACACTTGCTTTCCTGCTCTCTGGGGCTTCTCACCACCTAATCCTGCTGGGCCAGCTCTGCTGGTCTCTCCCAGCCAAGACTCCAAGCTGAGATCTCTGCCCCCCGAGAAGCAGTACAATCATTGAACCTCTTCAGTCTAAGAAGAGTGTAGTTTAGGGCCCAGCCTCCTTGGGATACCACTCCCCAAATGGGATGGAAACCCCAAAGAATTAGGTAAGCCACTTTTAGCAATGAAAGGGAGAATGTGCACACTGGTTGCTTCCCCAGGTAATAATTGTTTACACTGGGTTTGATAGAAAATAAAAGTGATTTTATTAAGTACAGATAGTAGGATTTACATAGTAAAAATTGAGAACAACCAGAATAAAGTAGGTTACAAAGCAAAAGAAACAAAAATGCTTGGCTAATTCTACCTTGGAACCTCTGTGCAAACTTTTCAAACTCACCCTAAAACCTCTTTTCCAGCTGCACCCCAGCCTGGGGTCTTCAGCTCCTTTCTTCAGGTGCAGCCCAGTCAAAAGACTTAGGTCCCTGCTTTCCTATTATTTTTTAAAGAATTGAGGCTACTCCCTACCAACCACTGCTCAGACTTAAGAACAAAAGAGATTGTTTAACAGTTGCTCATCAAGACATTGAGGGTGTTTGCCTCTCATTCACACATTTAAAACCCACAAAGTATTCTGCACTGCATATGACTAATTTTACACACAAAAATGATACATACATCAAAGTAAGATAAACAGAACCAGCAGATGATGACATGAAGATTGATAGGTTACATGCAATAATTTGCTTTGAATTCTGTATATTCATGCCCATATGTCTATTTCATAAAGCATGGGGAGCACATCACAACTATATATCAATCTCTGAGGTGGTACAGAGCTACTTGTTGTTTTTCATTATTAATATTAGAGTGTTGCACTAGATGACAAGGGACCTAGCAGTATCAAGCCTGCCTGAAAACTGCTGTTCTTTTGTAATATATGCCACCCCCTATTTCTCACAATTTTCCTTTACCTAGTATAGTTGCAATAGGGAAAGCCAATGTCTAGTATGAATTAATGTTACCTTTGCCAAGAACATCCTAGTATTAGTAAATGTTCCTCATTTGTGTTGCATAATACATCTCCTTTGGTATTCAGAAGGGAGCTGATGTTTCATGCCTTAGCTGCATTACGTTTCTCAAGAACGTTAAAATATAAAGCTAATATAACACTAAAGGATTTAGAGCTGGTTACTCTCAAATTTTGCTCACCTTTACTTTTCAATAATATTAATATTAGAGTCAACACCTGCAATTATTTTTCTCCTCGTTCTGTTAAATATTAATGTTTTCTTTCACATTTCATTTCCTAGTATGTAATGACTACCTTATAGACATTAGGTCTAATGGTTAAAAAGAAACTGATAGATCTTTAAGCATTTAAGAAGCATATTTTGTTTGTGATGACTCTTCCAATTAGTTCCCTGCAGCTTTAGTTAGATTAAAAGGTGGAAAGTGTATTGTTTTCCAACAGAGAAAGGAGACATGTTATTTTGGATGATCATAAATAATCCAGGTGCTAGGACCATAACAAGCATGATTTTGCACAAGCATGACTAGAGAAAAAGCTGAATTGCAAGGCTTCAAAAGAAAGCCCAAAAGAACACTTACACCAAGATACTGTATTTCTTTTCAAATATGTGTGTCCTTTTTGTCTAGAAAACAAAGAATAATGACAGAGAGTTCACAAACTGATAGAAGGAATAGATAAAGGATAAAAGTATGAGCTTTTAAAACATGGTATCTAGTATTATTTTTGAATGAAAAGAAATAGTAAGAGCACTTTTTAACATGATAATGTCATAATTGCAGGCCAGCCAGGCAAGATGATTGATAAAACAATGTTAATACCTTTCTTCTTTCCCACTGTTGGATTACCAATAAACACATACAATAAATATAATGCTTGCAGCCCTGGCTATTGAGACAGAAAGCATGGTGTGTTTTTTAGTCTTGTCTACATCTCAAAATAAAAGGTTACTTCCTGTAATATCAGAGAAGAAAACGAAAATACCCATACATCATTATTTGCCAATCACAATCTAGAGAAATTCCCAGTCTACAAACTGCTGTGATGTCAGGCCTTGTTCAATATGAAGATTTGGGATGTAGGGTCCCTCTGAAATACTGATATATTGATTTTTCCCTAATATGAAACAATCCAATGTTTATTCTATTGATATAGATATCCAAGGACTTTCTTAACCTCTAAGTCCAGCATGTTCAAGTATTCTAGGACAAATTTTGACGAACTGTGTGCATGAGTGTGTGCATGTGCATGGAATTCCAGTTGCATGGCTATGGGAATGCTTGTGTGTCTTCATGTTTTTACATAATTTAGTTTCATTAAAAATGTTATGGGATAAAACTGTGGATTTGCTCCTGTCAAGAGTATTGTGGAATAAATGCTCATTTTAACAGAAGATGGAAGAATCTCTGATTATCTGTCTGCATATTATTGGTACAGATAAAACACCAGAGAGAGTGACAAAGAGTGTTAGGGGTAGTTTTCTACATTATGAGCCTTCTGGCTGCTTTTGAAGAAACTTTCTCAGTGCCTTTGTCACATGCTAGCTGAAGTACAAGGTACATACATGTGAATGAAATCCAAAGTCTGAATGATCTTTCCCCTAACATCTTCTGCTGAACTGGGGGAAGAAACCTCAGAAACAGACCATATTTGCATGGCCATACCTACTTTTCTTAGGTGATCACCAGACAGACCAGCTTTGCAGAAGTGAACAGTTTTGGCTGGCTTGGGGTTAAAATTCATTTTTGTCTTGAATGAAGGGGTAATGAAATGTTGTCATCTTTACCGAATAAGTAAAGGGTAGCAGAACCATGCCCAACATGCCTTAAATGAGCGGTTCATAAATTCACTCACTGAACAGTGGGTATTAATGCTAAGGGAAAGTCCGAGAGAATGTTGATAGGTGTTTCTATTTGGTAGCATAGACTCTGTTTAAAGATCCTTAGATACTGGTTGACTCTCCTTCTCCAGAGTTTGTTTCAAGAAAGAACCAATTCCACTCAACTGAGAGTCCTTCTTTCTGTTGGTGATCTCTAGCTTTGAACACACTGATAAGCAGCTATATAAAGAGCTGAAACTTAAACATGGTATGGAAACAATATTGCAATGAAAGGTGAAGAAGGTCCCTCATTACCTGGCAAAAATGCTAATAACTGGGCTGTGTTGGCTTTTCAGAACATAGCTGGAGACAGTGGCTAGTGGTAGTAGGGACAGCAATGAACAGCAGCAGTACCAGAGGCATGGCTCAACCCTCATCAAGCTACTGGGATGTGGGTGTACTGAATACTTTTGAATCACTTTTGTGGTATTTTCTCAAATTAATTCTGAGTTCTCTGTCACTTTTAATAAAGGGTTTCTTTTGTTAGCGTCAGTGCTTATGAATGGGGAAGTATGTGCATTTAAGAGGAACCTAACAACGGTGTTCAGTTTTCCCAGTTTTCTGTGTGTGCACTTGAACCACTTCTGTTTGTTAACGTTAAGAGGAGTAATTGAGGTTAGCCCTTCTTGTTTCCAACACTACTTAGCAGAAGGCTTATCAAAGGTCTTCTGATATCCCTTTGAAGCTATGGAATACTACCTGGTATGGTAGCCAAAAAACTCAGGTTTATAGCAAAATTGCTTCCAGTATGCTCAGGTCATCCATGTTAGGGAGATCAGAGTTTTCTATTTTGTCCCATCATAGTAAACCATTGTAACTTCATAGCGGAAATGTTTAAACACTAATAAGAAGATATCTCTCCAACCTCAGATTTCTTTTAATGGATGGCAACTTACTTTGTCCTACCATCTCCTTCCTGTGGTATAACTGGCATGGGAGTTGCCAAGAAAAATTAGAGTTTTTTACAGGTGATGTTGGATGGTAAGTGAAAGTGGAGAGCATGGAAATAGAAAGTCATCCTGAGAAAGAAGAGAAACAGGTAGTGAGGGGAGTATAGAGAAGAGAAAGAAGAGGGAATCTAAGCAGGATGCTCTTTGGCCACCCATGACTTCACTCCCACTTATCCTTGGGAATTCCATCCTGCTAATATTGATAGAACCCAGGCTATGCTTCTATAAAGAAAGGGCACTAATACCTAATCTGAAAGAGAATCACCTTCGCTTGATAATTTAGGCCAGAGGGTATATAGCTGAACTGAGTTTCTTATTATATCCAGAGGACAGCTGTAAATACGTTAGCCATTTTATTACCATATGCAAACAAGTGGGAACAAAAATAACAGGTGAACAATTTGTCTCCATTTATTATCCCACCTTTTCATCTTGGGGATTTTTCAAAATCTTGCTTGTGCAAAAACAGCTACCTGTTAAAACATGATTATTACAGTGAATGCATTATTTCTGTGCTCCATAATCTGCACCAGCTTCCAGTAGATCTTACAATTTAAGGTGAGAGTATTTAAATGATGACAGCACTCATCATTTAAAGTGAAAATCATTACACTTATAAAGGTTCATCAAATAACTCAGTATTTAAATGATGACAACAGAGTTATTTGATGAACCTTTATAAGTGTAATGATTTTCTGGATGCTCCCAAAAGGCTCCATTCCTTTAGCTGTGTCTGCACTGAAGAGATATCCTGGAAAAGCTCTGCTGCATGCAAGGAATGGGAAAAAAAAATTTCAGAGCTCAAAATTTTTTTGAAAAAGCAGACACTTTTTGTGGCATCCCTGTAAACCTCATTCTATGAGGAAGAAGGAATGTTCTGAAATAGACTTTTTTTTCTGACATTTGGCCTAGTGTAGATGGGCCAAATGTCGGAAAAACCTCTTTCACAAGAAAAGCGGGAAAAGATACACAAATTGCAATTTGCAAATACGTGTATCTTTTTCTGACTTTTCTTTGTAGTGTAGACTGTGTCTGGAAGAAGCCTATAGCTATCTCATGAAATTATGAAAACTATTAAATATTATTTTAATATTAAAAATTGCTTAGCAAAATAGAAGGCGTTTACTGGCCTGCCAAAATTCATTATTTTCTATTGATAACCATAACACTTGTTTTCCAATTTTGGAAAAAATCTCCATTATATATTGCGTATTGAATATACTCCATCATGGTGTGGGAGTGTGGGATTTGAAAATGCTGTCCTTGTTCCTGTTTAATAAAGAAAGTGTTTCACTGACTTAAAGACAAACATTTGTTGATTATTGAATATTTGGGAAAAAATAATTTTTTCCAGAGAAAGTGGAAGAACTTAGTGATCTGAAAGATGAATGCTAATCTTCCACTAAATCATGTTTTATTTACAGTGGAATAAAGTTAAGAAGAAATTATGGACCAGATGCAGGGACTAGTGGGTGAAATTCTATGATCTCTGTGATATAGAAGGTAATCATAATAATCCTTTCTGGTATTATAATCTGTCAGTTCCTGGAATGGCAAAGACTGAGCTGGATTAAGGCCGATACCTCCAGATAGGATAATTAACATGATTGATCATAGTTATTAGACAAGCAGACAGTACAGTCCTTCCTTATTTAGTCCATGGCATAGGGAATACTAAAATGCAAAGAAAGGGCATTTTTCAAAGAACTTTCTAAATTGCATAAAAGTGAGATGGTAACAATAAGAATGCAGTGAATACATTGTCCACTGTATGTTTTCCAGATACATTCCTATTTCACAGGAAGCTGTTTTAGCCTAATATCTGAGGAAATAAACTGTGGAATAGTTCAAGTGGGAACAGGTGTAGGAAAAGCAGAGCAAAGGGATAATCTCTCAGTTCTACTTGGTGCTGAATGCTGGCCATAATTATATTCTTAACTTTAAGCACATTAAAAGTCCCAGGTCCATCAGTGAGTTGGAGGGGGGAGTGAAAGGGGCTGTTGCTCAATGATTTAAAGGGGCCAGCCCAGGGCTTCTGGCCACTGCCACTGCTACTGCAGCAGCCCCGGACCCTTTAAATCGCTTGCCAGAGCAACTGCCCCCTTACAGCTGTGGATGGCTGTAAGGGTTGGGGCGGGGGAAAAGGGGGAGCGCATGGCATGCTTTAGGTGGCACTGAGGTCTGACTATCTCCAGCTCTGCCTCTTCTGCCTGAGGCTCCACCCTCCACCTTGTCCAGGAGTTCACAGAGGCTGTTGGTGCCCCTAACTTCTTAAAGTAAAAGATGCATGAAAATACATCACTGGATCAGGGCCAGAGTGTTCACCTGCTTGCAAGATGAATCCCAAACTGCAACTGAAGGAGACACTTACACACCTAATAGGAGAGACTGGGTCTCTGTGATGCTAGTTTACCAGAGGAATGGTGGAAAAAACCCAAAACAAGTGGTACAGCTCTCAATAGATGAACAATGTACAGCAGCTCAGAAGAGACAGTGAAGAAAAGGTGTGTAGTCCATGCCTAGTTTAGGATTCTTACTCAAAAAGCACAGAGACTAAGGAGTATCAGGAGATTCATCACATCCAGAGCTGTGGTCCTTCAAATAACCAGGAAATACCTATTGACGATAGATAAAAACTGTGTTTAAGCAAGCAAAGGGGAGAGGGCTGGTTGGGATCAAAGGATTGGTATTGAGGTTTGGCAAGTTCAGTTCTAAATTACTGCTCTAAATCCATTCAAAGTTGACAAAGATCCTTCGACACTTAAAATAGTCTAAAAAGTCCTATAATCAAGCTAGATCTACTCTAACATTTCTTGCTTCTGTTAAAATCATGCCTGTGCACCATGTTTCATAAGAAATCACAGCTGCAGCTGCTAGCATGGTCTACCCAAACATTTCTCTGCTCTTGCTGTCAACCTGTCACCCATTTACAGGGAATGTTGAAGAGGGAAACTTACCAACTAATTGTGGGCTTATGGAGATCTGTGAGGCTGATATGTGCTTGTTTTGCTTCTACTTTGGAAGAGCTCTGTTTGTACCATGCTGTAGCTATTCTATGGAAAAACAGGATTTACTTTTCTAGTGTTGTAACAAGCTGGCACTTTAGAAAAGCACTAGTTCTAAAATCAAAAAAAGACAAATGATTCTGTAGAGAAACTATGAATGATGAATTCTTGGAGGTGGTACAAGAAACTGTCAAATAGGCAGACTATTTTTTTAAGTCTAAGCTTGAGAAAGCAACACAAAATAGATTTTAAAAATCATCCTGATTTAAACATCTAGATTCTAGAAGCATTATAAATCTGCACCAGAAAATCAGAACAAACAAGAGCTGTAATAAACTCAAAGGGTTTCAAGAAAACAAATGTTTCCTGCATGAAAGCAATGAAGGAAAAAAAAACATTAAATTGCTAGACATGGAATTAAAATAAGTGACCAAGCACAGATTACTAGAACCACAGCAATAGCATCCTCCAAGGTAATCATTAATTCTTTGAACACTGACTGCTGGTATTATATGTCTAGCATGTTGCCTTACTAGTTCAATGAACCTGTGACATTCTTCATAAAAGCATCCTGTTTAAGAAGCATTGGAAAATAGAGAAGTGAAGGGAAGTTTGCTCTTATATTGCCTCGGAAGAGAGACCTGGTAGCATATTTTACCTAGTAGCCTATAACAGAGCTGATGGTACACCATTTGTTTTTAAATTTATATTAATTTGACATGGTTCTAAACTCTGCACCTTTCATCATGTAGAGTAGCTTGTTTAAAACGTAGCACAATCGATTTTAGTGGAATTATTTGCGTACAAGGTATATTACTCAAGAGTCAAAGTATTTCAAGGTGACAGAGTCTGGCCTATGGTGAATGGGTGGGAGAAATCAGATGTCTACCAGATGTCTCTGCATGCTGTAAAAAGAACTTGGGAGACAAAGTTAGAACTTGAGGTATGTAGAAGTCTGCTTGTTTTCACAAACTTGCACTCCATACCTCAAAGCAGAATTCTGGAACCCCACTATTCTGCAACATCGATCATATCATTATGATATACTTGTAAAAAGTATGTCATATATTATATATGAAAGATTACCTTCTGTTCAAACTCATATTTCTTTCTTTCTTTCTTTCTTTCTTTCTTTCTTTCTTTCTTTCTTTCTTTCTTTCTTTCTTTCTTTCTTTCTTTCTTTCTTTCTTTCTTTCTTTAAAAGTTATGAGATTCTGTTGTATGGTTATTACTAAAGGCTATGTCTATATAGCAGCATTGTTTGGAACTAACTAGTGATATTTTGAAATAACATAGTCCGCATCTACACATCCAGCAGTTATTTTGACATAATGTCAAGCTGGAAGACTTCTTACTCTGGCTCTTGTCAGTCTTACCTCAGTCCCCGGAAAAATCATGGAGGGGATCCTCAAGGAATCCATTCTGAAGCACTTGAAAGAGGGGAAAGTGATCAGGAATAGTCAACATGAATTCACGAAGGGCAAGTCATGCCTGACCAATCTGATCAGCTTCTATGATGAGGTAACTGGCTCTGTGGATATAGGAAAGTCAGTGGATGTGATATACCTTGACTTTAGCAAGGCTTTTGATACGGTCTCCCACAACATTCTTGCCAGCAAGTTAAGGGAATATGGACTAGATACATGGACTGTAAGATGGATACAAAGCTGGCTAGACTGCCGGGCCCAATGGGTAGTGATCAACGGCTCCATGTCAGATTAGTAGTACGTTTCTACCAGAGTGCCCCAAGGATCTGCTCTCAGGCTGGTTTTGTTCAACATCTTTATTAATGACCTAGATGAGGAAATGGATTGCAAGTTTGCAGATTACACCCTCAGCAAGTTTGCAGATTACACAAAACTAGGGTAAGGAGTAGATACTCGGGAGGGCAGGGATAGGGTCCAGAGTGACCTAGACAGATTAGAGGATTGGGCCACAAGAAATCTGATGAGATTCAACAAGGACAAGTGTAGAGACCTGCACTTGTGATGAAAGAATCCCAAGCATTGGAGAGGATCCAGCGGCAACCAAAATTATGAGGGGGCTGGAGCTTCATCAACCACAGCATGAGGGGATAAGCTACATCCCCCATGATGCACAATTACATCTGCATGTCCCCAACTGCAAAGTCCTGGCAGGGGAAGAATGTGCCTGCCCTCAGATTCCCGTAGAGGCTGGAGTTCCAAAAAATCCAGGCATTGTGTGCCATGCCCAACCACCCAATAAAAATGTCTGTGAATTGTCCACAAGTGTCAACCAGGGCCTACAGATCCATAGAATAGTAGCCCTTCCTCTTAATATACTGGGCCACTCAATGCTGAGGTGTGTAGATTGGAATGTGGGTCCCCTCAATCACTCCACTGCAGTTCGAGAACCCCAGGGCAGTAAATCTGGCCACAATTGCGTCTGGGTCTCCCAGGCGGATGACCCTGCGCAGCAGGATGGAATTGATGGCTCTCACAACCTGCAGAAGGAGGCAAACAAACAGAGAATGAGAGAGGGGATGCCTGAGCCTTTGAGAAGTGCCTGCCCCCCTCCATACCAGTGCCTCCTCAGACAACTCAGGGGCCACCCCCTATGAGGCCCCACCACAGCAGCAGGGCTGTGCAGGGTGAGACAGCACGACTCCCCAGGGATGGGTCTTCCCCCCACCTACACTCCACCCCCTCATGCCCCCACACTCCCTATCCCAAGGGTCCTTCACTGCTAGGCTCCGGCACCAGCACTTGGAAGCAACTGGTGACCTAAAGCCCTGCCTGAAGTGGTTCTTGGTGGCCTTTTATGCGAGATAGTGTCCAGTCAGTCTGGGCACTCTCTTTTGAAAAAGCAGATTGCTTTTTTGATCCATTTTGCCAGTGTGGACACACTCTTTTGGAAGAAGTTTGGAAGAAGATAGATAGATAGATAGATAGATAGATAGATAGATAGATAGATAGATAGATAGATAGATAGATAGATAGATAGATAGATAGATAGATAGATAGATAGATAGATTGCCATTATATCTATTGAAGTAAAAACATATTCCACCCAAAGAATTGCCCATAGTAGAGGAATACCTAACTTTCTGGTTAAGCCAGCTTTCTGGTCCATTGTGCTGCAAAACTGGTGGCAAAGTTCTGGTCCTTAAGATTTACAGCTTCTATATGCACTCTGGCTTTCATATCCTTTCTTATTTTTAGCCAGATGTATGTTTAATCTATTCACTAATGTTTAATTCAATCTGTTTTAATCACATCATATAGTACGACATAACCAGATGCAAACCAGCACAAAGTAACATAAGATTCCTGCTGAATAGAAATATAAAAAAGCTGGCAGCTTCCAATTCCCTGTATATAGAAAGTGTCACAGATATATTTAATCCTGTAGATTGTGGAGGCTGAAGGCTATTATTGCTACTGAAAGTAAAAAGCAACAAGAAACAGAGCACATGGGGAGCATTCACAATAATGTGGGACTGCACAAGGGTCATGAATGTAATTATTAAAATAAATGTGAGCATTTTATTTCCTGCACATTGTACTGGATCATATACTGTGCCAGTGGAATGCAAGTCATTTTCCCTGGTTTCTGAATTAAAGTTAATAAAAAGATTCTCATGGGCTCTTCATGAGACACACTATTAATTATGCTGAGGAATGGACACTTAATGAATGGTTGAGAAAAAGAGGTTCTTACTTCCAGAATCATGTTCTCCCATGTCCCAGGCCCAATAGCTTTGTTCATGTGCACAATTTATTATATTGTAATACAGTTTCCAAAACATTGCATAAACCTGAGTTTCTTTGTTTACTGCTTCCCTGTCCTCTGGCATAAAGACTTCTGTTGTTCAACTTTGACAATTGCCAGATTATTAATTAGACAGCAGAGCATCAGTGATGTCTCATCATCCATTGCCTCGCCACTACGTATAGAACTAACAAACTAGTTTAAAAAATTTGGAAGTAGTTCATCCTAACATAATCTTCACTAACAGCATCACGAGCTACATAATTTTTTTACTAAAGTATAAATATAACTCACATATCTGCAGTTCACCTATGGTACATCTAGACTACGTTCTTCTTTCAAAAGGAGATATGCAAATTGACGCTAATTTGCACATCTTCTTCCGATCCCTTTTTTGAAAGCGTTTTTTTTAAATGAAAGCAGTTTAGATGGGTTTTTTTCAAAAGAACCCCCCTTTTTTGAAAGAACCCTTCTTCCTTAAAAAATGAGGTATTCAGGGTTCTTTTGAAAAAAGGGGGGTTCTTTCAAAAAAAACCCCCTGTTTAAACTGATTTCACTTTAGAAAAAAATGCGTTCGAAAAAGCGAGCAGAAGAAGATATGCAAATCAGCACCAAATTTGCATATCAACTTTCGAAAAAAGAATGCAGTCTAGATGCGCCCCTAGTGACTATAAATTGGAAACCTTAGCAGCTAGTAAAAATGCACTCTGCATCAACCCACTTTGCACCAACCCCAGTCAGGGCTGAACAGAATGACATTGCAAAATATTGGGAGTCTTTATTCTGTTCATATGAAATGTGTTGTCTTTACTTTCAACAAATTCAGGGTGTAGCAGACCAGTTCTGAAAGTGTTATCCCAGAAGTGAAAGTCTTTCACTGAAAATGCCTTTAGCTCTCTCTCATTTAAATCTGGGATCTCTGCCCCTCAACTGATTACTCCAAATTACTTAAATTAAGGGACATACTAAATATCCAGTCTGCATGAGTTTTAGAGCAGGGAGGAGAAGATAGCACAAAAATAAAATGCATGAAGATACAAATTCATAGCTATTTAATACTCTGCTGTTCAGTGAATCTTGTTGAGTTTAATTTTTTCTGGACTCCAGATGCTCTGTAAAGACCCCCTCCTATGCTTGAGAGAAGTTGCACTCCTATAATTACAAAAAATTACATTAACATTAATTGTCTTTAATATTTAAATTGGTTAGTGAAAGGCACAGGTTTGTAGCCCTGGAAGAATTATTGCTGATATACTTTTGACTTCCGTGAAAATTATTCATGTTGTCTAGGAAAGACACATGTTGAGCACTGCAGAGACACCATCTGTTGGAACTGATCCCGCTCTCCTTGCTGAGGGGAAAATTAATGTTTAAGTGGATTCATGAAGGGTGATGAATCAATGAACCCCATCTACCTGGCAAAGCCCTTCTTTCCATCTCTCCCCCGCCCTCCTAAGGCCCAGGCATTGCAATGCTTTTAAGCAAATAGAGTTTATAGACCAATATATAGAGAGAGGCAAGGCATTTTCCCCATATGAAGATAAAAGTAATTAATTAATTGAAATCTAAGGACTAGATTCTTTGCACTACCCTTCTTTGGTAGTGCAAAATTATTGGAAAGCTGGCTTTCTAAAGTTTACCTGAGAGTAGGACTTTCTCACAAAAATGAGGAATGGCAAAATTGTCAAGTGTGTATGTAATTTAGAAGATTCTGTCATTTTCAAAAATGACCTGGATACTTAGGAATCTAAGTCCCTTTGGCTACCAATGGAATTTAGGCACCTAGACCCACGTTTTAAAAGGTATCCAGACATTCCTGTACTCAGCATCAGTGCTCCCTGTAAGCCACATGCTTGGGCAGCCACCTAGGAGAGACTCCGGTTCCACCCAGCTGATTAGCAGAGTACCTACAGTGCCCACAGCTGGTAGTGTAGGCTTGACATGTAGAAGTTATATAGGCTTTCTTTTATAGCTTTG
Source organism: Pelodiscus sinensis (assembly GCF_052426305.1). NCBI lineage: Eukaryota > Metazoa > Chordata > Testudines > Trionychidae > Pelodiscus > Pelodiscus sinensis. The sequence continues at coordinate 40,191,626 of NC_143054.1, read as the reverse complement.
TTTCATGTAGCTATGCAGATTTTGTTTCATAAGCTTTGTTTTCTAGCAGCTGCTAGGTATTAAATATATTTTGTATTAAGTATGATAAATTTGTAAGAAATTGGTTGATTTTTTAACTTTGTAAATTTGTATGAAATACTGTTAGTTTGTAAGAGAAATGGCTTTCTCTGAAATGAGCTGTCCTTTGTGTAAGTGAGGAATGTGTGAAGAATACAAGAGAAAGAAGACTCCAACACCCAATGGTCAGCATGGTTAACAAGGAGGTTTGAACTCAGGAATCAGTCAAATTCAGGATGACCGAAGAGTGGCAGAATTGACAACTCTAAAGCCAGGGTATACCCATACAAATTAGATCTGTAAATGACATAAACCAGCTGCAGTCACTCCCAGGATATTTATTAAAGTACTGATGGAGTATGACAATGGAAGCAGCCTCGAGGTAAAACATTAGGGGTATGTCTACACTACCCCGCTAGTTCGAATTAGCGGGGTAATGTAGGCATACCGCACTTGCAAATGAAGCCCGGGATTTGAATTTCCCGGGCTTCATTTGCATAAGCGGGGAGCCGCCATTTTTAAAACCCCGCTGGTTCGAACCCCGTGCAGCGCGGCTACAAGGGTCACGAACTAGGTAGTTTGAACTAGGCTTCCTAGCTCGAACTACCATTACTCCTCATTTCACGAGGAGTAACGGTAGTTCGAACTAGGAAGCCTAGTTCGAACTACCTAGTTCGTGACCCTTGTAGCCGCGCTGCACGGGGTTCGAACCAGCGGGGTTTTAAAAATGGCGGCTCCCCGCTTATGCAAATGAAGCCCGGGAAATTCAAATCCCGGGCTTCATTTGCAAGTGCGGTATGCCTACATTACCCTCCTAGTTCGAACTAGGAGGGTAGTGTAGACATACCCTAGATGATTCCAGTCTGGCATTGCAAAAACCCAGAGGCTAAATTTGGGATGCACAACCATAGAAGTGGAATGGGTAGCCGGGAAACTTTGGGTTAGTCCTATGAAGACAACTTCAGAGTGCTGGACCATGACCAACAGAACCCCACTCCTTCTTCATGCTCATCCTAATTGCGACTGGTATCTATGACACAAGCTGTAGGATTTGTGTGTGTGAATGAATGAATGAATATGCTAATTTCTATTCTGTATTTGCAATAATCCCATGAAAAAGATCCCGTATGCTTAGTATAAGCATAACAATAGCATGTGCTTCTATTGGTGGTGCACATCTGCACATGCCTCAGTGCATACAGTAAAATTTATTCCTCACACATGTAGAAAAAACTTACAGGGAATATCACTCAGCATTTGCAGCATATAACTAGTTTAGTATTGAGGCTGTGTGTAAATCTCTTTTGAAAATGAGATTTAGTCTGCTAAGTCAGAGTATGTCTACACTACAACGTTAATTCGAACTAATGGATCCAGACTAAAAAATTAGTTCGAATTAGCATTTTGGTAATTCGGACTAGCATGTCCACATTAAGTGGACCCTGAACCGGGCTTAAGGATGGCCGGAAGCAGTTCCGGCAGGGCATAAGAGAAGAACTTAAGAGTGTGGAGATGCTGTCTCTGGCTAGCCGAGGGCTGTGCTTAAAGGGTCCCAACCCCCACCCCGGACAGACAGTTCTCAGGGGTGCCCCGCTTGCAAAGCAGTCCTGGCTTGGATTGCCCGGACTACCCACACTGGGCACATCACACCACTCGGCCATCAGACCGGCTGCACTTGCTGCAGGCTGCCATCTGGGGAGAGGGGGCAATTGGGGGGCTCTAGGAGAGCTTCCACCCCCAGAAGCCCGCAGAGCCAGCCCAGTCCTCCCCATTGGGGGCTCGTGCCCCAATTCCTCCCTCACCTCCTTCCACTTACCCTTCCTTAGCCCCTCTTCTTGATGTACAAAATAAAGATAACATGTCTTCCAAAATGGAATCTGTCTTTATTGAACAAAACTGGGGGAGACTGGGAAAAGGAGGTGGGAGAGGGGAAGAGAGAGCCTGGAAAAGGGGAGGGCAACTAAAATGATCAGGGGTAGGGAACAGGTCCCATATGAAGAAAGGCTAAACAGACTGGGACTTTTCAACTTAGAAAAGAGGAGACGGAGGGGGGACAGGATAGAGGTCTCTAAAAGCATGAGTGGGGTGGAGAGGGTGCATACAGAAAAGGTCTTCATTAGTTCCCATAAAGAAGGACTAGAGGACACCAAAGGAAAGGAATGGGTAGCAGGCTTCAAACTAGTAACAGAAAGTTGTTCTTCACAAAGCAAAGAGTCAACCTGTGGAACTCCTTGCTGCAGGAGGCTGTGAAGGCAAGAACTAGAACAGAGTTTAAAGGGAAGTGAGATCAAGTCATGGAGGTTGGGTCCATGGAGTGGTATTAGCCAGGGGGTAGAAGTGGTGTCCCTGCCCAAGGTTTGTGGAAGGTTGGAGAGGGATGGCACGAGACAAATGGCTTGGTCACTGTCTTCGGTCCATCCCCTCCAGGGTCCCTAGGGTTGGCCGCTGTCGGCAGACAGGCTACTGGGCTAGGTGGACCTTTGGTCTGACCCAGGACGGCCATTGTAAGCTCAGGGCTCAGGGTCGGGGGTCTCACTGGACCCCCTTGATTCTCTTGCACACCTGCTCCTGGGTGGCCAGGTTGGCAGCTCTCCTGCCCTAGCCGTCCACTTTCCTGTGCCTAGTGCAGAGATCGTGGATGAGGTCCACGATGTCTGCACTAGCCCAGGCGGGTGCCCGCCTCTTGCGGTCCCGGGCAAGCTCCCGGGAGCCGCCAGCCTGGTCCTGGGAAGAGGGGGAGGGCTGGGGGGCATCGGGTGGGTGGCTCGATCTGTGCCAGGTGCAGGGTCTGCTGGCTGGGTGCTGGCAGGCTTGCACCTGGCACAGGCACCGTAGCCAGCCGTGCCCCTTTAAGGGGGCCGGGGCTGGGAGGGAGGCAGAAGAGTTTCTCTGGTGTTGGCCAGAGTGGCCACCAGGGAAACCTGGGGAGGGCTAGCCTCCCACTAGTTCGAATTAAGGGGCTATACACCCCTTAATTTGGACTAGCTAGTTCGAACTAGGCTTAATCCTCGTAAGATGAGGTTTTCCTAGTTCGAACTAAGCGCTCCGTTAGTTCGAATCAAATTTGAACTAACGGAGCGCTAGTGTAGAGCCTATGAAAGTTAGTTCGAACGAACGGCCGTTCGTTCGAACTAACTTTGTAGTGTAGACATAACCCAAGTTATGTGTTGCTATGCAGAGCATAGTCAGTCCTACATAACTTTAAACATCTGGAACCCAATGCCTAAGAGTGAGATGTTTAAAGGTACTCGGGCACCTAAAGTTGCAGACAAGTACCTAGTGGAATTCTTGAAAGTGCTGAAGGGCCCAATTCCCTGTTTTGAGAATCCCACTAGGTATATGTCTGTATCTCTACGTGTCTAAATACCTTTAAAAATCTGACCCATAGGCACTTTTGAAAATGAGATTAGGAAGATCCAAGAATGAAGCTGTATATGAGTGTGTGTTTAATTCTTTGCCCATCTAAACGATGCCTAAATCATTCAAAACACAGATTTTTCAACTTACACACAATATTATCTTACCCTGTATTGCCACTGTCTATTTCAATTTGCTTGTCACTTATCTATCCTCTGATATTCAAGAATTTAATCCTTGTGTGCAATGTTCTGGTGTGAACAACTTTTATTTCAGTTTTGTGTCCCTCCCCATGCATTTTTCAATTCAGAAATTGTGTTAATGCTCCTAGCTTCTGTTAAAAATGGATTAGCCTGGTTTGAGAGGAGCTGAGTTCGCACACTCCTGTTCAACTCAGTGTGAGTGCAGAGTGCCCAGTACTTCAGAAAATCAGGCTAGTTTAACTTTTTGCTCCTTGTTCTCTTTATATTTCTTCCATTGCCATTGTTCCCATTTTAATGAATTTATTTGCAGATAAGAATGTTCTGCTGTGGATCTGGCAGATCCCTTGTGTATCCTTTTTGCCTATCTCCTTCCCTAATTTGCTATAAAGTTCAGCTGTCAAATTCTCTGTAAATTGCCTGTTTCCCCAGGTATATTTAATACTTACTACATTCAGTGTTCTGTGGGGGAATGGTTTCCTTTATTTAGTTGAGTCATGTCATTACAGTGCAAACGATGTGATTCATTATCATTATGTCATTTGCAGTGCAAGGATATGATGAATCAAAATGAGAAAATACTGCTTCCTGTCAAAAATGAAAATTGTAAACACTTGCTTCTGGGTGGGGAGATACTGCTCAATGTATTTTCCATCTGAAAAATAAATATGTATTGGGAACAGAAAGCACTCTTCCTGACTGGAACACATACAGCAGGAGATTGTTGCTTGTCTAATCATACTTTTTTAATAAGTTCTCAAACTCAGTTGCTGGAGGTGTTGCTCTCTGAGTTCGCTTATTTGCATTATGTAATAGAATATGAGAAAACCACTGGAGCTGAAGACAGGTATTTCAACCACACAAAACATTTTGTTTTAATGACACTCATAAAACTTGATAAAAAAGCCCCAGTATGTTTCCCTTGAGCTACCGTATATAGGCAGGTGGAACAGATGGTAGAGCTGCTGTTTTTCCCCATGGAGAAACCTGCACATTGGTAAAGGTCTTTTTTGGTATTACATGTACAATTATGCAAGTAAATGAGAACAAAACAAACAAAAACTTGTGATGAGCCACTCTTATATAGAATAACAATTTGTTGTAATGGCACAATGAAGCTCTTGCTAGAAGGAAGCACTAATAATAAAGAGATGTCCAAATGATCTATCATTGAATGGTTCAAGTAATATAATCAAATTCTCTGCCAAGGCATGACCCTATCTTAACAGTGAACAAGTAAAATATCAGAGAACTTATTCTTCTACGGTAGCTTAGACAGAAATGATCATGACTTGATCACATCTTTAAATGCAAAAAGAATAATTTCTATACCAGTAATATAAATACTCAATGTTTTAACAGGACTAATTCACAGAACTGAAAACAATTATTAACCAAATCCTTTGTGAGGAAGATTTTAAGCAGAAAAAAAAGGAATGATAATTGTAAATTATTTATGAAAACCTTACTAGATATTCGGAAAGTCACAACTGAGGAGGAAGGCCATATTAGTTAAAAAAACAACCTGAACTAGATAGGAAATTAAGAGAGCTATGCAAATTATAACAAAAAGGAAGAAAGGGGAAGTTGATAGTAAATAAATCAATAAGAATTAGGAATTTTAGAACATTGGGGAGAGACAAGACACTAAGAAAAATCTATATTCTTTAGAGCCAAGGACACTTTGAAGCACTTTTTAAACATATATTAGAAACAAAAAGAATACTGGCAATGGTATTGGTCCATAGCTATATGGAAATGGTAGAATTATCAATAATAATTCAGGCCATCCTTGCTATTTTGGGCAATTTCATGACCATGGGATTTTAGAAATTGTAAATGTCGTTATTTCAGATATTTAAATTTGAAATGTCATGGTGTTGTAACTATAAGGGTCCTGACCTAAAAAGGAGATGGGGGGTCACAAGGTTATTGTTGGGGGAGGGTCTGCTACTTCTGCCCTTATTTCTCTGCTGCTGTTGGCAAAACTGTCTTCAGACTTGGGCAGCTAGAGAACAGTGGCTGCTGGTGGGGAACCCACCTCTGAAGACAGAGTTGCCACCAGAAGCAATGCAAAAGGATGGCATAGTATGGTATTGTTTAGCCCCTCCCCCCCACCCAACCGTGGGGTTGAAGCACACAAAATCTACTAGTCTGGGCTCCCCTAGGCTCTGGTATGCAAGGGTAATGTGGGAAATATGAAGACGGGTGGTGATAGTTGGGGACTTCCTCCTAAGAGGGAGTGAGTCATCCATCTGCTGTCCAGACCTGCAATCTCAAGAAGTGTGTGGCTTACTGGGAGCTCTCATTCAGGATGTGACCGAGAGTCTTCTGAAAATGATTAAACCTTCAGATCACTACCCCTTCCTGCTTCTCCACGTGGGAACTAATGATACATCCAAGAATGTCCTTGAGCGGGTCACAGCAGATTATGTAGAGCTGGGAAGAAGGATCAAAGAATTTGAAGTGCAAGTGGTGTTCTCGTCCATCCTTCTGATTGAAGGAAAATGTCCAGGTAGGGTTAGTCGAATTGAGGAAGTAAATGCATGGTTGCACAGGTGGTGTCAGAGAGATGGCTTTGGTTTCATCTACCATGGGGCTCTGTTCCAGGCACAAGGATTGTTAGGAAGAGATGGGATCCTCCTAACCAAGAGAGGAAAGAACATCTTGGCGGTTAGGCTTGCAAACCTAGTGAGGAGGGCTTTAAACTAGGTTTATTGGGGGCCAGTGACCACAGCACTGAAGTAAGTGAGGAAGTTGGACACTGGGAAGAATCACAAGGAGGAACGAGCAACAAAGGAGGACTCCTGATTTGGATGGAGAAGGTAGGGCGATCAACTGATTATCTAAGGTGTTTGTACACAAATGCGAGAAGCCTGGGAAACAAACAGGAAGAATTAGAAGCCCTGGCCCAGTCAAAGAACTTTTATTTGATTTGAATAATGGAGACTTGGTGGGATGATTTGCATGACTGCAGCACTGTCATGGAAGGGTATAAACTGTTCAGGAAGAACCGGCAGGGGAGAAAAGGAGGAGGAGTTGTATTGTATGGAAGAGAGCAGTATGATTGCTCGGAGCTCCAGTGTTTAGAGGGTGAAAAGTCAATTGAGTGTCTATGGGTTAAGTTTAGAGGTGCAAGCAACAGGGGTGATGTTGTGGTTTGTGTCTGCTATAGATAACTAGATCAGGAGGATGAGGTAGACGAAGCTACCTTTGGACAACTGAGAGAAGCTTCCAGGTCGCAGGCCCTGGTTCTCATGGGCGACTTTAATCATCTGATGAAGTGGATCTTTGCCCACAAAAGCTTATGCTCCAATACATCTGTTAGTCTACAAGGTGCTACAGGACTCCTTGTCGCTTTTGCAGATCCAGACTAACACAGCTACCGCTCTGATACTTTAATCACCCTGACATCTGTGGGGATACCAATACAGCAGTACACAGACAATCCAGTTAGTTTTTGGAGAATGTTGGGGATAACTTTCTGGTAGAAGTGCTGAAGGAACTGACCAGGGGACATGCACAGCTTGACCTGCTTCTCACAAACAGGGAGGAACTAGTAGGGGAAGTAGAGATGAGTGACAATCTGGGAAGCAGTGATCAAGAGATGGTAGATTTCAGGATCCTGACCTAAGGAAGAAAGGAGAGTGGTAAAATACACTTTCTGGACTTCAGAAGAGAAGACTTTGACTCCCTCAGAGAACTGATGCTCAGGATTCCCTGGGATGCCTACATGAAGGGGAAAGGAGTCCAGGAGAACTGGCAGTATTTTAAAGAAGCCTCATTAAAGACATAGGAAGAAACCATCCCGATGCGCAGCAAGAAAGTCAAATATGGTAGGTGATCAGTTTGGCTTATCGGTGACTCCTTGGTGAGCTTAAAAAGGGCAAGTCATGCCTTACCAATCTGATTAGCTTCTATGGTGAGGTAATTGGCTCTGTGGATATGAGAAAGTCAGTGGATGTGATATACCTTGACTTTAGAAAAGTTTTTGATACGGTCTCCTGCAATATTCTTGCCAGCAAGTTAATGGAATATGGATTGGATAAATGGACTGTAAAATGGATAGAAAGCTGGCTAGACTGTCGAACCCAACGGGTAGTGATCAACGGCTCAATGTCAGGTTGGCAATCAGTTTCTAGCGGAGTGCCCCAAGGATTTGTTCTTGGACCAGTTTTGTACAACATCTTTATTAATGACCTGGATGAGGGGATGGATTACACCCTCAGTAAGTTCACAGATGGCACAAAGCTAGGGAAAGAGGTAGATACACTGGAGGGCAGGGATAGGGTCCAGAGGGACCTGGTTAGATTAGAGGATTGAGCCAAAGGAAATCTAATGAGGTTTAACGAGGACAAGTATAGATTTCTGCACTTGGGATGGAAGAATCCTAAGCATTGTTACAGGTTGGGGACGGAATGGCTAAGTAGCAGTTCTGTAGAAAAGGATCTGGGGATGACAGTGCATGAGAAGTTGGATATGAGTCAACAGGGTGCCCTTGTAGCCAAGAAGGCTAATGGCATATTAGGGTGCATTAGGAGGAGCATTGCCAGCAGATCCAGAGAAAGGATTATTCCGCTTTATTCGGCTCTGTTGAGGTCACATCTAGAGTATTGTGTCCAGTTCTGGGGCCCCCACTATAGAAAAAAGGATGTGGCTGCACTGGAGAGGGTCCAGCAGAGGGTGACCAAAATGATTAGGGGGCTGGAGCATATGACCTATGAGGAGAGACTGAGGGATTTGGATTTGTTTAAGTCTGCAGAAAAGAGAAAGGGGGGATTTGATAGCAGCCTTCAACTTCCTGAAGGGAGGTTCAAAGGGGATGGAGAAAGGCTGTTCACAGATGGCAGAACAAGGAGCAATGGTCTCAAGATACAGTGGGAGAGGTCTAGGTTGAATATTAGGAAAAGTATTTCACTAGGAGGGTGGTGAAGCACTGGAATGGGTAACCAAGGGAGTTGGTGGAATCTCCATCCCTAGGGGTACGTCTACACAGCATCCCTACTTCGAACTAGGGATGCAAATGGAGACGACCGAAGTAGTTAATGAAGCGGGGATTTAAATATCCTGCGCTCCATTAACATGATCTCGCCGGCGCGCTAGTTTGAATCACGGCTCATTTTTTGAGGAGTAACATTAGTTCTGACTAAGGGCTTTAGTCCGAACTAACGCGTCCCGGCGCGCACTTCCTGGTTCGAATCAGCCATGATTCAAACTAGCGCGCCGGCAAGATCATGTTAATGGAGCGCGGGATATTTAAATCCCCACTTCATTAACTACTTCGGTCGTCTCCATTTGCATCCCTAGTTCGAATTAGAGATGCAGTGTAGACGTACCCTAGAAGTTTTTAAGTCTTGACTTGACAAAGTCCTGTCTGGGTTGATTTAGATGGGTTGGTCCTGGCTTGGGCAGGGGGCTGGACTTGATAACCTCCTGAGGTCACTTCCAGCTCTATGATTCTATTAAATGTATCTTTCTCCTCAGTCAGGGGCCACATCAGTGAGGTCTGTTTGTTTGTTTGTTTGTTTGTTTGTTTGGGGAGATTGTTTTGTTTTGTCTTGATTTTGTTTGTGTTTGTTTGTTTGTCACTTCACATTTGTGCACTGCCCCTGACTGATTTTTCAGGCCAGATTCAGTCAAACCAGGGGCCACATCCAACTTGCTGTATGCGTCTTTACCAAGAACACTAGACAGTTCTTTTCTTCTAGTCAGAAAGGATGGCTAGCAAGGTGCAATGAGGCACATTACATTGCATAAGGATACATATTAGCTACATGGCTACGTATACCTATTTTTACCCCTCAAGAGTAATTCTTGAGTGGGTCACATTATATTTTATATTTTTTAAACTATTTTAAACAATTTATATTGTGTTACTATACAAACTTACAGTGTTAATTTAAATATACCCTTTCATTTAACAGCATATACCGCACATTATATCAAACAATATTTTAATTTGTGCAAAAACAAAACAAATGAGATGAATTTTGATAATTAGGACTCATTTCCCTGAGGGGACTAACTTTTAAAATTATTTATTTATGTGCCATTTGTATTACAAACATTTAGTACTCTGAACTCATACTTTAATTTTATTCAGAATAGTTTCATAAACTTTTTGGGGACATTTTCTTTAGGCTCGTCACTATTCCTGGATACCGATCAAATCCAGTACCGTTAGTTCATACTGAAATAGTGTTAGGGCAGCTACAGTTTTACTGAGCCTTTAGTGTTCATCATCACACTGACCGTAATTCTACTTGCTCTTTATCTTCATCTCCATGAGCTTATTCCTATTGGTTTGAAACACACATGCTTCAATTAAATCAGTTACAAAATTCATGCTTCTGTATCTTTTGACCATTTTACCGAAATACCATGTAACTATCCTATATCCCTCCTTTATCCCTGATATGATTTATTGAGGACATGGGGCTTCCTAAGTGCAAGGCAAAGAGAATCCCATGCCCTCCTGGTGTCCTTATCTGTAATCTTGCCTACCCTAAGCTTTCCTGCCCAATGTTTAAGTATAAGGATATAAAAAGAGTATTACAGTCTCTTCCTATGGTGCTGTCCTCTTTCGGATTTCAATTCATAAACGCATACACTAAAAGGGGGATTACAAGTAGAAAAAGAACTAAAATGTAAACGAGGAGTAACGGTAGTTCGAACTAGGAAGCCTAGTTCGAACTACCTAGTTCATGCCCCGTGTAGCCGCGCTGCACGGAGTTCGAACCAGCGGGGTTTTGAAAATGGCGGCTCCCCGCTTATGCAAATGAAGCCTGGGAAATTCAAATCCCGGGCTTCATTTGCAAGTGCAGTATGCCTACATTACCCTCCTAGTTCGAACTAGGAGGGTAGTGTAGACATACCCTGAGGGAAGAGCTGGGCTTCTGTCAGTCTGCTCCAATGCTACAATCCTAGCATGATGAAGACCCAAAAAACTATGCAAGATACCCCATCTTTTAGAGTAATTCCTTCTCATGCAAATCTATGGATTTTGCTGCATCATGTTGTAATTAGTCACTTTGCAACATATGTTTATCTGGAGATTATTTTCATTGCTGTTTGATATAAGTCTGCTGATGACTCTTCTGGATGATGCTCCACACAAGGTTTGATAGGATTTGTTATCTTCACATGTTAGAGTTGGGTGGGTGCCTGCTTCTCACTTCAGGGTTAGCAATCTGCCCTTCATCCATCATCAAATGCTATGGACACATTCAATAGTCATCTGTCTTCCCCAAGTCTCCAGCTCCTCCTCTGACCATCTGCATGCTATACTTGCCTTCACACTAATCTTTTTTGGAACTAACACATTCTTCACTCATATAAACAAAAATTATCGTTGCTTCACACAAGTAAAAGCGACGAGGAGTCCTGTGGCACCTTATAGACTAACTGAAGTGTAGGAGCCACAGGTGCCACAGGACTCCTCGTCGCTTTTGCAGATTCAGACTAACACGGCTACCCCTCTGATACTTCACACAAGTAAGGATTACATAATTGTTTTTGTAAAAAAAGATCTAGTATAAAATATTCTAAGACTAAAATAACATTTTTTCCATAATACAAAATAAATTTACATTCTTAAATTAAGGAAGAAAACAATACTAAGCGTAAAAGGGTAACAAAAGTGAGTCTCAAGGACCCTTCTGATCTGTTCCTGCCTTACCATCAATAAAAAACACAAACAGCCTGCTTAATGTGTCCTTACAAATAGCACTTGATAGTTCCCTTCTGCTAGTCAGAAAGGATGTCTGGCAAGGCACACTGAGGCACACTAAATTACATAAGGCTATATTGTAGCTACATGACTACATTCCCACCATGAGTACACATCTTTATACTTTAAAGAGAAAGTTTTGAAGGCCTTTAATTCTCGTGTTCTTGTGAGAAAAGTCATGACTTTACAGATATTAAATGGAAAGCATAATCAACAATTCACCCAACCTGTTAACATTCCATTTGTTAAGAATGAAAGAAAATGAAGTGAATGAAGAGAAATCAAGTGACTTGACTGTACCTAGCAAATGGAATGCTTTCTCTATTATTTCTTTTGTTGCTGATATTTTTAGCTTTATAGCAAGATCAACATAATCATGGCATTGCTTGTCTCATCTTTGCATCCTGGAGAGATGCTGCAGTGGCATTTCACAGGTTTCATGCAAACATTACATTTTATCTCAATCAAGTAGATTCAGATTCTTCAAAATTCACATTATGTCTGAAATTAAAGCTAACTCAAAAAACCGATGCAAAATTTGATGAAGAATACTGATTTAAGAAAAATGTGAAAATTATTCATTTCATATGGTTTTAAAAGTGACCCAAGTTTGCACTAAAGGCCAGCTTCTCTAGAAAGGTGTGCAAATGAGATAATCATTACAGAAGAAATGTAGAAAAATTAAAAATAAAAAAAATGACAAAACACCATATCACCTGTGGGTGAACATTTTTCACAAATGTTCTCATTGTCAAATGAAATCTGCACAGCAGCTGCATACTACTAAAAATCATAGACTGAATATAGATACTGGATTGGAAGTTTATTACATTTAAATAAGGCTTTGTAGGCAAAATAAAACAACCTTAATGAGAGGCAGAGAGTTTTTCGCAGCAAAGTTATATTGATAAAATATCAGTGTAGACACTGCTTTATTATGTTGCTGTAAATGACTTCCAGGAGGTGTCCCACAATGCCCATTCTGACCATTATGGTCAGCAGTTCATGTTCCTATGCCCTGGACCCAGGCTTCAAAAGAACCAGGCATTTTTGAAATTTCAGCTCCTGACTGGCCAGCTTGGAGAGCTCAGATCACATCTTCCCAGCTGTTCGGGGCTGCTCCACACAGAATTCATTCTTCTGGTTAGAGAACATCTGGTTGTTGGATCTGCTTGAACTGTATGGAAAGGCATCCGTACAGTTCTCGTTCCATTCCAAGCACAGAAATTTTGATAACTACAATCAAATTTCTTGAGGCATATTGTGAAAAGCCTACACAGCAGTGCCACGCAATGATAAAGAAGCTGAGCTGGCCCACTGACTGGGCTGTGGGGCAAAAGGGACAATGCTCCAGGACTCAGCATTGTAAGAGGCCGGAGACTCCCCTCTGCCACCACTGCCATCACTGCTGTTATTTCTGTCATTCTTCTTTCCTTGCTGTGACTTGGGCGGTGTTAACTGGACACTTCACTTTGAATGGCCCTTTTGAAATATGTGTTAGTTATTTATTCAAAACAATCTGTTTCATGTTGTATTTAGCTATGGCCTTCTGAGTACATTTTCCAGACCTGAAGAAGAGCTCTGTGTTAGCTTGAAAGATTCTTCCTTTCACCAACAGAAGTTGATTCAATAAAGGGCATTACCTCACCCACCCTGTCTCGCTACAAATGTTTTGTTGTGCATTACAATGAACTCTGAAACAAGTTAAGATTATGGGTACATTGATTTGTGGTTGCCAACATTTTACTTAACTCTGCTCACATTATCTCTTGCTAGAAACATTTCATTTGAGAATATGCTATTCTCTCCTAAATGAAGAAAGGTAGTTCTATTCTATGCCACATTAAACAGTTATGTAAACGAAGCTATGGAAATCAAGTACTTCTCTGTATGGTCAACTGCATTATATCTTTGCACGGATGCATCAACTGAAGACCAGCCCTCAAACTAAAATGTCATATACACCAAGCCATAGATAAAAGCACATAGATCAATCCCCTAAATAATTCAAATTACTTTGTTTAAAATTGCATTAATAATATTTAAATTAAAAGTTAAATGATCTTTTCTGTTTACAAACAGCTGCAAAATACCCAGTTAATTTATGTTTTAAACAATGAACATTTCCACCATAAATCTGCCTGGCATAGAAAGTGTAAAATTCTAGCTAATGCCCCAGACACATAGTTAAGGCATCTTTAACTGAGTGGAAAAGAAATGGGCCCTTGTGTAACTGCATTGAGTTCACATGAGCTACAAAGGCTGAGTGTAGAGATGTCAGACAGTTTTGTTTTTTACCTCTAGACAACCTATATGAGAAAGAATAAAGACAAAAGGTGAAGGAAAGAGTCTTCAGAGCTCTATTTTAAAAAGCAGACAGAAAAGAACTCAGTGTACCAGCAAGTATATCGAAATCCCTCAGTGAGTTCCACTGGCTCAGACAACATCATGGCTGCAAAACAGCTGAAAGCCAGAAAAATAGTGACTTTTGAACTAGCATACTAAACATCCCAGTCTGATTCAAAATTAAATTAAACACAATTGCAAGGCAAATTGAGGTGTTTGATGCACATATTTGCATATCAATATCTAGGGTAATCTTTCTCTGCATAGCCACAGAATCAGAGGACTGGAAGAACATAAGAACATAAGAATGGCCATACTGGTTCAGACCAAAGGTTCATCCAGCCTAGTACCCTGTCTGTCAATGGTGACCAATACCAGGTGTCCCAGAGGGAGTGAACCAAACAGGTAATGATCAAACGATCTCTCTCCTGCCATCCATCTCCACACTCTGACAAACAGAGGCTAGGGACACCATTCCTTGAAGGGAGTTCAAGAGGCCATCTAGTCTAGTCCTCTGCATTCATGGCAGGAGTAAGTATTATCTTGACCATCCCTGACAGGTGTTTATATAATTGGCTCTGAAAAATCTCATGTGATGGAGATTTGACAATATCCTTAGGCAGCTTATTCCAAAGATTAATTATCATGACAGTTAGATTGTTTTTCCTAATGTCCAACATAAACCACCCTTGATAGAATGTAAGACCACTTCTCTTTTCTTCAGAGGTTGATGAGAACAACTTGCTTACCTCCTCCTTGTAACTACTTTTTATATACTTGAAAACTGTTATTATGTTCCCCATCAATTTTCTCTTCTCCGGACTAAAACAAACAAACAAACAAACAAACAAACAAAGCCATCCACACATTCTTTTTCAGTCTTCCCTCTCGGGTCATATTTTCTAGACCTTTAATCATTTTTGTGGCTCGTCTTTGTACTCCAGGTTTTCCAAATTTTTCCTGAAATGTGGCATCAAGAACTGGCCACTATATTATAATTGAGTTCTAATTAGCATGGAGCAGAGCAAAAAAATTATTTCTTGTGCTTTGCATGCATACATCCCAAAATAATGTTTGCCTTTTTTGTTACTTTCTTGACTCATATTTAGCTTGTGATCCTTTGTGACCCATAGATCCTTTCCACGATACGCATTCCTGGGTAGTTATTTCCCATTGTATTGTATGTGTGCTACTCACTGTTCCTTCATAAAAGGAGTACTTTACATTTGTCCTTATTGAATTCCATTTTATTTACTTCAGACCATTGCCTGAAGTTTGGTCTAAATCATCCAAACTTATAAGTGTACTATCTATACTATTATCAAAATCACTCATGAAGATGTTGAACAGAACCAAACCAAGAACTGATCCCTGAGATACCCCACCTGATATGCCCTTCCAGCTTGATTCTAATCCACTCATAATTACTCTCTGAGAAGCAGTTATGCACCAACCTTATAGTAGTTCTTTTAGGCTGTAGTTTCCTACTTTGTTCATGAGTAGATCATACACAATGGTATCAAAAGCCTTACTAAAGTAAAAATATACCACATCTACTATTTCCTCTAAAGCCACAAGGCTTGTTACTTTGTCCCAGAGGTATAGCCAGGGTGTTATGCACCCAGGGGCAAAGGCAAAATTTGTGCTCCCCCCCACACCTCTGCCGCTGTGGGGCCCCAAACCTGGTGCACAGCCGAGCCCAATCCTGGGAGGGGGGGAGAACTTGTACCATGTCTTACACCACTCCCTCCAGTTTGGGGCTGAGCCCCACACACACTAATGCTTTGGCAGATGTGGAGGAGGGTCGGGCTGGGGGCGGGGGAGAAGGAGGCGGCTTCAGCCGGTGGCAGGCAGAGGAGGAGCAGGCAAGCAGAGGGATGATGGGAGAGTGGATGATTGGTGCCCCACTAGCGAGGCACCTGAGGGCAATTCCTTTCCCCTGCCCCTCCTCAGTTCACCACTGTAAATAATCCATCTCTTAAGTTATTTATTGATTAATGAATTCATTATTTTACTAACTACAGACAAATATAAAGTTTTAGGGGTTTACATTATGTTACATATTTTTTTCTTTTTAATTTGTTCATATCCTATTCTCATTAGGTTCATGTCTTTTACATAAAAAATGTCAAATTCTTAACATATATGGCTACGTCTAGACTACATCCCTTTTTCATAAAAGAGCTGTAAATTAGACATATCACGATTGCTAATGAAGCGGGGATTTAAATTTCCCCCGCTTCATTAGCATAAAAATGGCTGCCACTTTTTTTGGCATGGAGCTTTGCTGGAAAAACGCACCAGACTAGACACTGATCTTGCAGAAAATAAAGCCTTTTCCGAAAGATCCCTTATCCCTCTATGAAATAACCTCGTTCCATGAGGCATACAGCTAGTTCGGATTAGGAAGCCTAATCCGAACTAGCTAGTTCGTGCCGCGTATAGCCGCGCGGCACGCAGTCCGAACTAGCTGGCATTTAAAAATGGCGCCGGCCGGCTTTATGCAAATGAAGCCCGGGAAACTCAAATCCCAGGCTTCATTTGCAACTCCGTATGACTACATTACCCCCCCAGTTCGAACTAGGGGGGTAGTGTAGACATACCCTGGGTGACCTTCAGAAAACACCAGCATTTTCTTTGGAAAATCCACAACAAAATGTGGGGGAAACTATCACCTCAGTATTGCCAACTCCTTTAGAATTGAGGCTCTGATTATCCAGCACCAGGTGAGGTAGAATGGACACTGCGTGCACATGTCAATCATAGAGTTCATGATTCTAAGGAATGGTAGAAGGGAGAACAGAAAAATAGAGACAATGGATTTCAGGAAGGCAGATTTTGGTAAGCTCAGAGAGCTGGTAGGTAAGGTCCCATGGGAAGCAAGACTAAGAGAAGAAAAAACTGAAGAGGGTTGGCAGTTTTTCAAAGGGATATTATTAAGGACCCAAAAGCAAGCTATTCCACTGTGTAGGAAAGATAGAAAATACGGTAAAAAAATCGCCTTGGCTTACTCAGGAGATCTTGCATGATCTAAAAATAAAAAAGGAGACATATAAAAAGTGGAAACTAGGACAAATTACAAAGGATGAATATAGGAAAACAATGCAGGTATGCAGAGGCAAGATTTGAAAGGCAAAGGCACAAAACAAGCTCAAACTAGCTACAGACATAAAGGGAAACAAGACATTATATAAATATATTAGAAGCAAGAGGAAGACCAAGGATAGGGTAGGCCCACTGCTCAGTGAGGAGAGAGAAACAGTAACAAGAAACTTGGAATGGCAGAGGTGCTTAATGACTTCTTAGTTTCAGTTTTCACCAAACTGAAGTTTGATGGTGGCGGGATGCCTAACATAGTGAATGCTAGTGGAAATGCGATAGATTTAGAAATTAAAATAAAAAAGAACAAGTTAAAAATTACTTATAAAAGTTAGATGTCTTTATGTCACCAGGGTCTGATGAAATGCACCCTAGAATACTCGAGGAACTGATAGAGGAGATATCTGAGCCTTTAACCATCATCTTTGAATAATCATAGAAGACGGGAGAGATTTCAGAAGACTGTAAAAGGGCAAATATAAAAAGGGAAGTAAGAACAACCCAGGAAACTACAGATCAGTCAGTTTAACTTCTGTGCCAGGAAAGATAATGGAGCAAGTAATTAAGGAATTCATCTGCAAACACCTGGAAGATAATAAGGTGATAGGAAACAGCCAGCATGGATTTGTAAAGAACAAATCATGTCAAACCAATGTGATAGCTTTCTTTGATAGGATAATGAGTCTTGTGGATAAGGGAGAAGCGGTGGACGTGGTATTCCTAGACTTTAGTAAGGCATTTGATACAGTCTCCCTTGATATTCTTATCAATAAACTAGGCAAATACAACTTAGATTGGGCTACTGCAAGGTGGGTGCATAACTGGCTGGATAACCATTCTCAGAGAGTAATTATTAATGGATCACAATCCTGCTGGAAAAACATAATAAATGGGGTTCCGCAGGGGTCTGTTTTGGGACCAATTCCATTCAAAGTCTTCATCAACGATTTAGATATTGACATAAAGAGTACACTTATTAAATTTGCAGATGATACCAAGCTGGGAGGGTTTACAACTGCTTTGGAGGATAGGGTCATAATTCAAAATGGTCTAAACAAACTGGAGAAATGGTCTGATGTAAACAGGACAAAGTTTAATAAGGACAAATGAAAAGTACTCCACTTAGGAAGGAAAAATCAGTCTCACACATACAGAATGGGAAGCAACTGTCTAGGGGGGAATACTGCAGAAAGGGATCTAGGAGTTATAGTGGACCACAAGCTAAATATGAGTCAACAGTGTGACGCTGTTGCAAAAAAAAGCAAACATGATTCTGGGATGCATTAACAGGAGTGTTGTGAGCAAGACCCAAGAAGTCATTCTTCCATTCTACTCTGCACTGATTAGGCCTCTGTTGGAGTATTGTGTCCAGTTCTGGATGTGGATAAATTGGAGAAGGTCAAGAGAAGAGCAACAAGAAAGATGTGGATAAGGAGAAGGTCAAGAGAAGAGCAACAAGAAAGATGTTGATAAATTGGAGAAAGTCAAGAGAAGAGCAACAAGAATGATTAAAGGTGTAGAGAACAAGACTTATGAAGGAAGACTGAAAGCATTCAGCTTGTTTAGTTTGAAAAGGAGAAGAATGAAAGGGGACATGAGAGCAGTTTTCAGGTATCTAAAAGAGTGTCACAAGGAGGAGGGAGAAAAATTGTTGTCCTTAGCTTCTGAGGATAGGACAAGAAGCAATGGTCTTAAACTGCAGCAAGGGAGGTTTAGGTTGGACATTAGGAAAAAGTTCCTAATAGTCAGGGTGGTAAAAAAGTGGAATAAGTTGCCTAGTGATGTTGTAGAATCTCCATCTCTGGATATTTTTAACAGCAGTTTAGACAGACATCTATCTGGGATGATATATGATACTGGGTCCTGACATGAGGGCAATGGACTAGACTGGATGACCTCTCGAGGTCCCTTCCAGGTCTAGTGTTCTATGATTCTATGATATATTTTTACCAAAACTCCTGCCTGCCCAACTAGCCAAAGGAGAAAGGAAGCAGGGAGGCCAAAATAATGGTATAGAGCAGTGTTTCTCAACCTTTTCTTACAAGCTTCAGAGGGGTAGCTGAGTTAGTCTGTAACAGGAAAAACTTAAAAAACAACAAATAGTCTAGTAGAACTTTAAAGAGTATCAAAACATATAGATGATATTATGAGCCTTTATAGGCAGATGTGGGTTTTGCCCACGAAATCTCATGATACCATTTACATGTTTTGTTAGTCTTTAAAGTGCTACTAGATTATTTATTGTTTTTTAAGTATTTCCTTTTGTTATAAAGTACCCGTTTTTTTTAATTTAAGTTCCCACAATGCACCCACCCCTCTCCCTGAACCAGGCCCTCCATCCCAATGCACTCACCTCTCCCCCTGAGCCAGAAACCCCAGGGCCTCCCATCCCAGTGCACTCACCCATCCGCCAGAGCCAGGCTTTCCCCAGGGTTGGGAGTGCCTTCTCCCAATTAAATCCTTCCCACAGTACCAGGCGCTGGAGGAATGGGATGACTGGGTAAGGAAATCTTACTTTTAAAGTGGCTGCTGCTGCTGCTGCTGCTGCCTGGCCCGATTGCCTTGGCTCACAGCGTGTAGGGGCAGACATCATGTAGGCAGCTTCCGGATCTCTGCTCAAAGCATCACGTGGGCCAGAGCAGCTTGCGGTCCACTTCCACCCCAGCTCAGCACCCCTAGCATGGCACTTGGGGGCAACTGCCCCTTCCTACCACCCCCTTTAGCTACGCCTCTGCTTTGTCCAAAAATCTCTTGGGTTTGTTTGACAAAATTAGTCCTTGACAAATCCATACTGACTGTTACTTATCTCATTATTTTCTAGGTGTTTGCAAATTGATTGCTTAATTATTTGCTCCATTAACTTTCTGGTTACTGAAGTTAAGATGACTGGTCTGTAATTCCCCAGGTTGTCTTTATTCTCTTTTTTATAGATTAGCACTGTATTGCCCTTTTCTAGACCTCTGGGATCTCTCACAACTAAAATGACTTTTTTCAAAGATAATTACTCAATGGTGGTGTCTGAGCTCTGGATACACTGAGAAAGGTTGAGATTGCAGTTCTGTATACATTGAATTTCCCACATACTTTGGAAATTAATAAAATAATGATGCCATAAATACTTTGCACTCATGGTTTATACAGACATACATTTCAAAGTGCTACACTAAATGTAGTTGTGAAAATTATTTGTAGAATAATTCAGTAAATAATTTATTTGTCAAATTCCATCTCTCTGGTCTTGGAATGTAGGATTAGGCCACAATTCTTTGAAATGTGAGATACTCAAATTACCTTAATTTTTATTTTTATTTTATTTTAAGTATTGATCCTGAACAATTTGCTGCAAATATTTGATAGCTGATATTAAAGATTTGAGCTGTGTTGATTATGATTGGTCACATAGGACACATAGCAATTTCTGCATGTCCTTGATTGTATAAGTGTGACTCCTATCAAGAGATGATCTCAGAGATGCCAATGGGATTTGAATCCCTTGGGAGAGAAAGCAAATTAATAAGAGGCAATGAGTACAGAGTGCTTCATGTTGAAAAAGAGATTGCAAATAACTTATTGCTCACAGACAGATACCACATATTCCCTGTTTCTGGAATCCATTTCCATAGAAGGAACACAGAGTGAGAAAGGGAAAGGACCAGCCTCAGTGCTCAGAGCCTGGCACTCGATGGAAAACACAAACACCTATCATCAGAACTAGTCAATGGATAATATCAGAACTGCTTCTTTGTCTTTTATCTGACAAATAGATTTTTGGATAAACGTGAAATTTGGATTACTGCTTCTGACAGACTATAAATTGTGCATCTATGATTGATGCCTGCCAACATAGGGCTGGCAAAGGGGGTAGTTGCCCTAGGGCCCAGTGATTTAAAGGAGTCTGGGCTCCCAGCCATGACTGAGGCAGAGACTGACATTTATACAGTGCCCAGCACAATGGGGACCAATCTGATAAGGTCCTTAGATGCTAAAATAATACTAATATGTACATGAATCAGTGGCCCCATTATTCACTTAGCATTCA
The DNA here is from genome assembly GCF_052426305.1 of Pelodiscus sinensis. Lineage (NCBI taxonomy): Eukaryota > Metazoa > Chordata > Testudines > Trionychidae > Pelodiscus > Pelodiscus sinensis. The sequence continues at coordinate 40,170,799 of NC_143054.1, read as the reverse complement.
TTTAATTTTATATTTTTGAAACACGTATGATATACAATGGAAATATCTTTATATTCCATAAGTCCGTGGTCCCCAACATGGCGCCCGCGGGTGCACTTGCATGCACCCTCCAGGTGCTCGGGGCTGGCCTGGCTCCGGGCACATGGCGCGGCGCTTGCGGGGAGCGTCGGCCCCGGGCGCGCGGCGCTTGCGGGGGGGAGTGCCAGCCCCGGGCGCGCGGCGCTTGCACGGGGGAGGGGGAAGCGCCGGCCCTGGGCGCGCAGCGCTTGCGGGGTGTTTGCGGGGGGGGCCCCGGCCTCCCGGCATGTGGCTATGGGGGGCCCCAACCCCCGGGCAAGCGGATATGGGGGCCCCCGGCCCCCCGGGCAAGCGGCTATGGGGGGGGCCGTCCCCAGGCATGCAAGTCAGCATTCCATTCTTATCTCTAAAAAGACATGGAGAGACGGAGGCAGCATCTCTTACAACTCTCGCTTGGTTAGGGTTAGGGCTAGCCTGTCTTTTGCTCCACTTCTAACAAACCTGAGATGGCTACACACAAATCCCTTTTTCCTGCTTCCACATACATGAGTCACTAGGGCTACGTCTAGACTGCAAGCCTCTTTCGAAAAAGAGTGTCTAGACTGCAAGCAGTACTTTCGAAAAAGCAAGCTGCTTTTTCGAACGAGAGCACCCAGGCATTCAAGAACGCCTTTTTTCAAAAGAGCACTTTCGAAAAAAGGTGTTATTCCTCGTGAAATGAGTGCCACCACCATCGAAAGAAAAGCCACGTTCTTTCGATTTAATTTCGAAAGAAAGTGGCTGTAGTCTAGACGCAGGTGAAGTTTTTTTGAAAAAAGGCTACTTTTTTCGAAAAAACCCTGAAGTCTAGACACAGCGTAGGTGAAATTCTATGTCCTGTGTTATACAAGAGTTCAGACTACATGATCATAATGGTCTTAAATTCTACAAATTAATGATTTCATAGCTATGCTTTTTCTCAGTAGACAAATATACAAAGTGTTGCTGTAATCTGCTAGGGTGAGTAATCCTCACCACCTAAGGGAATCCTGAAAAGATTTGGTAAGTGAAATTTCCTTTTACCATCTCTTTGGACATTTTGTTTTGCAGAGCCTTGAAAGAAAGACTGTGAAAGCCTACTAGAAAATTGATTGAAAAAATAAACCCTCTATAAATATTAATTTTTGAAGTATCTAAATAACAATTCCCAATATATTTGTATTATCCAAAATGTTTGGGAAAAAAATCCTATGTGTTTGAAAAATAAAGGAAAAAATGCAACAGATTTTATTTTAATTTTCAGGGCTGCTTGCGCTGTGAGTGGGGAAATTAATTCATATAGTAGTTTGCCTTTTATGCCTGAAGGCAAAATTGGTGCCTTTACCATTTAATTGATGACATATATTTAAAAAGGGAACAAGAAATCCTCACCTACCCAATTCATTATCTAATTACATATTTTAATGAAAGCTCTTCCACACATATACCCCAACCAGCTCTTCACTGCCCAAATATTTTTATTGTATTGCTTAGGGTATATTTATACATTTATTAAATAACTTTTAAAATGAGAAAAAAGAGTTGGAATTTATAGTACATTTTTAAGATAGCCAAGGTTGTCCCTACTTTGGTAATTTTGTAGCTTGCCAGTTCAGTGTGACAGATAAAGGAGATTTGGAATCCTCTGTTTTTCTCCTTTGTCTCCTGCTGAGTGGTTCAACCTATTAATTTTACACACACACACATTACCATGCACTGCAGAATGCAACTGGGGTTTCATTTTCTTAGAGTTTAAGAATTGTGGGCTAAAGAGTATTAATAAGCAGGTTTGCTTAATTATGTACAGTAACAATTTTACAACTCCAAACCAGCTTTGATTACATTTCTTCATGCCTATTAGCTTGATCCTATAAAGATTTATATGTCCACAAGTAGTCCCATGGAGTTCAGAAAAATGGTCTCTGAGGTAAAGTTACTAGTCTGGATGTTTGCAGGATCAGGGTCTTTGTATCATCTTTGGACATGACTACTGAATGGGAATGCAAACGGAACATATGGAGCTAATTTCTTATCTCAAGTGTACAAATCAGAGTCTACAATGAATTAATTAGGAGTGACATAATCTGAGCCATTGAATTTAAGGTTGTTGCAGTATGTTTTCAAACACAGGATGTTTTCAAATACTTTCCAGTAAATGTCTATCAACTGTGGCCACAATAATAATTATATCAGGGTAGAAATCAGACGCTAGAGAAAAGAAGATCATTTATAATTTGCTAATAAGAAATAGGGAAAGATTTCACAATCTGGAAGAAAGGAGGCAAAGTAAGATCATTATTTTTCTTTCATTTAAATCATTATGCTAATAATCTTCAGATTCTTCTATTGAGGGTAACATTTTTCTATATAACTAAAGTACTACTTTTTTTCCCTCTAGTTGAAGGGTTATTTAGATTTTTTGTCATGACTATTTGTCTTGTTCAATAATCTACAGGATGTCCAAAAATACCTTTAAGCAATTGGCCTAATTAAAACTTAATGCAAATCCGTGCAAATACTTTACATTGAAATTTGATACTGACACCTATAATTGTTATTTTTGCTGATAATTTCTGCATAGAACAAGTATCACACAGCACTGATTAAACTTCTAAAGACCTTTACTAGCATAAACCAGACTCAACAGAACACTTAGGTTAGCTTCTCTTGGTATAGTCTCATCTATGGTTTTGGAATGGGAGGTTGTGTCCCTTGGACACTTCGTAGGTGGGCAAAATGTATATGAAGGTATGTTTTCTTATTCCAAGACTCAATTTAGCTTTACTTGATACTTTTTTATGAATATGATTTCTTTTGCTGCTACTTATGTTTAACATTTTTCAGTAACTTGAAACATAATACCAGTCAGCAGTTCTGATTTGCTACTTCATGATGAAGAGGAAAGAGAGAGGTTTTTGAAATTAAAAAAAAAGAATGAGGAATATTTTGAACGTTATCTCTTGGCTATAGTTGACAGAATCACTTTTCTTCATCTGGTTCCTGTTTTTTTTTTCCTGACCCACTTTCAGAGGGACCTTCTTTAAGTACTTCTACAATAACTTTTAAATCTTTAAACTTGACATCAGAATCACTTCATTCCACATCAAAAAAGCCATCTCTAGACTGCACTCGCAATTCAACATTCTATTCTTCCATGCTGGACACTGACATTCTGTGTGAACCAAACAAAAAGTACATATTGATTTATTTTACTTATCTATAATTGTTCTTTTCCTCCTATTTTATTTTGAACTCTGGGTTTTAGTCATCATGCAGTAAGCAAGGCTTATATATCTCTCCAGCCTGATTTTTGGCAGTTAACAGCATAAAAATAGGAACTTGCTGTTGACATCCAAATCATTCAAGCCCAAGTCCATAAAAAGCAATAAGTCTAGGTTATCAGGTCATCGTGTTAGCACCAAAGCCAGCTGTCATCAAATAGACCAGGGGATTTTCAAAAGGAAACAGCAATAAAACTATCCAGGAACAACTTTCCTCTAATGAGCAAACTTAATTGACCCTTGAAAGGTATTTTCAGTGTGATTCACCTCTAAATCCAATGAGACATTTTATTTATTTCAGATATCCCTGGTGAACAAATTTGGCTAAGATCATATTTGATAAAATGCAGGAAGCATGCTGGCCTTTCCAGTCTGATGGGAGTATTTAAGAACATTGGTATATGCAGTCAGTAAAAGAGCTTACTGTAGCTAATCCTCACACAATTATGGACAGAAATTCTAGAAAATCTTTTGGATCCCATTGTTCTGAAATCTTGCATAGTGAACACAGGCAACACTGAATAGAAAATGAGTCGTGGGAATAATAAGGGTCCGATAACCTGGAAGTGGGGTCACAAGGACCGGTAACTTATTATGATCACTCTGTGTAGCAATCAAAGCAGTAGGAATGACAATCTTTTGCTCCATGAGTCATCTATTGGAGTTGAGTGAATGGCTTCCTGAGCTTTTCCCTTCCACAGTCTAAGGGTGTGTCGAGACTACAGGGTTTTGTCAACAAAAGTGGACTTTTGCCCACACTGCCGCTGAGTTCTGTCGACATAACATCAACAGAACTCAGCAGTTTTGTTGACGGCTGTAAAACCTCATTCTACAAGGAATAACACCTGTTTGACTTTTGTTGCCAGTATGATCTCATTTTGAATTGTTTTTCCAAGGTAGTGGTGTGTGTTACTTTCTTGGGTGGTGACTCTTCTTAGATGCTCCTGGGCAACGTCCACACTGGCATGATTTTCCGGAAATGCTTTTAACAGAAAAGTTTTCCGTTAAAAGCATTTTTGGAAAAGAGCGTCTAGATTGGCAGGACGCGTTTCCGGAAAAGCACTTTTTGCGGAAAAGCGTCCGTGGCCAATCTAGACACGCTTTTCCGCAAAAAAAGCCCCGATCGCCATTTTCGCAGGGCTTTTTTGCGGAAAACAACTCTCTGCTGTCTACACTGGCCCTTTTGCGCAAAAGTCTTTCGGAAAAAGACTTTTGACCGAACGGGAGCAGCATAGTATTTCTGCAAAAGCACTGACGATCTTACATGAGATCGTCAGTGCTTTTCTCGAAATTCAAGCGGCCAGTGGAGACAGCTGGCAAGTTTTTCCGCAAAAACAGATGATTTTGAGGAAAAACTTGCCAGTCTAGACACAGCCCTGGAATACAGCATCAGACTCAGCCATCAGCTCCACAATTTTAAGGAAGTTTCCATTGTTTGGCACATACAGCTGATCTGAAGTGCCACGCAGTGCTAGGTTTTGGGTAGCAAGCATTCTCACAATGGCAATGAGCCTTTTCAGAACATTTTGCCAGTAAAGAGACTCTGATGCAATTTTCTCTTGATGTTGATCATCTATGGTGGCCTTTAACCTTTGTCTCATATCAAGCTCTTTCCACCTATGGAATGTTCTCTGGTGATTTGCTGCCTTCTCATGGCATGCCAGATTTCAAGCCAGATTTTTCCAGTCCTTTGTTCCTGTAGAACTCAATGTGGCTGGAACATTAGACTGGAAGAGTCTGCAACAAAATCAGTATGCAGCATTCTGGGTTTTTGAGTACATGAGCCATGGCCTCGCTACTTTGTCACCATTGGGGATTTCACACAAGTAATATGTTGGATGGAAACTTCTATTTTCATTGTCTTTGGGGAACATGAAGTTTTTCACTTGCTATGGCCTATGCAGTACAAGGACGTCCCTCAGGCTATTGCTCAAGTGGGTCCACAGTCCTGGATCATTTAGACTTAAGGAACTAAACTCAGCAGCAGCTGTTTCTTGCGCCTCCACCACACTCTTCTCTGATCTACACTTTTCTTCAGGAATGTGCATGGTTACATCCATTTGAGATGGAGATATGGATGCTGCAGTAGCTGCCAGGTCACCTGTACTCTGACTAACTGGAAGATCAGGCATCTCTTCACCACTCACATCCTCACAGGGGCTGGAAGGTTCACTGTGAACATTTGTGTCTATGTATTTCAGGATAGCTCCTTCCTGCTTATATAGAAAAGCTTCCTTTGCTTGCTTTCTTTTTCTGAATGCTGCCCCAGAGTGGTGTTTTATTCTTTCACTCATTACTGCTGTTCTGTGCCAGCTATAGTGGCTCTCAACACTCAATTGAAGGGGACAAATAAGCAGGCTGGTAGCAGGGCCTGAGTGAGGGAAGATATCAGCGTCTTAAGGGACTAACTGGCTCATACTACTTCAGTTGACTACCTGGTCTTCTCAAGCGGGTTCAGGGAAGCAGCAGAAAACAGGAAGCTCCCTGAGAAGCTGGTGTTAATCAGTCCAGACTCCTGGAGATGCTAGAGAGATACATAAAAGGCTCCTCCTCCTCTCTCTCCCTGAAACTTCTGCTGCTTTCTATTATTCCCTCTCACCTTTCCTCCTGCCTGTCTGTTATGTCTCTTGTGCCCTCCTTCCTCCAGCACAGCACTCCACCATCTCTGTGCACCTAGAGCAGAGAGAATACATATGCACCAGCAGCAAACACAATTTTCTACACTCTGGGTCCTGCTGGCACCCCCCGGCCCGCCCCCTCCCCCCCCCCCACACACAGTCTGGAACCTGAGGCGGCCACACACACAGTCTGGCACCTGAGGCGGCCACTTCAATTCACTTAATGGTAAGGCCAGCCCTGTGACCAGGTGAACCACATGATGACGTGCCTGCATCAGGCAAGGTTGCAGATTGCTTGAGATATCTAGATAGACTTACATGTAGTGCTGTGGAGAAGCCAGCAGTTGTAGTGAGGATAAATCTCTGTATTAAACATCTTCATCTGATAAATCTCGGTATTAAGCATCTTCATATAACTTTGTGTCATTTTCATATGATTTTGTATTAATCCTTTTCATATACCTTATATTAAGTCTTTCCATATAGAACTTTGTATTAAATACTTAGTCCTTTTATATAGCAACTTTGTATTAAGTCTTTTTATATAGCAACCTTGATATTATATTATAGTAATGTCTTTGTACCAGAATAGATCTCTCCCCTTTTACTTAATTGATTCCTCTGTTGAATGAATGAGGTGTGAATGGATAAGGTGTGGAAGGCAAGCATCTCCGAATAGTTGCAACAGTTGGAGAGGGGAATAGGACCAGATACAAGGACAATAAGACCTGTTAGATGTGCTCATTGAAAGAAGATCAGACACATTGATGGTCTTGGGGGCAGAAGCTGGCACTTCCCTTTGAAAGCACCCTCTTTGAAGATGAATGTGGCAGCATTAAGGACAACACCCAGAAGAAGGCTCAACAGATGACTAACTGCCAAGAGCATACAGATTTTGCATATGTATTTGATGACACAGATTTTGCATATGCATTTGATGACTAAGTAGTATAGATTTGCATGAGAGGGAAGCAACTATAAATCTAAGGTGTCTTGCAGGACGACCCTAGGTTTCAATTTGCCAACATTGGAACATCATCTGAAGAAGCTTGGCTCCACCCCTTTCCCATCTAATTTACCTGGCCAGTGCAGGAAGAGGGAGCAACTAGTTGGTAACAACTAGATGGGGTGTGCTTGTGTATGTTTGTGTATGCATGAGTATAATATATCATATGCATATGATAAATGTTTGATATATGTATTACCAATAAATGTTGTGTTTTGCCTTATCCACCCTTCTCCCCCCCGCTCCCCGGAAAAAGATCCTGCACAGTACTTTAAGCACAACGGTGGAACATGTAGGAACCAATGACATAGGAAAGGATAGGAGAGAGGTCCTGGAGGCTAAATGTATGCTGCTAAGGGTTTGAAATCCAGTATCTCCAAGGTATCATTGTCTGAAATGCATCCAGTTCCAAGCACAGGGCTAAAAAGAAAGGCAGAACTCCAGGGTCTCAATGCATGGAAAAGATCAATGGGGTAGTGAGAAAGGGTTGAGATTTATTAAGGAAAAGAGAAACTTTTGGGAAAGGGGGAGGAAGGATGGGATCTACCTAAACCAAAATGGAACCTGATTGCTAGCACTTAAAATAAAAAATAGAGCAATTTTTAAACTAAGGGTTAGGGGAAAGCTGACAAGTGCAGAGGAGCACATTGATTGGGCTGAAATATCCCTTGGCAGGATACTGCTTGCCTAGGGTGTGTCTAGACTACAGGGTTTTTTCAAAAAAAGTGACCTTTTTTGGAAAAAAATGTCCCTACTTCTAGACTGCTGCCGGGTTCTTTCAAAAGTAAATTGAAAGAACGCAGCAGGTTTTTTGACTTTGGAAAACCTTGTTTTATGAGGAATAACACTTTTTTAAAAAAGTGCTCTTTCGAAAAAAGGCACTATGTAATGCAACTGTCCTTTTTCGAAAGAAAGCATCCAGACTGCCTGGGTGCTCTCTTTCAAAAAAGCGGCTTGCTTTTTCGAAAGTACTGGTTGTAGTCTAGATGCTCTTGTTCAAAAGATGCTCTTGCAGTCTAGATGTAGCCCTACATACAGTGCAACTCCTGCACCTTTTCTCCTCCACCTGTCCTTCCTGAACAGTTTATACCCTTCCATGACAGTGTTCCAGTTATGTGTCCCATCCAACAAAATCTCTCTTATTCCAATCAAATCATAGTTCTTTGTTATTCTTATAAGAAGCACAAGGGGTCTTTTTTTTCAGATGGAAAATGGCAATATATCATGTTTATTGCAAATAAAGCATGTGCATTCACACACACATGTCCTTCAGCTGGTGTTTATAGGTACCTGTCTCCTAATTGGCAGCCCAGTGGCCAATTACGCTGAGCACAACAAAGAATCTGAGTTCTGTTGGCCACAGGCCACAGTCTGATGCTCTAAAATTGTCTTCACAGGACTAATCAAAAGCTTCATGGCTACCCACACCACTTTTATGATTTTAAGTCCCAACTCTAGTCTATGTTTTTGTTTTGTTTTGTTTTGTTTTACTGGTGTTTTTTAGATTTACCTCAAGACTGCTTCCATTGTCATAGTCTATCAGTACTTTGCTGAATATCCTGGGCATGACAACAGTTGGTTTATCACATTCACAGATCTCATTCAAGTGTAAGCCCTTGCTTTAGAGTAGTCAATTCTGCCCCTCTTCTGCCATCCTGAATTTGACTAAAGTCAGAGTTCACACCTCATTAACCATGCTGACTGTTTAATGAAGTCTTCTGTCTCTTTTTTTCCTCACATTCCCACTTACAACACAGTCCCACGCGTACAAAGGACAGTTGAATCCAGCGAAAGCAATTTCTTTTATAAAGGATTTCTTACAGACTTACAAAGTTAAAAAGATCATTTAAACAATTTCTTATTAACTTATAATACCTATAAACATTTTACTAACTTATAATGCCTAGAATATATTTTAATACCTAACAGTGGCTATAAAACAAAGTTTATGAAACAAAATCTTTATATTATATGAAACAAAAATGTAAAATAAAGCCTATAAAAACTACTATTGTCAAACGTACACCTTCAAGCTCATCACAACCAACGTGGCACATAATTTGTTGGCGATGAACAGAGATGAACCTCCTCTGTTATCAATTATAAAACTTCTCCTATTTTACCCCAGTCACCATGTGTAGTATCAGTCTTCTCCAAATCTCAGAACATACTAGGTAGGAGATGCTGCATGAATGTGGCCAAAGACTTGGACCTTATTCTGCTCTGATATGTGCCGCAGTGATGCTGGATCACTTACTGCTGGCTGGGAGTGGTAAGGTGCCCTGCAATGGAGGATTGTAGAGTACCTTGATGAGAGCTTTTAAAGAGATGTGAAGGGAGGATTCCCACTCCATTTCCAGCCGTGTTAACAAACTGTTCTGGGGAGCACCCACTGTGTAGCTGTACCATCCACCTCTATATCCCAATTATTCAGGGCAGACAAAGGATTAAACCCAAGTACATATAACCAGTGTAGTGTGATTACAAATATGCACTCACCAGAGGTTCCCGCCTCATCATCAGGATCCAGAACAATAGATGGGGGGATTGGCTCCTCCATTTCCTGCTGATCATTCTCCTCCTCATAATCATCTACAATGTTCTCCTCATTTTGTCCAAGGCTGCCTGAAGATGTGCTTGGGAGGTATTTCAGCCCATATGATTAAAGTATGGCAAAAATATAAACAAATGAAAGAAGTTTATATTAAAAAATGTTAAGCATCTATAACTAGTATCTGTCACTGCATATCTGAAGATTAAATCTACATTCAAACTTCTTTCTAGTCCTATTAACCCCATAATTCCACAAGTTATATCTTCTCCCACTTACTGCACAGACCAACTCTCCTCTCATTTACAACCCCACAACATCCCTGTGGCAGTAACTGTTTATATGGGAAAGTCACATTAGAAGATCAAGTATGCTTTTTCACTGTGTGATCAACCAGGTCACCTCTAGAGGTCAATAGAATCTCCTTCCTTACCTATGACCATATAATCTGGTTTTATATGCTGAATCATCATACACATTAAAAGTTAATAACAGAAGCATATTGTATTTTCCAGCTGAAAAGCAGCTTGATTGTGAAGCTAAGCAAACATTCAGAACTTCAAAAACTTCTTGCATATAAATAACCTATGTCATTTTAGTACCATCTTCATAATTTGTCCAAAGTGAGACAATGTAAATTTTATTTTAAAAATTTATTTATTTATAAACATCAAGAATTAAACAAGGAAAGATTAGTGAAGGAATCCTGACAATAAATATATAAAAAATGTCTTTCGTGAACAAGGAACTTTAAAGTAATGTGTGTTGAAGAGACTGAAACAGCTAAAATCCTTTCTGTAAAATAAAAAAGTTAGAGCTAGCCCTCATCTGAGTTACACAAGTATGATAAAGGAATAACTCCTTGGGTTCATCAGAGTAACTCCAGATAATATTCCAGATGATACTGCCTTAGGGGACTGGACTAAATCATCTATTTAGGTCCTTTCCGGTCCTACATTACTGTAACATATTGGTGTGAAATAATATTTAGTTTTTAAGGTCCAGTACAAATAATCTCCCATCCCCCATAGAGGAGTCACTTCTGGGGGGGATTGACTCACTGCTGGGAAGCATCTGGATTGGCTGCTACTGGGGAGAATTCTGAGGAGCCACTGCTAGGGGAGGTGGGACCAGCTGCAGCACCAGCTGCCAGGGATCTCCAGCAATGGCTACACTGATTATCCAGAGACTGCTGCTGGGGCCCATCTGGGGAAGCAGCTACATTGGCCTCTCAGGGACTACTGAATAGGTGGTCCCTAGGGTCAGACGCATTAGTTGCTGCGTGAGTAGTACCTAGGGCTAGCTTCCTGGGACCACCCAAGAAGTGGCCAGTGTGGCTGGCTTCAAAGCCACTGGAACAGCTGGCCCAGGAGACAGCTGTTTGGTTGACCCTGGAGTCAGCTACATTGGAAAACATGGAAAATGTGGAAAGTCTCAGAATCCATACCTTCTGCAACATCCATGACAAACATGAGGCCCTACTTATAAAGTTAGAGTTCTAACCATTTACCAAATGGTAACCAACCTTCCTTTTTCTCTCTTTAACAGCTAAAAACAGACAACAGGGAAAAGTGTCCAGGAAGAGGAAGAGGCAGCTACAGCTCCAATCGCTACCTGCTGACTGGACTGATATTTTTAGCAGGTTTTTCGATTTTTCTATTGAATATGATAGAAAGGATAGAATTTTCTATTAAATTCTATGGAATAGTGGGTCAACTTCTACAGGACTATTTAATAAAAAATCACTTTTACACTGGTGCTCTATTTATAGATCCAGTTTTAAATGGTGCTCAGATTACCTGGCATAGCTACAGTAATTGGAGATTTAGTAAGGTTTTTGTTGATATCAAAGTGGAATAAAATAATTTCACTATCATATCGAAGGAAGCTTTAGTTTGAAGGAATTTTTAAAGATAAATGATATATGTGTGTGTATCTATCTATCTCTCTATCTCTACACACCCACACATATATATCTATACACACACACACGCACACACACACACACACACTTGTGTGTGTGTGTGTGTGTGTGTGTGTGTGTGTGTGTAACAGGGTTCAGGAACAAAATTCCACAAAGGATATGTATAATAAGCTCATTAGTAATAAGCTCATTAGTTTAAATATTCGTCTCCTACCCTGCATAACCCGACCTGAATAAATTATAAAAAAAGAAATTCAAACAGTTTTCCTGCCCTTTCTGCTGAATAGGACATATTGCAGCACAGCAAAGATACATGATCTTCCATGCCTTTGGTAGTGCTGCATTATCCCTGCACTGCAACCCTCAGCAGAAAAATCATACTGCCTGTTTCCTATCTAAATGGGATTCAAAACTAATTTATCCACAATTACAAATGCTTGTAAAATTCCTTTTAAGATTATAATAGGTCAATCCATAGATTGTTAGGATTTTAGTAATAAAATAAAAATCTCAAACCTTATAAACTCAATATTACATTTCAGGGGTAAATATAGTTTCCAAGCCAAACACACAGCATATGAAATCACAGACAAACAAAAATTATCAAGAATGATGTGGTAACCCATTTAGAATAAACTGAAATGAAATTGTGATAATGCTATATTAAGAATTGGAACTTACAAAAATGAAGTATTTAAAATTTAAAGTTACCATAGGAATATGAGACCCTGATTGTGCATTCTGAGTTGTGTGGATAAACTCTTCTGTGTGCCAACTTAATTTAGTATTTTTTTATATTTAAATTACCATAGCTCTTGGGAGACTAGTTTTGGGTCAGCACTCCTTTGTGCTAGGTACTGTACAAATACAACAAAAACATGGTTCCTAGCCCAACAAGCTTACTATCTAAGGGTACGTCTAGATTACATGCCTCTGCCGACAGAGGCATGTAAAATAGGCTAACCAACATAGTCAATGAAGTGGGGATTTAAATATCCCCGGCTTCATTAAAATAAAAATGGCCACTGCGCTGTGTTGGCTCAGCTGATCATTGGCACAGTGTGTCAGTCAAGACATGGATCGGTCAACAGGGAATGCCTTTGTCAACCGCTCCTGTAAACCTCGTTTAATGAGGCATAAGGGAGCAGTCAACAAAGGCATTCCCTGTTGACTGATCCGCATCTTGACTCGAGCGCTATGCCGATGATCAGCTGAGCCGACACAGTGCGGTGGCCATTTTTAATTTAATGAAGCCGGGGATATTTAAATCCCTGCTTAACTGACTATGTCGCGTAGCCTATTTTACATGCCTCTGTCAGCAGAGGCATGTAATCTAGACGTACCCTAAAAGATTAGGTTGGTCTACGAGCCTAGCCACACATCTTGGATTGCAGAATAAAAAGCCTAAAATTTACAACACTGGTCATGATTATCAAAAGAATTAGATATTTAACATATGTGCTTGTGCATCAAAATTATGCCAAAAATTGAAATCACAAATAGGGCATTTCATATGCAAAAGAAAAAAAGGTATTCATACTGATTTGTAATTCTTCAACTCTTACAATAACACCCTAGCCACCCCTCCTTTCCTCAGGAGTACATTTGTATTTGTTTCATACTCCTTCTTATATGCCAAGCCACCTCAAAACAGTTTCTCCAATACCTTACTGGTTTTCCAGAAGCCAACATAGTTCCTTTTAAGCAATCATCATTAAGTCTCCAACCAGACACCCAAGTCAAATAAAGTTTGACAATTCCACAGGATCAGACACATTAACTCCCAGATCAACGAATGTTTCTTATCTTACATAGCCAATTCTTAACAACTAAATTAAAAATTAATTTTAAAAAGAAAAAAAAGAGATCTTTTAAAAGATCAATATACGTACAGACTTGAGTACAGTTCTAGTATCTGAGTCAAAGTAGAAGTGCTTTGTGGTTGCAAAGAATTCTTACAGTACTAATTCATAGGTTATAGTCCAATATCTGTATGTAGGGTGTCTCCAAGCAGGATTGGAGATCTCAAATTTTGCAATGCAAACTTCCTCTGATAAAACTTAAACATATTTGAGATCAAAAGGATCAGGATAAAAAGGGTCTTTTCTACAGTGTTCTTATATCCACATGACTATCCAGCACTGGGTAAACAATAGTCTTTTGATCTAATGTTCTATTTTCTAAACACCACCAGTAATTAGTTGCACAAATTAACATAGGGCAATTTATCCATTGGGAAGCCTGTCACAAACTTCAAAAACAAAAACTGGTCTGGTAGCACTAAAGTCTATAAAACTCTGAAAAAACTCTGGTCCTCTGAAGAAGTGGGCTGTGCCCATGAAAGCTCATGATACCATCTATATATTTTGTTAGTCCTTAAAGTGCTACCAGACCAGTTTTTGTTTTTGTCTTTTATCCTGTACAGATTAACTCGGCTACCCCCTCAAGCTTACAAACTTCAAAGAGACATATAGACAATAGCTACCATGATAGATAAGAACTATGTTTGCTCATTTAGCATCTATAAGTAAACATACACAATTAGCATTCCTTCTAACATCTAACAACATAGGTTTGCCTTTCTAAGTTCTAGCCTATCTAGCATTGAATGGCCTTCTGAACATGTCTCTACTCTGGGTCATGTAGCCTGCAAGATGCTTAACCTGTTCTGGCCATGTGTCGTACTTTGGTATAAGAGCTATTGCAATTATATAACACTGGTAGCAATAATGGGCTTTATGATCATCCTGTAATCAGATAACATCACATTCCTTGCCTTTATAGATGTACTGGTATATCTGTATTTATGTCAGACTCCTGTTTAGATAAGGGATTGAATAGTCTCCTCCAGACCATTGTTTAAATACCTCATGATGCTCCCTTTGGCCATACTTGCTTCAATAAATACATTCATTTAAAAGTACATAGAGAAAATGGAACCTGAATCTTCCTTCTTCTATCATTTGTCACTACTGTAAGTCTTTCTTGGATGTTTTTGTACCTCTGACACATGCATAACATTTCTGGGCACAGTGATTGCGACAAATCACCATACCTGTATTCCCCTTTGCATTCCAGCAAGGGTACTCAATCTAGGCTCCCAACTCCTCACCTGTCACCTCTCTTGGGCAGGGACCAGCATCTCTCTCCCTCCTGATAGGGATATTTCCAGACTGCACAGCTCCCTGACTAAACTCTGAACTCCCCAGCCAAGATAGGCTCCAGAAACAGGCATCTTTCTTTTCTCTTGAGAGACGATAAATGTTGTAATTTCCCCAGTAAAGCTAACTAATATTGCTTTCCAAGAAAGCACAGTTACTCTTAAAGTGAAATAATTATAGAGAAACCATTTGAAAATAATAAAGGAATTTATACACATGCTAATAAGTTTATCAGAGATCACTCCCTCTGACAAGGACTGTGATTGGTGACTAGTCCTCACGCTGGAGGTTTTCCTGTGGCAATAAGTTCTGAGCTGAACCTGTGAAAACATTCAGTTATTTGCACACTTAATCCATCTAGTTTGAATTATTTGAATGCAAGTAAAGTTGGGACAGTTTGTTTGTAACGTAAGAGTTTTGTTTGTTTAGACTCTCCTTATGTAACTCAAAACCCACTGATAAACTTAAAATAACTTTGGTTTAAATGTAAGCCTTCAAAATTTCAGTACAAAAGGCGGGGGAGGAGGTTTGAAGAAGTTATTGATAATTGAAAAAGGTGTAATTAGTAAAATGCTTTTCTTAATCTTAATTGTCCATTCCACTGGGGAAAAAAATCTTCTCCTATATTGGACTTACACTAAATATGAGTTTAGTACATTGTGTTAAACAAAAGACAGTTTTACTTTAATTACTATATTATTTACATATAGACTATACTTTTTGCTATCTAGTAGCCCATTTAATTTTCTGTACAAATAATTACCTCTCAAAGAATAATGAATAAGCTGGTTGCTTCTGTTTAAGTCCAAGATCAGTGTGAGTAAGTAAAGGTAGAATTTAACCCACTGTGCTTATTATTCAGAAGACTGAATATGTTTTGTATCAAGTCTTCTAAAAATAAGAAATGCTATTTTTTATTTTTTCAACGTTTTTCATTTTTTGTGAGCTTGTAAACACAATAGTTCATCAATAATAGTGTCAGCTTTAAGAGATAAGAGATACATACTCTTCATAGGTCATACAAAAGGAATTCAAGAGTGAAGCTGAAAATTATCTCAGTAACCAGAACATGTGTTTAGTCTTCTTGGTGCTCATCAGCATGGTGCAGCAGTTTCAGCTTTAGCACTTTGAATACAGATGTCTTATGGCTACTTCTGAATCCTAAGTTTGGCTAGCCCATACTTACATGACATTTCACATTCTTATGCTCAGAAGTTGCTGCAGTTCATCTACAGATGTTCCTGTAGTGCAAATGCTATTTTTCTCTGATGTGGGGCATTTATTTAGAGCTAGTTTACCCAATCTGATAAAGTTTCTATCAACACCAGTGTTTATGACAGAGTTCTATTAAAGCTAACTTCTCTTTAGCTTGTTATTAGATGAGAGGACTTTATAGAAAACTTTAGAGAGGTACTGGACACTCTTTAGCTTGTTATTAGATGAGAGAACTTTATAGAAAACTTTAGAGAGGTACTGGACACTCTGACAATTGTTTGAATAGTTTGGGTAATGCTCTAAAATTCTATATAGTGAAAAGCATTCGATCAACAACATCTCCCGACATTTTGTTGTCATATCAAATCATGCCCTATTAAGTTATAGGTTGCCAGATTGTACTATGCTGACATCTCAAATCATGCTACAGGATTATCAGGTACAACCATGTCACTTGAAAAATATCCAGTATTATTTTTGTCAAATTGTATTGTTGTAAAAGCAGTTATAACTGACACCCTTTCTAAAGAAGAGGAGTACATTTGGTTGCTCTGATAACTATCAAGAAAGGGTGTTTGATAGTTAGGGTAGACTAACATGCAATGTTTATATTAACACTACTGATTTATACAACTGTGGAAACATTTTACTTAGTTGTTTTCTGTTAACTGAAGTTAAGCTATTCTCACACATTTCACTGATCTAAATCAGCCCATTTGTACTGTAATTTAAGAGTATTAACTATGACTCTGCCTTTATGTAGCACTAAGAAAACTTGACCACGAAACAACTACAACAATATAACAGCATGATCCCTGTATCAGGTTGGTAAGATTTTGATTAAGAAAAATATCCTTCAAACAGTAATATACTTACCCTGGATCTGCTTTTGAAGGCATATTGATCTTAATTCTGGTCACGGATACCAGAGCACTAACTGAGAATAACTCCACTGAAGTCAGTAGAGTATAAGCAATGTATAAGCATTTTTTGTAGAGTAAGCATCAGGTCCATAATATTTTATTGGATTTTTACAGAGATATAGTTGATAAACACCGAGGACATTTTACTTATGGCCTAACTAAATCAACTTGTGCTATCAGAGAATGTTAATCCTGACTGAAGTTTTCATATATAGAAGCAGCTCGCAAGAGTCAATAGGAGTTTGGTGTACAGAAACATTTCAGATTAAGGACTCCACAAGAATCTGGAATCCTTAGGATTTAGTTTTAAACAGGTTCATCCTTCACTGTGACCTGTGGCTAAGCTAGGACTTTAGAGTCTTTGCTTACTTCGGCTCCTGTTGAAGCCAAAGTAAGTTTTATTTTGGTTTCAGTGACAAAACGAACTAATACAGAGGAAGCAATAGGGCTCCATATTAAAGAATCAACGCTGAAATAATGTCATAATTCTAATTTCATGCCAGAAGTACCCTCCAAAGGACTTTGTGACAAAGCTTGTCTTGAACTACATTAATTTTGTAATTTGTCCTTAAAATTACTGTATACTTTTCAAAATACAGGACTATGTAGCACTTTAAAGACTAACAAGATGGTTTATTAGGTGATGAGCTTTCATGGGCCAGACCCACTTCCTCAGATCAAATAGTGGAAGAAAATTATCACAACTATATATACCAAAGGATACAATTAAAAAAAATGAACACATATGAAAAGGACAAATCAAATTTCAGAACAGAAAGGAGTTTGGGGGGGGGAAGGTAAATGTCTGTGAGCTAATGATATTAGAGGTGATAATTGGGGAAGCTATCTTTGTAATGGGTAAGATAATTAGATTCCTTATTCATACCCAAGTGTAAAGTGTTGAATGTAAGCATGAATAACAGTTCAGAGGATTCTCTTTCAAGTGCAGTCTTAAAAGGCTTTTGAAGCAGGATGCAGGTAATTAAGTCGTTGAGACAATGTCCTTTCTGAATGAAATGGCAAGAAACTGTTTTTTCTTTGTGATCCTGTCTAATATCTGTTTTGTGGGCATTGATCCTTTGGCGAAGTGCCTGAGACGTTTGTCCAATGTACATAGCAGACGGACACTATGTATACTCTTCAGTAACTCCTAAAAATCCAAGAAAGCAAATGCCCACGTGTCAAGGTTGATTCCCCACTCTGGCACGATGAATGCAGTAGTGGGGGCACACAAAAGTAACCCCAAAACCTGATCTCCACAGGCTTTGGTATTGAACTTCCCCCCAACATCCTAAAAACCTAGATTTTGGGGATAAACATCCACTGCCACCATCAAGTACATTTGAACTCACAAACGGGGTGGACACTTGAAAAAATATTGTGCCCATCTCTAAAAAGGGGAATAAGAACAACCCAGGAAACTACAGACCGGTCAGTTTAACGTCTGTCCCAGGGAAGATAATGGAGCAGGTAATTAAGGAAATCATAGGCAAATATAACTAAGATAGGGCCACAAGATGGTGGGTGCAGAATTGGCTGGATAACCGTAGTCAGGGAGTTGTTGTTAATGGTGCTAAATCCTGCTGGAAAGGGATAACAAGTGGAGTTCCGCAAGGGTCTGTTTTGGGACCCGTACTGTTCAATATCTTCATCATTTATGTAGATATTGGGATAGAGAGTACGCTTATTAAGATTTGTTACCCACCAGCTCTGTGATTCTTGGGAAACCAGAACATAGTCACCTCACCTGTCAGCCTTGTGCTCTTGGGGAGCCAGGGAGTGACATTCATGGAAAACCATTCCCCTCCCTCAGGCCTCTGCTAGAATCAAAGACAAAGCAATGAAAAGGCCGGGGAAGACACACCTAAACTGCTTCAGACCAGGGTGATATAATTAAGGAAACACCCCAGCCTCATTTGCATTAAAGATGGAACAGAGGGACATCTCATTAGCATACAGAATGGAGAGCAGCTCTTCCAAGGCAGGAACCGCAGTGAACTATGAGACACCGAAAGCAGAGAAGCACTGCCTGATGGGAAATCCCTGCTCCAGATGCTAATGAACCTAGGCCTGCTCACACCCAAATTAGTCATTATCAGACCAATTCTAGTAATGATCCTATTGACACCTAAAATACTGAAACTGCCTAGTTGCATTGTGAGCTCGTTCAAGGAACATCACCCATAAACACGGGTGATCAGTCTCTATTGTCTCTCCTCTTTCTCTTTGAACTATCCCTATAAAAACTCCTATCCTTGCCCCAAGAAAACTGTTCTGATACCTGGACTTAAACTGCATCAGCTCCATTGAGACTTCTTCATCTCCTGTCTGATCGTGCTGGGGGCTCTGTTCTGCTTCTCTCCTGCCCTCTGGACCTCCCCCCCCCCCCCCCCCCCCCCGGCTACCATCATCACCTGGGAACCCCGATCAGTGCAAGCTCCGTGGAGTGGTGAAGTCTCTCTCTCTCTCTCTCTCTCTCTCTCTCATCAACTATCTCTCTAAGCATAGCCTCCTGACCCTGCCCTATGTAAACTGTTATATGGTTATTTAATATTGTAATTGTTAGATTTAATATTGTAACTGTTTGATATCTATTCACTACTCAGAAATAAATCACTTTCATTGTTAAACTGGTTGCTTCTCTCTCTTTCTTTCTCTTTTGCTCACTCTTCCTTAAGGGGTGTTGTTTTGGCTTCCCCATTCGCTCTGCAACAACGCTTCTTGTACCCAAGCAAAAGATCCCTGTAGTGCCTAAAATCCTGTGGGGTTTGCTCATTGTGTGGTTTACCAGTGAATGACTATGGTGTGAAAGTGGGGATAGGGAGTGCTGACCCTGGGGGCTTATGAGGATGGCAGCTTAAAGTGCTGTTTAATCCAGCCCACGGAGTCCAAAGGCAGTGTGGCATTGCTGTGAAACCCAGCCAGCTGAGTCCAGGGACATATGAGGGGGTCATCTTCTGAGTGCTGAGTACCCAGTCCTCTCAGACGTGCTCTGTTAGTGGGTGTGAGTGTCTGTGTGTGTTGCCAAGGTAGTAAGAACCCCATCCTGAGGAACCTAGTTCCTGCAGGAGAGCTCCAGTGGGAGGGGGAATTGGCAGCAGGGAGAATTCAGCTCCATTTGAGAGCCCAAGTAAGCACCAACAGCACACTGATAGAACTGTTAACCTTCCCCGAGTCCCATAAGGGTAACCCTGATAAATGAGCATACCCCAGAGTATTGGGCAAATCTGGTAACAGTTTGCAGATGATACCAAGCTGGGTGGGGTTGCAACTTCTTTGGAGGATAGGGACATAATTCAAAATGACCTTTGCAAGTTAGAGAAATGGTCTGAGGTAAACAGGATGAAGTTTAATAAAGAGAAATGCAAAGTGCTCCACTTAGGAAGGAACAATCAGTTCCATACATACAAGATGGGAAGCGACTGTCTAGGAAGGAGCATGGCGGAAAGGGATCTAGGGGTCATAGTGGACCACAAGTTGAATATGAGTCAACAGTGTGATGCTGTTGCAAAAAAAGCAAATATGATTCTAGGTTGCATCAACAGGTGTGTTGTAAGCAAAACTCGTGAAGTCATTCTGCCGCTCTACTCTGCACTAGTTAGGCCTCAGCTGGAGTACTGTGTCCAGTTCTGGGCGCCACATTTCAAGAAAGATGTGGAGAAATTGGAAAGGGTACAGAGAAGAGTGACAAGAATGATTAAAGATCTAGAGAACATGACCTATGAAGCCAGGTTTCATGAACTGGGCTTGTTTAGTTTGGAAAAAAAGAAGATTAAGGGGGGACATGATAGCGGTTTTCAAATATCTAAAAGGGTGTCACAAGGAGGAAGGAGAAAATTTGTTCCTCTTGGTTTCTGAGGACAGGACAAGGAGTAATGGGCTTAAAGTGCAGCAAGGGAGGTTTAGATTGGACATTAGGAAGAAATTCCTAACTGTCAGGGTGGTCAAATATTGGAATAAATTGCCAAGGGAGGTGGTGGAATCTCCCTCTCTGGAGATATTTAAGAACAGGTTAGATAGACATCTGTCAGGGATGGTGTAGACGGAGCTTGGTCCTGCCTTGAGGGTGGGGGGGCTGGACTCGATGACCTCTCGAGGTCCCTTCCAGTCCTATAATTCTATGATTCTATGACTTTTGACAGGGGTACTAGAGGATCAGAAACTGCTATGCAAAACTATCCAATGAGTCTGTGTACTTCAGGTGAGTCTCCTCTTCCATTGTTAGAAGAAGGTGGCAGCCTCTCGCATAGCTCCCAGTCATTTTGTGTACAAATATGCCTTCTCTGAAAGTGTGTACCCTATTTGACCCTACAAGCAAGATAGGTGGGGGAATGTCTATCTTTACTTTGTTGAGGATTCTGCTGGGGTTTCCATGAATAATAAGTGACAGGGAACATAAACTGAGGCATTGCACACATGCCAGGTACAGAAACATAGGTGCTTAGGAGACTTGCACACAGAAATTTAGGCTCTGAGGGATTTTGAACTTAGGTGCCAGAAGTAGGTATTAGGTACCAAGGAGTTCTTTTAGAATCTGGCCTAGAATTTCCCATACATGAGGCAGGCCCAGAGTCAATGGAAAACTCCAGTGTATTCCAGTGGGACAATGAAAAGAACTAGAATTTGCCACACAAAATCATCCAAACATTTCAATAATAGAAGAAACACCTTTTTACAAGAACATGAGAGAGTTGCCCTCATTCAAAACAGGAGACACTCAGAGATCCCAAATAAAGAGTGGATAACAACCTGGTAAATATTACAACTATTCCAATGGCACCAAATCCTACATCCTAAGCACTCATTGTCATCCCTACACAGGCATCTGAAGAAGACTGGTTCTCTGTTTCCTGAAGAGTGTGATTGTCCCCTGAGGGCACATGTAAACCACACCGATAGCTCAAAATAAGCTACACAGTTTGAGTTACACAAATTATGTAGCTTATTTAGAGTCAATCAGCTGATCCGGGACAGCGCGGCAGTCTAGATGCGGATCGGTAGACAAGGAAAGCCTTCGTTGACCACTCCTGTAAACCTCGTTTCATGAGGCATAAGGGAGCGGTCGACAAAGGCTTCTCTTGTTAACCTATCCGCGTCTAGACTGGCGTGCTGTGCTGGGTCAGCTGACTCTCTGCACAGTGTGGTGGCCATTTTTATTGTAATGAAGCGTGGATTGACTATGTCGGGTAAACTAGTTTACATGGCTCTGTCGACGGAGCCATGTAGTCTAGACATACCCCAAGTGATTGACCAGTCCTAGTGATTTAATATGTCACTGGAGAATGAACAAGTATACTTTTGAGAACAAAATGTGTCTGTCATCAGAAAGCCATAAATGTTCAGAGATGATTATCAACAAAGGTACACAAAATGCAAAATAATCTTATCTATACAAGATTTCAGGTCTCCTATCACTGATACCTCTATTTGTAATTTCTTAACAGGCTTTGTGAGTTTGTACTTGGTTTTTAATTTTTTTAAATTAAATATGTGTGTAATTTCCCAAAGCAAGAAAAAGAGGAAGATATAAAGATAGCCACTTCATGCACTCTAACTATTAACAACTATCAGGTTACTGATATCATAATATATTACAATAAAATATATATCAAATGTCAAGAAGTAAATATTTACCTTTGCAGCACTTCTGTTTGTTGCAGTGCCAAGCATCATGGAAATTTCTGTGCCTCATGTTCCCATTGCTGAGGTTATAGTTGCCAGGTCCATATTTCAAATAATATTCCAGGCTAGCACTGAATTCATTTCTGATATCCTGAATGAAGAGGAAATTAGAAATGGCTTCAGTGGGTCAGAAATAATGACCTACTTACAAAGTTAATCATGTATTCCATTCATCAAAAAGTTAAGAAAGCTGGGAATGTCTATAGTTGGCAAGTTGGATATATTCTGGGGGAGGGATAATTACAGTCCCTAATGTTTCACTTTCTCTGTTCCAAATTTGATAACAATGTGGATTCACTTTGACATAATTGAAAACCCTCATAGTGTAGACATGCCTCAGAGTTACAAATAGATCTGGACAAACTTTATGAAAAGTTCATCTCTTTTTCATCTCTTTCAGATAGCATTAATTTAAAAAATGTGAAATTCATCCTAAGTGTTTGCAAACAGGTTGATTTTTTAAATAATTTTGATGATCTTTGTAAATTATTTAGTCTATGAATCCTTGAAATCTGTCTTTAGCATGTGTGATGTTTTTATCCTTTAAATGTTTAATATTCCCCTCCTCATTATAAAGTCTCATTTTCATGTTGGTTTCAGTTTTGCTGCAGAATAATAAAGTCTTCTTAACAGACATAACTCTATCAGCTCCTTCCATCTCTTTGTCCATCACCTTCTCTGTTGGGTCCAAACATAATATATTGGCAACCAGAAATGTATATCCTCATTGCCTGTAGAAAAAGAAATAGTAAGCAGTCAATTTGATGGATAGGTTATCCATTCCAAACAAAGACATCAACAGAGAAAACAGTAAGGATGATAGTTGTCAATTCTGTTCTGAAAAATTTAAGAGGCTCCTAGCTTCAAATGGAAATCTGCATTTATGTTCTGCTCCATATCAAACTGCTACAAATGGACTAATAGAACACTTTACTCAGACACATAAGTATACCTCGAGATAATAAGTCTATTTATGGTCATCAGCAGAAATTGGACAAAACCTGAGTTATCTGTAGGAGTACACCACACATTGCTACCAGGAGTCACCTTCAACTCCTTATTGAAGAGATCTGCAAGTATCTGTTGCTATCTGCTATTTCCTGATAGTGCCTCGAATGCATTCAAATACTGTTATACAAAATGGCCAGTGATATGAGACTTGTCATAGTTCTATTTAAGTAGGAGTTTACTGTGGACTCACAACTATGGATGTGGAGTAAAATGGAACCTGAAAAACATGTAAAATTCACGTGACCAGTATTGCCTTTGATCTGAGCAGCTGGGCAGCCACCCACAAGTGAGATAGCACAGTCTATCTCCTTCCCTGCTAGGTCCAAATATAACAACATATGTATTCATTAACTGTTGTGTGGTTGTCCACCTTACTCACACTTCTCTATATCCTCTGTCTGGGGAGTATCACTATGAATGAGAATAAGTGCATGAGCAATGGTGTAAAACTGGACCTTGATTCTTACAGGAGGAAGTTGGCAACTTTTAGAATTAGGCTGGGAGAATTTAGGCGCTTTTAATTTTCCTTGCTGGAATATAAAGGTGTGATGGGGCGTATAGATCGTACACAGAGAAGCAAGGCACTACAGATGCCCTGGTGGTAGGCCTAGCCACACCCCCTGGCCCTATCAATCATTTATGATAAACTGCAGTCACTAGTGGAGGAAGAAGCAGGAGTGCTCAAAGCAGCAGACTATAGGAATGATTCCTGAAGCTTGTAGCCTGATGGGCTAGTTTGCCTTTGTTATATTTATTGGTACTCTGTTCCTGCTTCATTATTTTCACTGCTACATTATATTTCACTTTACATATTATAATCCTCAAGACTTAGACTAACTTGCTGAAGGTAATTTCTAACAGGATACTAACCTGCTAGAGGTACAGGTTTGTATCCTGTTAGATATTACCTTCAGCAAGTTAGTCTAAGTCTTGAGGATTATAATATGTAAACAAGTAAGCTTTTTGCAGAATAACAGACCAATAGAGAACTTCAAGTTTTGGGGAGTGGAAAATAGAAGTTAAGCGCATCTGAAGATATAATGTGTTAGACATAGACACTGTTCTGTGTGGACTACGGGGAGAGGAGTTATGGATTAAGTAATCATTGTCACCATGATGGTGAACAGACTAAGTGGAAGACTCTGATTACCTACAGTAACTCTGATTATCTATAGTAATTTTGTGTGGTAACCAATCAAAAGAGGTACCAATATGTATATTTTAGAGTGTCTAGTCACAAATCCAAAATTCTGTTTTACTCCCAAGTATCCTACTTTGATGGGGAACCAAGAAATTTCCTGTTTCCCTAGGATTACAGTTAAAGTAAGTATTAGTTTATAAAGAGACTGCTTCATTGAAATTACTAAAGATATAGACAAAGCAAAATAAGCGATTCCCCAATTAACAAAGGAAGGTAATGAGTCTTTAACAATCATTTGTATGGATGTTGGATTAAAAGGATGGGCTATAGATCAGGGATTATTGGGATTATTTTAATTATTCTAGCATACAAATCTAACAGGTATAAGCAAAGACTTAGACAGGTACCAAACATTGCTAACAGCGACTATACAGCTACATCTACACTACGAGTTTTGTTGGCAAAAAATATGCTAATGAGGGACTCATTTGCATGAGTCATGATCTCATTTGAATATTTTCTGCCAATCTGTTTTTTCGCTAGGGTTTTTGCACACACAAAAAAAAGCAGTGTGTACATTTCTTTTTTTTGCAAAAACCCCTTTTTCTACAAGATTGGTAAACCTCTTTTTTGGGGGCATAAGGATCTTGCGGGAAAAGGAAACATCCACACTGCTTTTTTGTGTGCATAAACTCTAGTGAAAAAACAGATTGGCAGAAAATATGCAAATGAGATCACAACTCATGCAAATGAGTCCCTCATTAGCATATTTTTTGCTGACAAAACTCATAGTGTAGATGTAGCCTATATGTATATGGTGACATCTTGGAGTGGTAGGAGAAGATGATGTTGTCCTTAGAAGGTGTCAGAATGATGCCCACTGGTCATGAGGAAAATGATGGCTAACACCTCAGGTTGTTTTAGAAGGCATGTGTGAGGATATGGTACAGAAATATAAATGAACATTCTCTATCTATCTTAAGAAACTGAGGTGCTTGTGACTGTTCTAAATATATTAATAAAATAAATTTGTAAATATACAAAAGTTCCTATAGTGTGAATGTTGCAGCTGCACACATCAGACTTCCCTAACATAGAATAATTAAATACTGGGCCTGATCTTGGGACAAAGAACCTGTCAATCCTATAGGTAGTAATCTTAAATCAGGCAACAAGCTACATAAGGAACGTTCAACCAGCAGACTGTCTGCCTGACCTGAAGGGGAGCACAGTGTACTTCTTTACTAAAATAGACACTGTAGACTCATCACTCTACACCCTTTTCTGAGTCCACAGGGAAACTTCATATACATTGGAGGCTGTGACTTTTCTTTCAATCCACCATCTGTAGAGGGGTAATAAGGCCCAAAATGGCAGAGTCCTCTTACAAGTGGTGAGGAAGTAGGACCTATGCTAGAATCATACAGGATAGATAACAGGTTATGTTTTATTAGGTTAGTATCAGAAATAAAATTAATTTTCATTTAATCTTTACCCAAAATAACTGTAACGTGTGCATACTTGATAGACTCATCTGGCTTTTAACTGAGGATCTGTTTCCTCTGAGTGCAATAACCACTGAGTGATACAACATATTCAATCTCTCCTGTTGAAACTGCTACACTGTAGAAAAACAATGAAAGTGACTAAGTTAGAGGACTTCCTGCATGCTTCTACCACTCAGGTGAATGTCCAAATTATAGGCCTACAGAGCCATTCTCACTCTCCCTATCCCCCTATTTCCAGGCCTACGGACTTGCAATTGCCAGATAATTGAGATCAAAGTTACATATGACTGAGAAGCTGGCCAAGACGAGAAAGTTAAAAAAGTAAGATTCAAGAACAGAGTTTTGCAGAGCTCATAGCAAAATTCCAGAGGAATACCATACTGTCTGTGAGGTGCAGGCAACGCACAAAGGCCAAAACAGAAAATTGCAACTCTCCCTGGAGAGAATGGCAGTGGTCAAGAACAGATAGAAAAACTGAAGGATTGGGTGCCTAGTGTGTAAATTGAGTCAACATGTGATTACAAGTTTCTCTAAATCTTCATATTCTGTGTTTCTGCTACTTTCCAAAGTGGGAGCAGGGGACAAGTAAATCTACTTGGAGGTCCCCAAAGGTACTTAGACTGCCTGAAAAAGTAATGAACGTTTTTCAGTTCAGTTTCTAGATGAACTTAATCTGAGTTGATTAGCACTCCATGAGCTAAAGTAGCTCTCATTTCAAAAGAGTTTGCTTTAAATATATTAGTGGCACCAACCATACTGTGGCTGGTCTTGAATGCAGCTAGATATTACATTTGAACTAAGAATAGAAGGTGTGGATCAGTTTGTATAAGGCTCATCTTTTCTGGAAATAAAAAGAAAAGACAATTATTTGTCTACTAACCTTCACAACCAGTTGTCTTTTCAGAGACAGTGAAGCAGAAGATAACGGGGAAGGAATGCAACCAGTCTAAACATGGAAGAATTATTAAAACAAAATGGAAGCAATTGTGCAAATCTGTTACTGAACAGCAAATCAGTTTTCAGCAAAACAGGTAGTCTTCAATTTTAGGTACTCTTCCATTTTCCCCCAAATTAATCTAAAATATTTCCAATTCTTTAACATAAAACTACATATACTGGTCTTTCAGAATATCATCAAAACCCCACCAAAATTTTAGACTTTTGAGATAAATTAATGATTCATTACCTCTTTATCAACTTATTCATAATTTTAAAATATTCTGTCTTCTAGAGAAAAAATTAGCACACTCAATGGCTATGTCTATACGGCAAGCCTCTTTTGGAAGAAGCTTTTCCAGGAGAGATCGTCTAGAAAAGCTTATTTCGAAAGAAAGCATCCAGAAAGCAGAAGCACAAGGAAAAAGCTATGTGCTTTTTCAAAAGATAGCATCCATATTGATTGGACACTATCTCACATTTCAGTTGTGATTACTGTGGATGGAGTAGCCAGCAGGGCACCTGTGCTTTTTCATGGAGGCCTCTTCTTTCGAAAAAACTCTCTTCTGCGTCCACACACGCCTTTTTCCGAAAAAGCTTTTTCCAAAAAAGGCTTCTTCCTTGTAGAAAGAGGTTTACTTCTGTCTGAAAAACCTCTCAGTTCTTTCAACTTTCTGTCAAAAGAATTCAATAGCAGTGTGGATGAAAGTATAGTTTTTCAGGAAAAACGGCTGTTTTTCTGGAAAAACACTGCAGTGTAGGCATACCCATAACAACTGATGTACCAAGCATATTTGGCTTGAGTTGTAATTCATGATGTAATAGGCAGTTTCACTTATTTCCAGTTGGATAGAAAACAAAGATAATATTCATTGAAACCACAATGAAGTGGAAGAAATATAGTATCATTGATTACAAAAAAGTGATACTATATCATTTAGCATTCTCTTGAAAGAGAACAGTACTTTAGTGTAACAGTATTTGTTACATCCACTGGTAAAATGAGACATAATTGAAGGCTCTTTCTTTAAAGAACCATCTAACTGCCTAGCTAATTGCTTTGCTCCTCAGTTCATTCCTGGGAAAAGATGTAAACCATACCCTAAAGGAAAAAAACCTGGGATCTGTCAGATCAGCAGGGGAAACAAATTCCAGATTTGCAGCCCCTGAGATGAGAATGCTGTGTAACCAGACACAGATGTTTATAGCACCTTATTTTGAGCACCTTAGTTAAACTCAACTGCTACAGTCTGACATGGCGGAGAAAGGAGGATAGGTGAATTGGAGAACAAGTTATATCCATTTTGAGAATCATCCCATCTCTAAAATAGGCTTTTTGAATGGGGAGCCTATACAAAAATCTTCTAGCCCATCCTCAGGGATTCTGTACAGTATTTATCTTATCTACCAAGTGGTATATATTTTGAAGAGTTTCGTAAAATGAAGTCTGCATTACAGTGGAGTCTCTATTCCTGTTTTAGGATCAAAAGAAACCATGCATTAAGGGCACAGGATGAAGATTACTCAAGTATTCTTTTTTTCTTTTTTTTGGCTACCCCTTGCTTGGTATCATGTCCCACCATTTATGCAACAAATGCCAACATTTCTTCAGTGAAGACTCTTCTTACCACACACTTCTTCCAACACCCTGTTAAAGATAAACTGCAATAGAAAACATTTCAAAAATAATTTTCCTTAAAAATTAATCTGTAAAATACAATGCATTACAAAGTTAATTGTTTTGGCATGTGATTTTCATATAGCCAATCATTAACTTAAATGGTTAAGCATTTCAGGAAGAACTGCAAGTGACCTATGAGGTCATTACTGTACTTGCACATATATGGGCATGATGATGAGCATTTTGGATACTCATCAGAATACTAAAGAATGAATGTAATTCAAAGCTGAAGCACATAACTAGATAGAGCCAGTGAAAAGGCTTTCTGTGTATGTAATTCATTTGGAGCTCTTTAAGCTGTAAGAGACTATGGAGGCATGACTGCTGCCGTAATTAGAGAAACTGGTATAAAATGGCAAATACTGATGGTCATCCCAGATATGTTTCATTATTGATATTGGACTTTCAGAATAAATGTTGATAGGAGTATTGAAATAGGGCTTTATAATAGAAGTTATCTGAAAACTTACCACCTCTCCATGAGTTTACAAATATACATAAAAACAAATCAAATAAAATAGTTTTTCAGTTAAAAATAAATCATGTTTAAAGGACAACACGGACAGCTGGTTTAAAAATGTATATAAATATTCTGAATACACACAAACACACACACATTCAGAATTATTGTTATTGTCATGGTCAGAGAAAGGTGAAGGTCTTCAAACAAGAACCTGTTTGAAGTACAAACAAACAAGTAAAAAAACAAACAAACACCTGCATGCAATTATCCTGGTTGTTTCTGTGGTTTTTCACAGTGTGTGGTTTTCCCCATTTTTGCTATAACAGTTGAAACTTGTTCATCAGAGATATTCAACTTCTCAATGTCTGAAAGAAAATCACTTTCTACCTGTCTTCATCTGATGGGATGATAAAATACATAATATAACTGGTTGCAATATACATAACTCAACAGAGATTCTCAACATAGTAACAATATCACAGCTAGATTTTGACAGATTCTAATACAAAACTCAAATTTAAGGGCAAGCAGGGAAAACTACTGAATGCTGACTTCTTCAACATTTGCCAGATTCCATTAAACCAAATGAAAGCTGAATGTTGTCCAACAATTCTATTTACAATATCTGTAAGCTAGAGAGATGTATGATGTGTACAATATAGCTGTAAGTTTGATATTATTTTTTATTGATTCCAAGTCTTCTTGAGTGATGATACCTGTTAAATTGGTACTCCATTTTCTTCTGACCTGAACAAGAACATTCGCTTTCCCTGAAAACTGTTTGTAATGAGTATCACCTAAGGTTGTCTCATAGTGATTCTCTCATCTGCTGTCTCTGATTAGCCCCTTTGAGACTGAAGTTTGGGAGGGGCATAGAAGCAGAGAGGTGAAGGACTATAGGACAGAAATAGTGGATCTCACACTCACTGAAGTTCCAAACTGAAACAAGGGAACTTTTCAGCTGTATCCCTGATTTCTCTTTGTCCTCTCCCTATGCAGGCATTCAGAGTGCTTCTTTTCTGCTCCCACAGAGGAATAGCATCATCCCTACCTTTCCTGATGTGACTCCTTTTAATAAATGTGAGAGGAAGAATCAGAGAAGGGAAGCCATCAGGGCAGTAGAGAAAGGGGAAAGAACAGAGTAAAAGTAGGGGAGGGATCCAGAGAAAGAGAAGAGTGAAATTAATGAGAGAATAAAAAGAGGAAAAAGTAAAAAAAATGGAAGGATCATTAGGGAGAGTGAAAGAAGGAAAGAAAACAGTGAAGAGGCAAGGGGGCAAGTGAAAGGAAAGCAACTTTGGGAAAGATGAAAATAAGGAGAAAGCTCTCTTCCTCCATATTTTTCTCTAAGAACGGAAGGGAAAGAGGAAGCGAAACAAAAAATGTGGGGAGCGATCAAGAAGAGTGAGATCTGAAGGACAGGAAGAGAAAGGTAGGGAATATGTCGGAGAGAAGTGCTGCCACTACAGTTCTAACTTTGTCTACAGCCAGTGGGAAATCATCCAAAAGAAGAATACACTCTGAAAATACATCTATTTTTCACTGCTGGCTGACTGCAAAAATCCCATGAAAACTCCAGTCTCAGTTATTTTCACTTTCATGCACTGTCATTCTCATTACTTACTCCTTTGGAGCCACAGAGTGAAACTTCACAAAAGTCATCAGCCTCACAGCATTTTACATTGATCCACAAATATATATACCAGGCCTTGAGAAATGTGACAAAAATATCAGTAGAAATTGGGCACGTGGGTACCTGGGGACAGTATTGCTGAAAAACCACTTTCAGAGGAGAAAAACTAACTTCCATGTTCAAATACAACCCCTCCAAGTTAAGTAGTAAACAAAAATTTTAGAATCTAATATCATCTAAGTTTTATGTATTCCTGCTCTTCCCAGCTTACCCTCACTCCACTTAACAGAAGCACATTGGAAATCAAATCATTTGATTTGATAAATGCAAACTTATAATGAAAATCCCTAGCAAATTCCTTTTGCAGTAACCTCAAAAAAAAAAAAAAAAAAAAAAAAAAAAGAGGAAAAGTAACTTTAGTGCCACTTAGAATAGTAAGCTATCACATTCTTGGTATTTCACATTATTTTCTCCAAGCTTTTAGTTAGCCCTTCAACTATGCATGCAGACTTTGCTTCTGTTCTGAGAGATTTCAAATGGATAATTGGATGCACAGTTCCCATTTACATGCAAAGTTGTTGTTTCCCATTTGCAAATTACCAATTTTGCATGTACACAATGGTTGTATTTACAGATTTTATGGGGGAAACTAAAAACATAGACTACGATATCTTCTTTGAATCAAGATAGTCCACATTTATCCCTGGCGTACTGAGTTATTTACAGAATAAAGTTTATATCACGTTCCCGTCTGCACCCCAAAATCCCCTTTTTCATAGAAATGTTGCATTTGTAAAATAAGACGTTTGAATATACTATACAACATGGTCAGAGGCCAAGTTCCCAGAAACCCCCTCTAAGAATTCAGAATATTCCTACTTACATTCGAGTTTCAGAAGAATTAAAGAGAATTTAAGAAAGCGCTCTCAAGAAAATTAAACCTTCAGGCACTGAGCTAATTATTTTATGTAAGCATAAAGCTTAGCCTCCGTTGCTCTAAACCTCTTGATTTCTTTGGAGCTACGTTTCACTGAGATGCTAAACATTTCAGAAATAAAGGCAGGATACATCAGCTTTTTTTTTTCTCTGTTGACTCTCTCCTCATTCTGGTTTACATCAAATACAGATGTTGAAGGGCTCATCCTTGCTCTCCTAGGAGAGATGGTGCACCCAGAAAAACAGCTGCCATAGCTGGCTTTAAAGGGTAGCCTCTGAATTATCAGCATCTACACACATTGGTGAGCCATATGTTCACCTTAAAAGACAGAATCAGTCATCCACAAATTGGAATCATAATATTCAAATGCTTTTTAAATAGTCTCAATTTATGGAGGAAACAGGATCTAACACATATTTATCTTGGCCGATATCTGTGTTTTAAATGGAGATAGGCTTCAGCTGTACATTTTGGATCTAGATCCTGATTCAAGTCAAGGATTGGGAATGACTCAAACTAAAGTGTTAATTTGGGTCAGTTTATCATTTGAGTCTAATTTATCACATATGTATTGCCATGTCATAGTTAAAAATTGCTAGCACATGATGGTTTCAGATTAACAGGAACTCATGTATAATTAGTAGCTATACTTAAATGTAACAATTAAAACCATAATGTAATTAAATATAAGCAAACTTATTTTTCAACTCCTTTGTTTATTATTAATTAGTATTAACATAGTTACTAGAGCAGTGTTTCCCAAATGGTGTTCCACGGAACCCTGGGGTTCTGCAAAGTAAAAATAAGGGTTCTGTGAGAAAATTCTATTACAATAACATTTTATGATTTAAAAAATTTGTACACATTAAATGTTATTTTTGTTTTTAAATATGTTCAATTACACTAAATGTTGATCTCATGACCTTGTTTAGCATTGTTTATTATTTTATCCTTACTTATTTGTGGTATACTTTTTCAGCTCCATATATTAGACTGATATTAGGGGTTCCGCAAAATTCTTTCAAGTTTAAAAGGGTTCCGTGGCCATCTAAAATTGGGAAACACTATACTAGAGACTTCAATCAAAGATCAGGGGCCCATTATACAAGCACAAAATAAGACATGTTATGCTCCAGACAACTGAAAGTCTAAGATTATGAAGAAAGTTACAAGTAGAAGGGGAAACAAAAGGGGTAATGAGAACAATTTAAAAGAGAAAGGAACACATTACGACTAAAAAGCAGTGGTCTCAGCTGAGTACATGCCTATCCACTGTTACATATATTTCAATGTATTCCTTTAAGATTAGGTCATCAGCATGTGGACTACTCCATAATAAGGGTCAGTAGACTGTCTCTGGAACAGTTCATCAAGGTGATTATGCCTTAAGGAGTCACAATCTCCTTCTTCTTTCATTTATTCTCTAGTGGTAGGGGAGAGTCATTATAAAGAAAAGTTCAGCTTGTACTTAAAAACGTTAGTGTTTAAATAGACTGTATTGGCTCTGTCATTCATCCAGCAGTGAAGATAAAAACAAGTTCATACCTCACTAGAGCTAGCCAGAATTCAATCCATCCACTTTTCCTAAGCATTTTTTATTTGTATCAACTCTTATTCAGTTCTATTGTTTGAGAGATGCTAGCTGTTTCAAACCTGTTGTGTAGCCTCTGCAGGCATGTCTACACTAGGAAATTATTTCAAAATAACTTATTTCAAAACAATAATTCCTGAAATAACTATTTTAAAGTAGTGTATTCATACGACAGGGAAGCTTTGAAATTAGTCCAAGGCAGGCTTCCTTAGGGTGCATCTACACTGCAGGGATTAATTCGAAATAAGCTACACAAGTTGAGCTACGTCAATTGTGTTTCTTATTTTGTAATAGCTGATTTCGAAATAGGGAGCATCTACAGAGCACTTATTTCAAAATAGAGTACTCTTCATCTGACCTTCCTCATTCCTCACATAATGAGGGTTACAGGAGTCAGAGTAAGAAGTCCTCCAGCTTGACAGTGATGTACCCTAAATGTGGACACACTACCTCAATTTAGAGCCCCAAGAAGCACTGGGGAGTAATTACTTTGAATGACTCTGGGAATAGTTATTTTGAAATAGTAGCAGTGGAGCATCCACACTTTAGCTATTTTGAAATAACTATTTCAAAATAAGAATGATTCCTTGTGGAAAGCAGAGTTATTACTTCAAAATAACTAGCCTCTTAATTTGAAATAACTGGCTTGGTAGTGTGTATGCTCGGCTTGTTATTTTCAAATAAGAGAAGTTATTTTGAAATAACTCCTGAGTGTAGAGCAGGGCTAAGTGATCTCCTCTTACTACCTCCCAGGTGAAAAACCTGCATGTGTATAATTTCCTAGGGAGAGATAGTGAGAGGAGATAGCTTAGTAGGATAAACAACAGTTTTGAAACAGTTAGCATCTCTCTAACAAAGACTATCACTACCCCCTCCTCTGAAACAAAACCTGCATATGTAAAATTTCCTCTTCCTTCCCCATTCAGATCATTACAATGAATATGCTCTTGAGAATTATCCATTACACTGCAGCCTGGTAAGCCAAGGACTGAAGAATAAATTTGCCAGCTCTTACTAGATTCAATTTGCACACATATGAAGGACTTTGATCAGAATTTTGAGTATGGTTGACTCAGTCTGGTTGTTTGGCTAGAAAAAGTCTCTGCGGTATGGTTCATTTAATACACCGTCAGTTCACAGCTTTTCTAATGTAAGTTAATACTTTCACAACATTAAAAGAAAGATACCTATTTAAATATCTTAAAAACAGAATATGCATAAAAACAATAGAGTCCAGCTAAAATTACAGACTTGAACATGATGAGATGTCAATTTTTTAACACTTTTACTGGACTGAGAAGAAGTTCAGCCTGTAGGTACTTGCATTAGGTATCAGACCTAGAGAAAAGGTGAGAAGTTCTGTATCCTATAGGTATACACTGAAAATGTGTTATGTTCTCAGCAATTTTTAAAAATAAATAAGACTTCAGGGCAACTTTAGGAACCTTAATGATTTGTCCCCTCGCACTTGGCCAATATTTTGTTCCTCACAAATTTTATATAGTATACTATGAATAGGGGAAGCTGCTTTTCAGCTATAATTCAAACTTGCTGGGCCTTATTCTGTTTCTCATTGTATAATGTGTTTTGGATTCTTTGGGAGTAAAAGTATTTTTATAACTGCAGAAATAATATTATTGACAACGTGTTTTTTCATTATTTAGATTTGAGATTTTTACAACAAGATTATGTGATTTTGAAGTAAATTGTAAAGTATGAAAATAGTGAATAATACATTTTAACCCGACTGTTAAGCTATCAAAATTATTTTTAAACATTAAAATGAACTTTTAAAATAATTGAAAATCCTGGAGTTGGAAGACCCATTATGAGCTTATTTTTGGGTTCAGCCTCAGAGATCAGGCTCTACTTTTGAAAGTATCTGAAGCTAAATTCAACCCACAAAACCAAGTCGCATTTAAAAAAAACCAGTTTCAATTACATTTTTAAACACTTGAGGTTTATCACCACTGAGAGTACCTCTTGCAGAAGTTTCAAAGTTTTGAAAGGGCGTGGCCTTCTCTACTACATTCATGGAATTTGCATTATGTGTGGGAGCTACTCTCAGTAAATAAAAAAGACTATTGCTGCAATTAACTCTAAATGAGTGTTGCTAAGATAAAAATGCATAGGCCTGATTCTCCTTTCATGTTGGTATGAATAAAAAAATAAATGGAGTAACATTGTTGTAAAACAAGTACAAGGGGACAATCAGGCTTTATAAATGGGAAATGTCCTCCCCTATATTTCCAATAACAAGTAAATTGGTGTACTTTATACTATTTATATTTTATATCTATCCATTTATCTTCTTGTTATCTAAGCTTTGGAAGCCTGAGAAAACAAAATGGTTCTGTACACTAGTGAGTTTTCTTGCATCCACTCCTACTTCACACAAGATAGCTACATTGTGTAGTGGTTATGTAGCCATCTTGAGTTACCCGTAGGCTACGTCTACACTGGCATGATTTTCTGGAAATGCTTTTAACGGAAAAGTTTTCTGTTAAAAGCATTTTCGGAAAAGAACTTCTAGATTGGCAGGATGCTTTTCCGCAAAAGCACTTTTTGCGGAAAAGCGTCCGTGGCCAATCTAGATGTGGTTTTCCACAAAAAAGCCCCGATCGCCATTTTTGGGATCGGGGCTTTTTTGCAGAAAACAGTGCTATGCTGTCTACACTGGCCCTCTTACGCAAATGATTTGTGCAAGAGGGCTTTTGCCCGAACGGGAGCAGCACAGTATTTCTGCAAGAACACTGATGATCTTACATGAGATCGTCAGTGTTCTTGCGGAAATTCAAGCGGCCAGTGTAGACAGCTGGCAAGTTTTTCCGCAAAATCACATGATTTTGCAGAAAAACTTGCTAGTCTAGACACAGCCGTAGTGTAATAGGAAGTTCTGTGAATTCATGAGGTTTGTGTTCTGATAGATTATGCATTATATTTACCAGCATATTACTTCATTTCAATGGCATTAAGTTTCTGTAAAAAAAAAAAAAAATCCTGAATCCAGACAAACTTCAATATGCCACTGCATCAGAAACCAATTTAAGAGCTGGCACCCTTTGTTCTGGAGTTTGGGGTTTTTTTTTCAATTTTTAATTAGAATATTATAATTACTGTTGGGGGCTTTTTACATGACAAAAAGTCATAAAAATGATTTACAATTAGAAAAAATATCATCTACCACATAAGCAATTTCTATCTGCCAATGGCACAACATAATTATCTGAAAGAACTTTTTGAGCTACAATTAATTATATGATAACCTGAAGGGTTTTTTCTGTCTAAAGGGTAATAAACATATTCTGGGTTAAGCAGACTCAGTGTCTGAACGGTGAGATGTATTTAACTGAGCATATGGTCAATACTGCAAGAGATCAACTAGCATATTGATAAGTTCAGTAAAAAAATATAGACAGCTTCTGAGTTAACAGGAAGTAGAAACATGTTACTATACGGCAAAAATGTCTTATTGTTATATATTTGATTCATATTTGAGTGTACATAATGTTATTTTTTAAACTCAAGGAGAAATTGATGTAGTTTAAAATACCATAAATAAGAAGTTCAGGAAAGCCTGTCTGTGGTTAGCATATGGATAATGAAATCAGAGGAAAACAAAATATTAGGATATAGCTCTTAACTGAAGTCTGGTACATGGAACATGCTGGTTATTTACAATAATATATGATTTGTTCATGTACAGATTGGATATGATTTCTACCATATTTTCCCTCTAACTACTATTTTCTGACTCAGTTTTGGGATATATACTAGAGTAAACCAACGAAGCAATTTTTGTAACTAACAAATTAAATATGACACTCTGCATTAACTTTATGGTTGTGTCTACACTGCACCATAATTCAAAATAAGATATGTAATTTGAGCTGTGAAAATTGCATATCTTATTTCGATGCTATTTCAAAATAGCTTTTTTTGTCATTTGGCACTGTCTACACAACACCAAATTTCAAAATAAAGTGCTATTCCGAAACATCCCTTACTCCTTGTAGAATGAGGTCCACAGGGATGTCGGAATAGCAAGCCCAAAATAATGGGCTTTCTGTGAAGATGCGGGATAGCTATTTCAGGATACTCTGGTATCCCAAAATAGCGTTGCAGTGTAGACTTAGCCTACGTATCACCTCATCCGAAAAAGTGGGTTTTGTCCACGAAACCTCATGATAATATATATATATTTTTAAATCTCAGAGGCCATATCTATACCAGGAAACTATTTTGAAATTATTAAATTCAACTTAAGAACTCCCAATTTAACATATTCGAACTAGCATGTCCTCTATACATGGAAGCCTCGAAATTAGTCTGAAATAGCGCATCAACATTTAAAAGAGTCTGCCTCAGACTTAGAGCCCCCAGAAGCACTCTGGGGACAGCCACAGGAGGGACTTCCTGTGGCAGCTTGGTCCAGGAACCTGTGATGGGTGCTTACGGGAACTCCTCTCCAAGGACATGTCTCACAAGTTGCTCCTCCACTGCTTTCGCATTGTGGGACACAAAAGGAAGGCAGTGGGCATATGCCTTCTCATGCTCTGGTTGCCTGTGCAGATGCATGGGTGCCAAATTCCAAATACCCTGCCACTTCCATTTCCCCTTCCCCTTCCGGTGCCTTACCTGGAGCATGGCTTCCCTGCGGCCAGGACGGGGGTAAGTCCTGGGAAAGGCGGTGCACGAGGGGGGGGGGGGGTTTCCCCTGTGCCGCGGGGTGGGGGTCGGAACCAGGGGAGGAGGAATGCGGGGGTTTCCCCTGTGCCATGGGAGGGGGGGATTGGCCCGGAAGAGGAGGAATGTGAGGGTTTCCCCTGCCCCATGGGACAGGGGGTCGGCCCTGGGAGAGGCAGGCACCAGCTTCCCCTGTGCTGCGGAACGGGGGGTCACCCCAGGAAAGGTCCATGCTGGCTTCTCTCTGGGCGAGGGGATCTTGGGAGGAAGCGGGTACAGGGGACTCTCTCCCCCAACTGGCACCCTGTTCCCTCTCCCTGGCCCCCATCCCCAGAACTCCATCCCCAGCCCCTTGCCCTCAGCCCCCAGCAACAGAACTCCATCCCCAGCCCCTTGGCCCCCAGCCCCTGCCACAGAACTCCATCCCCAGCCCCCGCCACAGAACTCCATCCCCAGCCCCCTGGCCCGCCCCTGCCCTGGAGCCAGATTTGCTGTAAAGCAGAGCCATGAAGTGCAGCACTTACAGAGCGCTTGCATGTTGATCAAGACAAGGGTAAGGAGGATGAACTTCAACATGGCCTGCAGGCCTGCTCAGTCAAGTCTTGGAGCTCTTGCTGCTGCACAGACTCCTCAATCCCTCTGACACAGCTGAATGCCACTTCTGGTGGAGGAAGATGAGTTCAGACTGGTGGGATTGCATCATCATGCAAAGATGGGACAATAAGCAGGGACTGAAGAACTTCCACATGTGGAAGGTCACCTTTCTGGAGCTCTATGAGTGGCTTGCACCTGCCCTGAGGTGATAGGACACCTGCATGAGACCCGCCATCCCCCTGCAGAGGTGTGTGGCCATCAGCCTGTGGAAGTTTGCCACATCTGCCAGCTACCGCTCAGTCGGGAATAATTTCAGGGTGGGGAAATCCACAGTCGGGGCTATACTCATACAAGTAGCCAAGGCCATTAACCATGTCCTGCTATGGAGAGTGGTCACCCTGGACAACGTGGACAGCACTGTTGACAGCTTTGCCACCACAGGCTTCCCCAACTGTGGGGAGGGGCACAGATGGCATGCACATCCCCCACCTGACCACTGACTGCCGTGCCTTGGAGTTCATCAAATGCAAGGAGTATTTCTCCATGGTGCTGCAGGTGCTCATGGATCACAAGGGACACTTCACTGATATCAATGTTGGATGGTCAGGAAAGTTGCATCATGATCCTGGGTGATGCAGCCTACCTCTTGCTCCCCTGGCTCATGAAGCCCTACACAGACAGCCTGGACCCCAGCAAAAAGTAGTTCAACACCAGGCTTGGCAGGTGCTGAATGTTGGTGGAATGTGTCTTCACGCATTTAAAAGGGAGGTTCAGGAGTCTCCTCGCCTGCCTGGACCTCAGCAAGTGCAACATCCCCTTCATGATGGTGACATATAGTGTGCCCTACAACCTGTGCAAGAACAAGGGGGAGACTTTTCTTCCAGGCTGTGAGGCTGTAGCTGAATGTCTTGCCAAGGAGTTTGGGCAGCTGGACACCAGTTCCATCAGAAGAACAAAGAAAGGGGCTGTGCTCATCAGAGAGGCCTTGAGGAACAGTTTCATGAAAGACCAGGTCTGACATTTTCCCCATGCCTTTCCACAAGGGACCACTTTGTTCTGTGTGTGTGTCTTTCATCCCTTACTCCTCCCTTCCCCTGCCCTCCCTTCTCATCTTTTCCCTCCCTTGCAGAGCAAACAATAAAGATATCACTGTTGCAAAAACAGGAATCTTTATTTGGGACACATACAATAGGGGAGGATATGGGAAAATAACCTGGGATGGGTGAGAGCAGCTCAGGGACATGGCTAGGACTGCCACCTGCCTCTGGGAGGTCGGGCCCACCCCCCTGTTTTCTGGGACACTGGCAACACCTGATGACCTTTGGAGAGAAAGCAATCAAGCAAGCAGGGAGGTGGCTAGTGGCCCACAGGAGCAACACCATGTGTTTCATCACCAAGATGAAGGAGGTGAATATGTCATCATGCTGTCATGCCAGACCTCCCCAGGTGGCCTTCCTTTCCTCCCAGGCAGTCCAGTGCTCCTCCTGGTCAGCAGCCTGTTCCTGGTGCTCTGCCTTGATTCCCTGGATGAGGGACTGCAGGCAGACGGTCTGTTCCCTCATCAGCTCCTCCCATGTTCATTTCTGCCTGTGGATCCCACTCAGTTGGGTAAATGGAGTGGGTGACGGGGAATGTACCAAGCTCACAGCTGTTCCATGTGTGAAGAAGTTACAAGGGCAGTCATCACAGGAGACATTGTATATGAAGCTTAGCCCTAATCTCTGAGCCCACACCGAAGGTTTCAGTTCAGATGATGTACTTCGAGAAAGTCCTAGACATCAGGCACTTCCCAGTAGGTGAAAAGATGTCTCAGGGGAGCATTGCAACACACAGTCCAGAGACAAGCAGGCATGGGAAGGTGCCATCCAGGACAGGTGGCTGCAGGCAGGAAGAGGGGATGAGGCAGCTCGGCTTCCTACTGGCTGTGTCTACACTGGCATGAATTTCCGGAAATG
Source organism: Pelodiscus sinensis (assembly GCF_052426305.1). Lineage (NCBI taxonomy): Eukaryota > Metazoa > Chordata > Testudines > Trionychidae > Pelodiscus > Pelodiscus sinensis. The sequence goes on along the minus strand of NC_143054.1, from coordinate 40,130,266 downwards.
CTTAAAATGGAATACTATTCCATTTTCAGTTTTTCTGGAAAAGGAGTGTCTACGTTGGCAGGCTGCTTTTCCGGAAAAGCCCTTTTTCCGGAAAAGCGTCTGTGGCCAATGTAGACGCGCTTTTCCGGAAAAGAGCCCCGATTGCCATTTTCGCAAGCCATTACTGGGCTGTCTACACTGGCCCTTTTCCAGAACAGTGTTCCGGAATAAGGACTTATGCCCGAGCGGGAGCAGAATAGTTTTTCCGGAATAGCGGCTGATTTTGTACAGTAGAGCATCGTTGCTTTTCCGGAAATTCAAGGGCCAGTGTAGACAGCTCGCAGCTTATTCCGGAAAAGCGGCTGATTTTCCGGAATAAGTGGCCCAGTGTAGACACAGCCACTGTTTGTTGCATGTGCCAGCCCTGGCATTGGTGGCATCCTGCAGAGAGAGAACTTCTATCCTTGCCTGCTAGAGGTGGGGGGGAGGGTAAAAGGTTGGGGGAGTTGTGTGTGAGTGGAGGACACCACTTGCCAGAGAGAGTACTAATGGGTTCCTCTCTCTTCCTCTTCCTCACAGGTTCCCATGCATGATATTAGTCTCTTCCTCACCAGCACACTTGATTAGGAGCAGATGCTGACTGAGTGCGGGCATGAGCCTGTACCATGTGCAGCACTGCTGTATGGTTTCATGTCCTCAGACTACTTAGTGGTGGCTTGGCATGGGAAGGTGCCCTAGAACGGAGTGAGTTAAGCCTCTATAGGAACCTTGTGAGAAGGATCAAGGGGTTCCTGTGTGAGAGCGAGATGGAACTAAGTGCCCTGGACCAGCATTTCATGTGCACACATGTGAACAAACTGTTGTGTGACCTCTAGATCAAGTAGGCTGAGAGAGGAGCACACAGCCCCCCTTAGCCCTTCTCCTGACTAAGGAGTATAGGAAATATTAGAGAGCTCTTCTGAAGTACCCTCCCCTGGTTTGCTGGAAGTCTGGAAGATGTCTTTGGAGGAGGGAAACTGGCTCCAAGGTCAGGAGCAGCTCCTCGTTCTCGTGGGTGGTCCCCTGGCTGGCCTCCTTCTCCTCCTCTACCACTCCTGCAGGCTGATGCCAGGCGTATCTTGGCTGGACTCAGAAATTACGTCCGGGGAGGTGGCCAGTCCCCCTCCCAGCATGGCATCCAGCTGATCGTAGTAGCAGCAGGTATGAGGTGCTGCCAGAAAACATCCAGTCTGTTCCCTGGCTTTGTGGTAGGCTTGACACAGCTCTTTTATTTTGAGCCTACACTGCTCCAGCTCTTGCTGTCCCTTTGCTTAACCAGGCTGGTGGTGATCCTACCATTGATGTTGGCATTGTGCTTCTTGTTGACATCCTGGAGACTGAATTCCTTCACACACAGGATATTCACACCAGTCTGCACCAGGCCAGAGCTCTTCTGCATCTCTAGGCAGTGAAGGCCATGGGAGCAGAAGAAGTGCTAGCAGCCATTGGATGGTCCGAGGGAGCACTGGGTGAGTTCATGTCTCTCTCGGTGTCCTGGTCACTTGCACTAGGGCTCGTGCAGCTGACCATGTGGGACAGGCACTTCACTTCCTGGGAATTTTACAGTTCCTCAGTAGGAGGAGATCAGTGGAGATGCCTGGAATAGTCAGAGTGATCAGAGCTGACAGCTAACAGCTACCAGATGCCTCTAGAGGCTAAGTAGTTCAAATTAGTGGCACTGGAGCATCCACACTACTGTTATTTTGAAGTTACTATTTTGGCATTAGCATTATTTCTGATGAAAAGCAGGAGTACAGAGTTCAAATTCTGTGGCCCATTATTTGGAAATAACGGGCTTGGTAGTGTGGATTCACCACTTATAAATTTGAACTGGGGGAGGGGATGTATTTCAGAATAAGATCCTAGTGTAGATCATGGATAAGGTGCCACAGGACTACTTGTTTTTAAAAGTTGTTTTTAAAGTTGCAGACTAACACGGCTACCCCTTTCAGACTTTTATCTATGGTATGGGAAAAAAAGCTGCTAGAACATAATTCCTTGAAAGCCAAAGCAATGGCAGATTAAACAGAATATCTGAGTAATTCAATGGGAAAACTTTTCTCCAACACTGATATATAAAGTAAAAACTTAGTGTGTGAGAACAATTGTACTAAGATATGTTCCTGTCAAGTCACTTGTGAAAACCTATACAAATATCAAAATATGTCAGATTGGTAATGAAGGAGTCTCTTTCAAGAGTTTTGCTCAACATTTTTGTTCAAAGTACAAGGTTTCTTCTATTCTACCCTTTTCACGTATAGTATGAGTCTAAAAGGAACTTTTTAATAGTATGTATAATGATACCAACATGAAAAAAAAGGAAACAATGTTCAATAAAAGGAAACTAATCAAAAATTTTCCTAAAATATATAAGCCATTTTTTTAAACTTTGTGTTAAGAAAACCAAGATATTTAGTCAGGTTCCTGACCTTAGGCACAAAATTTGACAATTTTGGCTTAACTTTCAAGAGTCCTTTCATGATCCTGCAAGATGGGAGTATACTTCAACTGCTAATGATCTGGAAAAAAATTAAATCTCACATGGGAGGGTGCACAGACTAACCACACAGATCACTGACACTCCTAGTGGCCAGCAGCCAGTATAAATACAAGTACAAAAGCCAGCACCCAGAAATAATAGACATGTGGTTTTGCTAATAGACCTCAGGCATCTCTGAAAAGGAGAATCCTGGAGCCTTAATTGGCTTAAATCCTTCATTGATACCTTCTGTTCCCATTGCAGGGACAAGAGCAGCTGTGAAAGTCACTTAAAATTTCTTACAGGTACTGTTCTATTGCCACCCGAGTCCCTGCCAGATCTTTAAATAGTTCCCTGCTGGCTTTTGCTAGAACTCAGCCATCTCTTGTCTGAACTGTGCATCCACTTACTTTCACGTCTGGGCAAGAGTGGTAGGATTCAGCGGAAAAGTTGCAGCTCAGGGTAAGCTGTGAATTGTCTATCCTCAGTCCTGGGATATAAGGTAGGAGCTTGCCTCTGTTCCAGTCTACAAATTACTCAGAGCCTCTTGTGCTGATCCAACACTTTCTACAGTTCATTTACAAATGGATTCCCAACACCTGCAATCTATCTCTCCACTCATTGCTAGCTTTCCCTTTGTACTGCCTTCCTATGCCTATTTGTGGACTATGGCTAATGGCCTAAACAGCATTTCCATCCTGCCCCTCCCTAAATTTAGACACAGCTCTGCTTAGTCAGCACCATTCTGCCTTGCCCAACCGGAGCTGCTGTGGACAGAGTGCTGACTTGGCCCTTCATAGCCAGCACTGTCACAGAGCCCTTAATGTCATACTGGGCCCACTTCCATGCTTGGTAGGGGGCAATGGGGCAGATAGCACCCCTCTCTGATTTCAAATTTAAAAAATTGTGGCCAGCTACCTAAAATCAGTCCACATATATTTGTATGTCCTAATCAAAAGGCCTACACTGGAATAGTGACTGAGAAGGGCATTTATGAGAACTGTTGGGAAAGTGGAAGTTCTGGCCTTTAATTCCAGCAGATATCATAGAATAAATTTCTACTACTGACACCTTGTAGGATGAAGGGTGACGTTCAAACTGATTCAGTAAAAGTTCAGCCAAAAGATACCAAACAGTTCTCCATTCTTGAAAGATTTTAATCTCTTCTCTGGACATTTGTATTAGATTGTGCTTATAGACTGGAGATTTCACTTGATTATATGTATTACAAGATTCAGTCCAATTGTACTATGTTCCAAAAGATTTGTCAGTTACTCAAAGATGTCTGAAGCAGGATGTTTCTGGACCCAAGGGAATGTTTTATAATACTCACTGTCCTAATTACCCGGAAAACACTGTATGTAGCAAAAAACATCTTCAAAGTTTTCTTCAGAGCAGAGGTTTATTTATTTCCTTCATGCAACAGCATGATAGCTTTTATTTCATTTTGATGAAAATGCATTTTTTGAATACATTTTCAGCTGACAGGTTGTTCAGGGCTATCCCACATCAATCTGAATCAGTCATGCTTGCACTTTATAATTTAATGTGAAAAATTGAGGCTTCAGTGAAGAGTTATTAGTTGCAATAACTGGAAGCATTCTGGGGGTGGGTTGAAGTAATAGCTAGAATCATCATTTTTTCTGGTGCAGAAGTCAATACTAGCCAATCATTTGCTTTGCAAATGAATATGTAGTATAGATGGTCTTGTACTACCATATATAATGTATGTCATTATGAAGAAATTTGTAACATTATATCTACTAACATAAGAGTAGGTAAAGCCAAATTCTGTGTTGATTTATACGAAGTGCTGTCCATTTAGCACCTTTTATGCAAAGAGACATTTAAAAAATTGATACTAATCTTAAAAATTTTTACAGGAAGATCTTAATTGGTTCAGAGTTTAGTTCAACCAGATGCTACTTAGTGGTGTCTGACACTGGGCACCAGTGTCTAGACTTATTCATGCCTGCATAACTCCAAAGAGATGCAAGAGTTTGACACCAAGATTTCCTGGTTATTCATTAAACTGTCATGGAAATTGAACGAAGATATTTGGCTCTGACTTCAACTGATCACTGCAGAAGCCAGATTCTGCTTCCAAACTTTTACACAAATATGAAGTCAAACCTGTGTAATTCTAGATTTAGTGAGGGTACAATTTGGCCCATCATTTAGTCAGCAATATGTGAGTAGGATATTAAAAGAATCAGGACCAAGAACAAAATGTGACTGGGACATAGTATAGAATTGGGACCATACTTTTTTAATTCTGGGATTATTTCTTCACAAACACATTGTCCTTCAATGAGTAAAATCTCTTCAGTATCTCCAGAAGCTCTTTTGATTATTTCATTCTTTGTCCTCTTTTTGGCAGACATCCCTTTCATTCACACCCCATTCTGTATGCTCTATGTGAAAGAGGCACCACAAGGACAGAATGCAAAAGAAGTAAAAACAGAAACATTATTTAGTGACTGATAGGCCCTCAGGGTTGTATCTGTCATGGTGCATTAAACACATTAAATATGATTGGACAAACTATGATGGTACTTGGTCCTGCAGTGAAGGCAGGGGACTGGACTTGATGATCTCGAGGTCCCTTCCAGTTTTAGTATTCTATGATTCTGTGATGTGAGTGGCTGAATGTGATATGATATGTCACAGGAAATTAAACAGATAAACAAAAATGAAATTGTAGAAAAGAGCTCTAACAGGAAAAATAGTAACTCACTTTCATCAGTTTTATAAAGCAGAATGGGAAGACAGCCACTAAACAACACATTTGGGTCACATGAACCTTTTAAACTATGTGGGTAATTGATTAATTTGGTATGTGAGGTGGTGAATTCAGGTAATTAAGTCCCTTGCACTATTTACTAATATAACAGTCACTGGCAGTATGGGCTCAGTAGAAATTTGAGAAAAGTAAATTTATTCACCAATATCTACTTCAGAAGTAAGTGAGGGTATATCTACACTACAAAGTTAATTTGAAATAACAGCAGTTATTTCGAATTAACTTCAATAGCGTCTACACAGGCAAACTACTATTTTGAAATAAATTCAAAATAGTGGAGCCCTTATTTCGAATTTGGTAAACCACATTCTACGAGGAGTAACACTAAATTCGAAATAGCTATTTCGAATTAAGTGCTGTGTAGACACTTAATTCGAAATAGGGGGCCTCTAGCCCTTCCCAGGAAGCCCTGGTGGCCACTCTGGGCACAACCAGGAAAACTTACTCTCCTCTCCCCCAGCCCCAGAGCCATTAAAGGGGTAGACCCTGGCCACAGTGCCTGTGCCAGCTCCAAGCCTGCCAGCCCAGAGCCAGCAGTGGCCACCGGAGCCCCGGATCTGGTGGTCCCAAAACATGAGCCAGCAAGCCACTGGCAGCCAGCCCTCCACCACTCCCCAGGAGCAATCTGACAGCTCCCAGGAGCCTGACAGGAGATGGAGAAGGTGGGTGCTTTCCTGGTCCAGGGTGGAGATCATGGACCTTATTCAGGTTTGGGGGTTATGCCTCCAACTTCCATGATCTCAGCCCTAGCCGGAGGAACATGGCCATCTATGGTAGGATAGCTGCCAGTCTGGCCACCAAAGGCCACATGCAAACCCAGGAGCAGGTTTGCATGAAAGTCAGGTTGGTCCAGTGAGACCCCTAACCCTGAGTCCTAAGCTTCCTCTCCGCCTTCTTCCCTTTGCTTCCCCCTTCCAGCTCCCTCCTCCCAAGTTTCCCCTACCCCTTTCCCTCCTTCTCTCTCCCCTCTCCCACCTCCTTTTCCCAGTCTCCCCCAGTTTTGTTCAATAAACCCATTTTCTATTTTTGAACATATGTGTCTTTTATTTGACATCAGGAAGGGGGGCTAGGGAGGGGTAAGTGGAAGGACATGAGGGAGGAATGGGGCATGAGCCCCTGGTGGGGAGAACTGGGGAGGCTCCAAGGACTCCTCGGGGTGGACGCTCTCTCTCAGGGTGTCCTGGATCTTGACAGCCCCCCGATGGCCCGCCCGATGGCAGCCTGCAGCAAGTGCAGCCAGGCTGATGGCAACGACCCCACGAGATGCACCGGCGTGCCCAGGGGCAGCTCTGGCTGCATGTGGCTGAGTGCTGTGGTGTCCTGAGTGTGGGCAGTCAAGGCACTCCGAGACAGGACTGCTTTGCTCTTCTTCATTGAGGTGGGATAGCTCAGTGGTTTAAGCATTGGCTTGCTAAACTCAGGGATGTGAGTTCAATCCTTGTAGAGACCATTTGGGGCAAAAAGTTGTCAGGGATAGTACTTGGTTCTGCTGTGAAGGCAAGGGATTGGACTTAGACTTGATGACCTTTCAAGGTCCCTTCTAGGAGTAAGGCAATCTCCATTAATTTAATTTATAAGCTGAGAACTAACTGTCTGTCTGGGATGGGAGTAGGGTCCCTTTAAGCACAGAGCTCAGTTAGCCTCAGGCAGCAGCCCCACACACTAAGTCCTAATCTGATGCCCTGCTGGCACTAGTTCTGGCCAGCCTTAACTTCGGTTCAGGGTCCACTCAGTGTGGACACACTATTTCGAAAGAGTTTTTGTGTGTAGATGTGTTATTTCGAATTAGATTAATTCGAATTCACTATTTCAAATTAAGTTAATTCGAAATAGTGCTGTAGTGTAGACATACCCTTAAGTAAATATGGTAGGGCAAACTATTAGCCATGTTTGCCCCAAGAGTCAAGGTATTTCATGTATATCTGTAAATAATATACATTTCAGGTAACCAAGGAATGTGTGCCAGTGCTCTGAGGTGATACTGAAGTCTGTCGCTGTGGGACTGGACTGATGGGCATTGTTCACATGTTCAGGATCTAACTGATCACGATATTTGTAGTTGGGAAGGTTGCCTTCCTCTGTCTCAAATAGCATTGGTCAATGGATAGGATCACCTGGCTTTATCTCATTAACTCAATTCCCTGCCACTGCAGGGGCTTGGTAGCCTCTCCGGCCCTCCTGTTATATTCCTCTGCTACACAATATTTTAGTCTCCTGAGGAGTGTAATACTTTGGTCTAATTCTGGTTGTTGATGTCGGTTGTGTTTAGTGGCCTGTGTTAACAGGAAACCAGATTTGATTATCTGGTGGTATCTTTTATCCTTAAACTGAATGACTGCTTTTCAATTCTAATTGATTTTGTCTGTTCTAGTATGAATGGCACAGGCAGCTAGATCAAAATCACACTCTTCTTCCCAAACACATTGTGCTAGATAAGTTCTGAAAATGTTATATTTTTAAGGGAAGATAGATAGTCCAATTAGAGTTGCCACCTCCTGAGCTAAAAAAACAGGATATCAAAGATGACCTTAAGCCCATACAATTGGACAGTTGGCAGTGTGTATGGAGCATCTTTAAAGATTTCCCAGGACATCTTAAAAAAGAGACGATCCTCAGAAAACATGGATGTGTGGCAATCCTAACTCAAATTGCCATGGGAAAATTGAGATAGTCTGCTGTTCTAACATTTAATACGCTTTAAAATTCTATGTTTATTCCACAGTTACTTTGGAAACAAATTTTAAATAACCATTATGTTGAAATAACTGCTTGTAGTATAGATAAGGACTATGTTATTTCGAAATAACACTGCTGTGTAGACATACCCTTACAGGCTATGTCTAGACTGCAAGCCTCTTTCAAAAGAGGCTTTTTCAAAAGTATCTTTCGAAAAAGAGCATCTAGACTGCAAGCAGTACTTTCGAAAAAGCAAGCCGCTTTTTCGAAAGAAAGCAGCGAGTGAGTCTGGATGCTCTCTTTCTAAAAAGCCCTGTTGGCATTCAAGAACGCCTTTTTTCGAAAGAGCACTTTCGAAAAAAGGCGTTCTTCCTCGTGAAATGAGGTTTACCACCGTCAAAAGAAAAGCCGCGTTCTTTCGATTTAATTTCGAAAGAATGTGGCTGCAGTCTAGACGCAGGTGAAGTTTTTTCGAAAAAAGGCTACTTTTTTTGAAAAAAACCCTGAGTCTGGACACAGCCTAAGAGAAAATTCTTTTTTCTTCCTTCATTTCATTCTTTTTGACCTCATGCTTTAAGCTTATCAGTCATGCTATCATCCAGGTTCTTACATCAATAATTAATATGAACTTGTTTTGATCTTGTTCATATACTGAAAAATATTGTGTGACTTAATTTTATTATCATGAACGCTTATTGAAAGTGATTTTAATCATTCAGTAATTCTTTGGAAAAGTGATTAAAAAAATCTGCTCTCTGCAAATGTTCATATGTGTAATTCATATAAAACATAGTTGCAATGAGAAAGCCTCTCTCCTTAAACTTGAGTGCTAGTTACTAAACCTATTCAACATACCTCATATAAAGAAAACAAAATCCATAAAAATATAGTGGAGTGTCAAATAATGGAAAAAATTGAGAAGTCATTGTTTAAGGAGAAAACAAGGCAGATTTTGTTGAATAAACTGTTCATTTCTAAAACTAATGAATATGTCTGTGCTAAACATGTTTCCCTCCTAAGCTACATTTACACAACTCTACTATTTTTACATTAAATTTTTATATTCATGTATTTAAATTTAAGCCTTTAAGATGAGCAAAATTTTGAGCTCAGAGGATGATTTTGTTAGAAGCTAGCACTGTGGTGATCACTCATTAAAATTTCTCTTTTATGTTCACTCCTTCTGAGGCAACTGGCACAGGCCAATGTTTGGAAGGCAAGATACTGTGGTAGATAGACTAATGGTTTGATCTGATATGGCCATTATTATTCTTTATCCTTTAGTAGAACAAAGGAGTAAAACAAACTTTTTGTCTAAGTAAAACTTTTAAAATAATTGAACATGATAAGTGTTTGTATTGAACTCATACTTTTAGGCCCAATACAGATTTTAAACCAATCATTTTTGTATCTATTTAAGAATGTTTAACATAACTTATGCCCTCCAAAGCCAAACATAAATAGAGATATAAATAAATAAAATAAAAATGACTTTGTATCAATTTCATTTGAATTTATTTAGATTTTGTTTGCTGGATGGAGATGGAACCATGAAATCTAAACTCACATTTTAGAACTGTAAGATAAATAATTATTTTAAAAATTGCTGCAGTCTGTTGTTTTGAGATTTTGAAAACAGTTGCTTCAGATAAAAATTAGCAGGGAACCATTCAAAGCCATCCATTTCCTATTTGGTTCTCTAGGCTCCTCCATTACTTCCCGTTGTTCTTCAGAATAAATCCTTGAGCTCTGAAGTGCAGAATTGCCATTGTCAGACAATTATGGTAATAAACGACTTTCTTCTTTTAGGCTCATCAGCTGAAATACTGCAATATGATACGTACCATTTTCTGAAAGGAAAAAAACCTGCCCTTATTGCTGACAAATAGGTCGTCTGGTCTTCTGGCATTTGTTAAAAACAACATTTTATGTCAGCAATATAGCAACTGAACAAATCTGAACAAACAACTTAAGACAACTGAGATTTGTAAAGCAAACATGGAGACTTCTAATTCAGAAGCTGCTGCTTGCTCCTAATATACCTTTTGACAGTGACAATGAGGAGTGCATAACTGAAAGTTCAAAATGATAATCAGCACATAATAAAAATATATCCTTTGAACACAAAATGTGAAGCAGCATGACAACATTTAACAAACTTGTTAACAAACATTTAACAAACATAGCTTGATCTATGGATGCACTAATTATACTGATTATGTAAGAATTCCCAAAGTTTGAAAGGTTCTTACCCAAGATCAGGCTTAGTTTTATCAAAATTGCTGCCCAATAGCAACAGTCACACTTTAGGAAACATCATGTATTTGTATTAGTTATTAATACATTTAGCAAAGTCACAAACACGTTGAGCCGGCAAAGTAGATAGAGATAATATGGAATGTACATCAGAACATTCCATAACACTTCCTTGAAACCAACCTGTTAACCATTATTTTCTTCATCACCATCCTTATTACTTGTGGTCATCATTCCTGGCTGCTCCCAAAAGTGACATTTTTCTCCTATCCTGCATATAGGCTGGAATATAACTTTTATATACAGGCAGTCCCCGGGTTACATACAAGATAGGGACTGTAGGTTTGTTCTTAAGTTGAATTTGTATGTAAGTCGCAACTGGTACATATTGTAGGGGAAACTCTAGCCAAACATTTCTCCAGAGCTCAGTTTTATTCTCCCACACCTCACTTCCCTCAGTCCTTTATTCTCAAGCTGAGGTGTCTGCTGGGAAAAGCTGCTCCGCATCTCCCTGGTCTGCTGGCGGGGGCGCTAGCTTCGCGTCTCCCTGGTCTGCTGGGGGGAAGCAGCTAGTGCGGGGTTGCCTCACCCCGTTTGTAAGTAGGGATCCGATGTAAGTCGGATCCATGTAACCCGGGGACTGCCTGTATGTTATGCGGATACCACCATGTCTAATGCATATTCCGTAGTGAAGTTGTCCCCTCTTCTTTGTATTTTCTCTCTCTTCTAATGTTGGGGAGCCCTTCTTTTCTAGGTTAGTATATTCAATATTGCAATGTAAAAGCACATAAATCAGTTTGTTGCTTCGGCAGTCTTCTGGTGAAACATCTGCAGAAATTCCTACACTAAAATATCCAATAGCTGGTGTTAGCTTATGTTCCCATTGTTGATGTTTGCCCATAATGACATCAATTCCCTAAACCATTCTATTTCCAGTTCCCCAAAATGTAGGATGACCTTTGGGCCATTTATCTTTCTCAGGGTATGTCTTCACTACAAAGTTAGTTCGAACTAACGTCCGTTAGTTCGAACTAACTTTCATAGGTGCTACACTAGCGCTCCATTAGTTCGAATTTAATTCGAACTAACGGAGCGCTTAGTTCGAACTAGGTAATCCTCATTCCACAAGGATTAAGCCTAGTTCGAATTTACTAGTTCGAATTAAGGGCTGTGTAGACCCTTAATTCGAACTAGTGGGAGGTTAGCCCTCCCCAGGTTTCCCTAGTGGCCACTCTGGCCAACACCAGGGAAACTCGTATGCCCCCCTCCCAGTCCCGGAGCCCTTAAAGGGGCACAGGCTGGCTATGGTGCCCGTGCCAGGTGCAAGCCTGCCAGCACCCAGCCAGCAGACCCTGCACCTGGCACGGATCGAGCCACCCACCCGATGCCCCCCAGCTCTCCCCCTCTTCCTGGGACCAGGCTGGCGGCTCCTGGGAGTTTGCCCGGGACCGCAAGAGGCGGGTACCCACCTGGTCTAGTGCAGACATCGTGGACCTTGTCCACGATCTCCGCACTAGGCACAGGAAAGTGGCCAGCTAGGGCAGGAGAGCTGCCAGCCTGGCCACCCAGGAGCAGGAGTGCATGAAAATCAAGGGGGTCCACTAAGATCCCCGACCCTGAGCCCTGAGCTTACAATGGCCATCCTGGGTCAGACCAAAGGTCCATCTAGCCCAGTAGCCTGTCTGCCGACAGCGGCCAACCCTAGGGACCCTGGAGGGGATGGACCGAAGACAGTGACCAAGCCATTTGTCTCATGCCATCCCTCTCCAGCCTTCCACAAACCTTGGGCAGGGACACCACTCCTACCCCCTGGCTAATACCACTCCATGGACCCAGCCTCCATGACTTGATCTCACTTCCCTTTAAACTCTGTTCTAGGTCTAGCCTTCACAGCCTCCTGCAGCAAGGAGTTCCACAGGTTGACTCTTTGCTTTGTGAAGAACAACTTTCTGTTACTAGTTTGAAGCCTGCTACCCATTCCTTTCCTTTGGTGTCCTCTAGTCCTTCTTTATGGGAACTAATGAAGAACTTTTCTGAATGCACCCTCTCCACCCAACTCCTGCTTTTAGAGACCTCTGTCCTGTCCCCCCTCCGTCTCCTCTTTTCTAAGCTGAACAGTCCCAGTCTCTGTAGCCTCTCTTCATCTGGGACCTGTTCCAAACCCCTGATCATTTTAGTTGCCCTCCCCTCTCCCAGCCTCTCTCTTCCCCTCTCCCACCTCCTTTTCCCAGTCTCCCCCAGTTTTGTTCAATAAAGACAGAGTCAATGTTGGAAGAAACGTTATCTTTATTTTGCACATCAATAAGAAGGGGGGCTAGGGAAGGGTAAGTGGAAGGAGGTGAGGGAGGAATGGGGTACGAGCCCCCGATGGGGAGGACTGGGCTGGCTCTGCGGGCTTCTGGGGGTGGAAGCTCTCCTGCAGCCCCCCAATTGCCCCCTCTCCCCAGATGGCAGCCTGCGGCAAGTGCAGCCGGGCTGATGGCCGAGTGGTGTGATGTGCCCAGTGTGGGTACTCCGGGCACTCCAAGCCAGGACTGCTTTGCAAGCGGGGCACCCCTGAGAACTGTCTGTCCGGGGTGGGGGTCGGGACCCTTTAAACGCAGCCCTCGGCTAGCCTGAGACAGCAGCTCCACGCTCTAAGTCTTCCTCTGATGCCCTGCCGGCACTGCTTCCGGCCATCCTTAAGCCTGGTTCAGGGTCCACTTAATGTGGACATGCTAGTTCGAATTAGCAAAACGCTAATTCAAACTAGTTTTTAGTTCTAGATGCGTTAGTTCGAATTAGCTTAGTTCGAATTAACTAATTCAAACTAAGTTAGTTCGAATTAGCGCTGTAGTGTAGACATACCCCCACAGTTCCAGGCCCACCAACTGGGGTTGGGGGCAATGGAGGAACTGCCTCAGGGTCTGGCAATTTAAAGGGACCTGTTACCCGGAAGCCTGAGGTAAACAATTGCTGTGGGCAATTAATTAAAGCCTAATGTGCCTCCCCCACAAAAGCCAAATTCGATCTGGTACCCGTACCTATCACTGGTGAACAGCTAGTCATAAATCAGGTCTGAGAATTTAGGGCCAAACCATATATTTTAAAAGATTGTGAACATGTATCAATCAACAAGAAAAGAGTAAATGTCCCACCCTAGCCTGGAAGAAAAGGAGACAGGAAAGATCCCGTATACAAAAGGAGTTATACTTAAAACACAGAAGGTGGCGATGGACGCCTGCGACCTTCTACCTCGCAGCTAATTGGAAGCCTTGAGGGAGGACTGCAGGGAGATCCCTCGGGGTCCCAATCAGGTCCGGTTACTGAGTAAGTCCTCAAAGTAGATTCTCACCTTTCCACGTGGTGGATGCCCTCCGGATTCCTTATCACCAATCCTTCGGTTAGGTGAGGTTCGTAGGTGTAGAAATGATGGTACAGTCCCAGAGTCCAGGATCACCAGTCCCCAAAAATCCTTATAGAGAGGAGACTTCTTTCACCCTCAGGAGGGCGCAACTAGTGCTGGACCTGAGCAGCCTTGGCCAGGCCATGTGTGAATGGCACTCCTCAGGGTTGACACACGAAAACAAACAACAACACAGCTACAAGTGGATACACGAAGACCAATGGACGGATAGAGGAGAGCCAACCCGAACCATTCTTAGGGGAGGGTTTATAAAGACAGTAAGGCAGGAAACTGGGTTAGTGAGTGAGGTGCAACAGAATAGGGTGGTGTGCATAGGGAAAAGGGTGCCGGGTGCACAATTGGGATGCGTACGCATGGTATTAGTGCGGGGTACACAGGTCTGGTGCCATGTGTACAGGCTAGAGAGTGGAGTGCAAAGCCTTCTTCAAGGTGGTTTTGGTGGGAAGAGACACTGCTGAGGTGAAAAGGGATCAGCAAATTCCATTTTAAATCATAAACTCCATTTTGAAAACACCAGCCTGGGTAACAGACCCAACTGCCACTGACACTACAGTGGCTACTGCGATGGTCAGAGTCTCTTTAAAATCACTGCTGGAGCCTCACACAGATTGCTGCAGAGTCCTGGGTGGCACACTCTGAATGGCACTGAGGGAGGCTAGGGTGTGAGGGGTTGTCTGTGTGGTGCTGAGGGCCAGCTGCCCTGTCTCATCTGCCTGCCCCTTCTGGGAGCATAGACCCTTCTTGCCCTGGGGCTTGGCAAGTCTGTCTTTTTGCCTACAGAATTCATAGGCCTCAACAGTTATGCTAACTACCGAAGCCAATGTCATATACAATTCAGGATGTAGGATCATATTAGTGCTAAATGGAATGTGCTAAAATGTGTAGCTTGTGCTAAAATATATGACTTGTCTGAAAGAAAAACCACTGACTAGAGAACCAAAAATGAAATCAGCTACCTATTTTATTGAGAAAGCTTTAGTAAATTAAAAGAAAAATGAATTAAAAGTAAAAAACAAAAAATCAGGAGACACTTAAGCACACCCTTTTTGAAACAGGGCCCTAATTTAATTTTTTTTTTGGCAGAGAGCATAACTTTATTTTTTTAATTAAATTTGTAACTGAATCTACTGCATGCAATTATAAGCTGGTATCGTAGAAGTGGGAGAGAATTTTGTCAATACTTACCATTTAATGTTGAATGGAAATTCATAGAATATTTCAGATTATAGGGGGACATATGGCCATATTCTCTTCCGGTTTTGTCTATATCTGCTCAGAAGAGACTCTGTGGTGAGGAGCTCTCAACTGGTGGAAGAAAATGCTGGGCTTAAGAGGGGTGTAATACATGTCATTACGATCCAGTGTTTCTAAATAGCGTAATGATCCTTTAAGACTAGTGCCAACTGGCATAAATTAAAGCAGAGGTAGGCAATATTATTTGATGGGGACCATTCCAAGATTTTGGTAAGTGGTTGAGGGCCACACATTTCTATAGAGGGGTGTGGAGTCTGGGACTAAAGTTAGGTGCAGAACGGAGCTTGGGGTAGGGAAATGGGATACAGGAGGGGACGTGGGGTCAGAAATGGATTTTGGGTAAAGGAGGAGGTTGTGATCTGGATCAGAGACCTAGGTTTAAGCAGCGTCCAGAAAGAAGTATGGGTGCAGGAGAGGATTCTGGGCTGGGGAGGAGTGTGAGCGGGGATGCAGGATATGGGAGGGAGTTGTGACCTGGGGATAGTGGGGAAGGAGGCGGCGGAGGGTTTGGATGGTGACCTGGGGGAGGCAGGGGTTGGGGTGCCTGAGGTAGGCTGTGGTTGTGAGTCACTTACCTCGGTGGCTTCTGGCCAGCAACCCTTCAGGACACTAAGGCTGGCTCCGTTCCTGCCACAGCCCCAGGCTGCTCAACAGGGCTAGCAGCTGCCTCTGGCTCTCTGCTGTGGACATTGAGAGGAGGGAGAGGCATAGTGCACTGCCCCTGCCTTCAGCAAAATCTTTCAGTTTCTATTGGCTGGTTCCTTGAAGCCAATTGGAGCATTGTGTCCAGTTCTGGGCACCTCATTTCAGGAAAAATGTGGAGAACTTGGAGAAGTTCCAAAGAAGAGCAACAAAAATGATAAAAGGTCTAAAGAACATGAGCTATGAGTCAAGTCTGAAGAAATTGGGCTTGTTTAGTTTGTAAAAGAGAAGACTGAGAGGGGACATGATAGTGGTTTTCAGGTATCTAAAAGGATGTCACAGGGAGGAGGGGGGGAAATTGTTCTCCTTGGCCTCTGATTATAGGACAAGAAGCAATAGGCTTAAACTGAAGAAAGGGACATCTAAGTTGAACATTAGGGGTACATCTAGACTGCAAGCTTCTTTTGAAAGAAGCTTTTCTGGAAGAGATCTTTAAAAAAAAAAACTTATTCCAAAAGAGAGCGTCCACACTGAACGCACATTGAAAAAGCACTGAACGCACGTCCACAAAGCACATTGAAAAAGCGATCTGCTTTTTTGAAAAATAGCATCCACACTGAATGGACATTATCTTGCATTTAAGCTGTGATTACTATGGATGGAGTGGCCACCAGGGCACCTGTGCTTTTTCCTGGAGGCCTCTTCTTCCACATCCACACATGCCTTTTTCTGAAAGAGCTCTTTCGGGAAAAGGCATTCTTCCTCGTAGAATGAGGTTTAGCAATGTTGGAAAAACCCCTGTGTTCTTTCGATTTTCTTTCTAAAGTACACGATAGCAGTGTGGACATAAGTGAAGTTTTTTTGGAAAAACTGCAGTCTAGACGCACCCTAGGTAAAATGTCAGGGTGGTTAAACACTGGAATAAATTGCCTAGGGAGATTGTGGAATCTCCATCATTGGAAATATTTAAGAGCAGGTTAGACAGACACCTATCAGGGATGATCTAGACAGTGCTTGGTCCTGCCATGATGTTGGAGTAAGAGTATTATATTTGTATTTTAGGTTTAATACTGTGGTAATGTAATGTAACACATCTAACATTTTACCAATTAAACCCTTTAGTAAAATATACATTTCTTTGTTTTAAAGTTTAGTAAGTTTAGTAAGTAAAGAGACGGGTTTTGGTATTGTGTCTATGTTAATTAGATTAGAAATATTGAAGGCCCAGGCCTTCAAGGTGAATTGTTTTGATTAGCAAGGTTTAATTTACAATGCCTTTTGCTTTTGCTTAATATAAAACACTGTTGTTTACCTTTGAAGTGTTCTGTGAAAAGACTGCGTGAATGAGGAATGTATCATCATAAGGATAAGGTATGAAGGTCAGTGTTATAGACAGATGGCCAAGAAAGGAGGGAGTAATGCGGGTGAAGACAAACTGACCGGTGTCAAAAGAGCCATCAGCGTGCAACATCCATGATTAAGGAGGGGCAAATTCAAATTCACCTTCAAAGGTGAAGGTTGGCATCCCTGAAAACAATCAATTAAATCCAGGACAGGATAACTCTCTCTGAGATGTTTGAAATTGTAACATCAAAAGATAACACACTGGACACAGACTGACACAGCAAAATCCATAGACTTCAACAGACAAAAGGATTATAAAGTAGGGTGCTGCATGTAACTTTGGGTTCATCTTGTCACCAACTCCAGGAGCATCCGATCACGACCCACATAGCCTGGCTCCCCCTGCAATCAATCTGGATGAGCACTAGACTGATTCAAACTCTGGACTGGTAACTATAACATTGACTGGCTGGACTGTGTGTGGGGGGGCGGGGGTGACTGAAAAGCATATGCTACTGTTGTATTCTTGATAAAGGCGGTGTACTGCCCTTTTCCCTATAAAAAATCTTGTGTGCTTTGTATAAGCATATAAATGAAGGCAAGGAACTGAACTTGATGATCTCTCGAGGTCCCTTCCAGTTCTAGTATTCTATAAATCTACGGCTAGGTCTACACTACAGAGGATTTTTTGGAAAAATGGCCATTTTTCTAAAAAACCTTCACTTATATCCACACTGCAATCACGTTCTTTTAAAAGAAAATCGAAAGAAAATCCCTTATGCCTCCTGCAAGGAGGTTTACAGGATCTGTCAAAAAAGGCTTTCTTTCTTGACAGATTCCCCCTCTAGACTGCCGCTTTTTGCTGACTCCACAAAACGCGGTGGCCATTTTTATGCAAATTAGGCACGGGATATTTAAATCCCTGCCTCATTTTCAATGTCGACCTGCCTAATCTGCATTCCTCTGCCGAAAAAGGGATGCAGTCTAGACATACCCTATAAGCTCAAAAGCTTATCTTTCTCACCAACAGAAGTTGGTTCAATTAGAGATATTACATCATAAATAAAATTATAAATTAATGGAGATTGCCTATCTCCTAGAACTGGAAGGGACCTTGCAAGGTCATTGACTCCAGTCCCCTGCCTTCACAGTAGGATCAAATACCATCTCTGATGAATTTTTGCCCCAAATGGCCTCCACAAGGATTTAACTCACAACCCTGGATTTAGTAAGCCAATGCTCAAACCACTGAGGGTATGTCTACACTACCCCGCTAGTTCGAACTAGCGGGGTAATGTAGGCATACCGCACTTGCAAATGAAGCCTGGGATTTGAATTTCCCGGACTTCATTTGCATAAGCCGGCCAGCGCCATTTTTAAATGCCGGCTTGTTCGAACCCCGTGCCACGCGGCTACAGGCGGCACGGGCTAGATAGTTCGAACTAGCAAGCCATTCCGCTCTATCTGTACACCTCGTTCAGAATGGCTTGCTAGTTCGAACTATCTAGCCCATGCCGCCTGTAGCCGCGCGGCACGGGGTTCGAACAAGCCGGCATTTAAAAATGGCGCTGGCCGGCTTATGCAAATGAAGCCCGGGAAATTCAAATCCCGGGCTTCATTTGCAAGTGCGGTATGCCTACATTACCACCCTAGTTCGAACTAGGGTGGTAGTGTAGACATACCCTGAGCTATCCTTCCTCAAACATCACCTACCTTGTCCCTCTAACATCATGGGACCAACATGGATGCACCACCACTGCATACAATAATGTTATCTAGCCAATTGCCGAGCTCAGACAATGAGGTACTGACAATGAGCAGAAGAAAATGCTGTCCCTGGGAGACTTCAGTTTTTAATGGATGGCACTAATATTAGTCATATGGGGATGGCACTTGGGAATCCCAGGTGATGTTGTTACCAGTCTACCTGAGTAGGAGGGAAAATACTAAGAGAGCAGTTTGAGATTTTAAGAATGGCTATAGAAGCAATGTATTCCTGTTTAAATTTCATGTCATCTCTTCCTTTAAAAGAAAAAATGGTTTCATGGGGAAAATGTGGTTATATCTAGTTTAGAGAAAAGGGATTACTTAGGGGGAAAAAGGAAAAACAATGAGAGAAAAACACTACTGGGGAAAAATAGAATGGAATTTCAAGTTTCAGATAACTAAGAAACACTTTTAACTGAAACGTTACCCAAAGACTCAAATAGGGATTTTTTTAAAATAATTTAGAGTTATTGGGAGTAGGAAAAGTTTACCAAGAGAGCTACTGAAATTCAGAGGCAGACATCTGTAACAACCAGACAAAAACAACCTTTCTTCAATTTTCTGCAGCTGACAAGCATTTGATAGTAATCTCAGTCTAGAAAACTATTTAAAATTGCATGCCTGTCTCATCTGGTCTTCCACAGAAATGAAACCCTTGACAGCTAAGCAGCATCCAAATCTTCAAAAAAACTTCTGGTTTTGATGACATCATGGCTAGAATATAAGCACTTAGAGGAAAACATCCTCATATTAAGCTACATGTCGAAGTATTGCTATTATTTAAAATGGTATCAAACTTGAGGCAGGTAATTTAATTGAAGTAAGAGATTAAAAATAATGCCATGGAATGAGAAAACTCTGAGTCAGGAAGGTAACTAAAATAAAAAGATTAAAATAGAGTTATAAGCCATGTAGCTTACAGTGAGTGAGGTTATTGAAGTGTGATTTGTAAAATAAATGGATGAAAGGGTATCAAGGGAAACAAGGACGGTTAGTATAGAGGCAAGGAGCCTCTTCACAATCCATTGCAGTGTCCTCCCCTTCCAATGTAGACTGCATGACTAAAATGGAGCCACCTTGTCAGAAATAACATAGCTAATGTCTATGGAACACTGGGACCAGCTCTGAAAGAAGTGGATCTTTTGTCATAGAGGATTTGGAAAGGTGTTCTCTGTGGAGAAATGGTGCGACAGAAGGAGGGGCAAAACTCACACTTATTTCAGGAGGCAAAGTGGCAAACGATTTTCTGATCCTTTGTCCAGGTACTGCTGTGACAAATCCTGCTTCAACTAGTTTGGGCATCAGCAATTATGACAACAAGGACAGCAGTCCATCCAGTGTACTGTGCTGATAAAAGTATTCATAATCTCTCTCTTTTCAAAGAGAAATACCTACATGATTCCATAATTAGCAGGCTTTCCTGAAATATCACCATTCCATTGCAATGCCACTTTAAAGTAGTATTTTTTCTTAATTTTTGACCACTTTGGTTTTTAATATTTTTGTAGTATTACAAAAGCTAGTAATGTTTTTGTAATACTACAAAACTAGTCTCTCAGAAAACGGCTTGAAGATTTTTCACTTAGACTGCAATATAAATTATAAACTAAGATCTTAAAAACAGCCATCATCACATTTTAATTAGTTTAAATGCTCACTAGATGATTTATTGAGTGTCCCATTTGCACTTCTTATTGCCTGTGGTGTAAGCAAGAAAATAGATTGCCTGAAGGTTTATTTTTTACTACGTAAGGCTTTAACTAAGCTTAAAGACAGTCTCTCTTATGGACTAATGAATAATAAACCACTTACACAGTCATTAGGTGGTTTTGCCAGGGACCTTTTATGCTGGAATTGGAATAACTGGCACCCAATTCAAGAAAAAACAACTGAAGTCTTCTATGGATGTGCACTAGCATGTGGCTAGGATTTAGATGACTATGTATTTTCATTAAGAAAGATAATATGCATATGAAGGCAAAAATATTTATGTGCACATAGACAAGCTGATCAAATGTTTACAGATAGAATGTAGATTGAGCCTTATTTAATAAATTGTCAGTTTAATAGCAATTATTTTTAGCAGCAGCAGAAGAAAACTAATCGGCAGCATTTATAGACTGTGGGCTTCCCTTGTTTTGACAATTCATTCTTAATCCCAAATATAGCTTCATATCGCTGAAGTATACAGAGACAGTTGTCATCCCAAAAACTCTGCAGGCATAGGCAGTGACTTTGAGATCATGCTGGCATGAAAATACTGTATCAAAAAAGCAAGTTTCTAGCAAATAAAAGTGGTGATCTCTCACTGGGAAAAGCAGATGAGAGCAATAAAGCAGAAATATATCAAGAAATATATCACTGCACAGAGAAAGTTTGGGCAATAGAAATTTCATGACAGAGAAAGAAAAATACTCCTCCCTCCATCATTACCACAGTATGACAGTTTGGACAACACATATAACTCCTTTGGCAATATACTGAGAAGTCATACAAGATGGCATGACTGTACAACTGGATTTTTTGTGAAATAAAGTTTTCCATAATATCATAGATAACGAAGATAATTTCATCACTGAAATCAAGGAGAGCAATATGGTATAATAAAATGCTTTCAGAGAAAACATTTGACTGATTTTACTGTCATGCAAAATTATGTGAGTTTTAATGCCACATTACATGATGCTTTTAACACACACAACTGAACAATGTAGATTTTTTCAGAAACTAACAAACTAAAGTGTGCACAGAATTTCCTTTCTTCCATCTAAATGGGCTGCAGTACTGCTAGCACCCACTAGAGGCCACTGGACTCAGACTCCAGCTTATACATAGATGGCATGCTGGGAAGAGTGAGAGGGAGCTAAAGGGTTCCTGGCAGCTACAGTTCCCACGGTTACAAATATACTTGCTGACAGGTATTTTCAAATAATAATTGAAACTGGTGAGGTTATATAGTGCAATTTTGACAAATAAAACTTGCAGAATTTTAAAATGTTGTGTGTACAATTTAATTTTTTGGTGCAGATTTCTGGCAGGGGAAGTGCATGTAACAGAGAAGTGCATCTAACTTGCCTTTGGGCTAGAAAACTTGTGGCAAAGCTAGTCCTAATTACAATATAAGCACCACCTGAGAGAAATATGGGATTCCAGTATAATCACAGCAGGCAGTGAGCTGGCGCAAAGAGAGAGTAAAAACACTTTTACTCACATAAAAATATGCTAAAATATTATAAAATTACACTATATTCCCAATTTATGAATGCAATAAAATATCTTAACAAACATGAAACGTTGATCACTAAAGCATCATCACTACCCCATTCACTCATAACACTGTTAGCACATTAAATTAGCTGAAAAGTGTCCAGGTTACAAGTCAGTTTATAAAAGATATAATCAAACCTGCAGCTGCACCACAATCAGTGTGCTGAGCACCAGAGAACATGTCACAACGCTGCCCTGCTAATTTGTTCTGGTGACATTTCAAAACGGCCAGTTTAGCCTGACCCAGCAAGAAGCCAGCCTGGCAGAAATCTGTCTGAATGTGAACACTGTATCTTGCTCCCAGAAAAAAAAGGGGGGGGTGGAAGAAAAAGTGCCAAACCACTGAAAAGCTGATGAAAAAAAAGGAATTAATAGGACAGTGTAGGAAAAATCTCTGAAGCTAAACAAAAGGAGCACTGTGCAGACCCATTAAGGGAAATTATGGCTCAAAATCCATTTGTTGCTATGGATGCTGCATAGGACCTTGCACTGCAAGTTATCAGAGCACCTAGGAAGATGATGGGGACAGAGTCACTCAGGCTATGTCTAGACTACAAGATTCTTGTGCAAGAAGTTTTTTGCAGAAGAGATCTTCCGCAAAAACTTCTTGCACAAGAGAGCATCCACACTGCAAAAGCGCATCGAAAAAGCGATGTGCTTTTGCGCAAGACAGCATCCAGACTGCATCAAGAAAGCACTGATAGCTATCCACAGAATGGCCACCAGGGCACTTGTGCTTTTTCCTCTTTCCTATTTTTGTACAAAAAACCCCTGTTCCCCATCCACACACACCTTTTTGCGCAAGAACTCTTGCGCAAAAAGGAGTTATTCCTCATAGAAAGATGAATAGCTATTGTGCAAAAACCCCTCTGTTCCTTCAATTTTTTTGCGCAGAAACGCTCTTGAGGTGTGGACGCTCCGTGAGTTTTTGCACAAAAACTCTGTAGTGTAGACATAGCCTCAGACATAGCCACATTCTCGAGGCTGTGTCAGGGAAATCAGACAAGATTGCTTCATCTTGACATATATTCCATAGAATTGCTTTTTGCTCAAGTCTGTGAAAGCAATATTTACTAAGTCCATGAAGGACAATAAACTGCCTGGTCCTACAAAGACCTCATCCACAGAACAGGGGATAAACAGTGTAGGGAAACAGTCCAGGAAAATCTTTTTGAAAATACTAAGCAACCTGTTGAGGGAACACTGCCTGGATTTCAGTGAGGGCTTTATACAAAAATGCACAGAAAAACTCTAGTCTGAGCAGCAACAGCTTGTCATTGACATCCAGCTTGACTAACAAGGAACAATTAAGTGAGACAGTTTAGTCAACCTGGCCTGAGAAAAGGCAGAGAAAAGAAAGGCTCCCAGAGGAAAGAGTTTCATCTGGAAAAAATAGGATAGAAAACTGCAGCTCTTTCAAGAGCCATAAATTGGAAAAATGCCTGCTCCAGTTGTGTATTTTACAGATGTCTCCAAACAATAGAACGACCATTGCAGAATGGAGACAAATGTAGATTTTAATTGACCAGGTGCCAACAAAAATTATAATAGATGAGAGTCAAAGCCCAGCCACTCAGCATACCAGAGGAGAGAGAAGGGAAGGGACTTCAAGGACAGCAGGGAATCAAAGTTACAGCAACTGCTGAACAGAGTGGGGACAAAATGCTGCCACCCTGCTGCCTAAGTCAATGAGCTGCTGGCCCAGACTGTCCAATGGTTGGAACAAAACAGCTGTAACCCGTGGGAACTATTTAAAAAAAAGTTAATATGCCTCTAAATATATCCAAAAGGCCCAGGGAAGGGCAAGATATTAGCACTGAGGCCACAAGGTTGTTGGAAATCAAAACTCGTCCCTGAAAGGAGAGTAAGCAAAGCATCCAGGATCATTTCTTCAGGCATCTTTGCACCTTCTTCTCAGCCCCCACACAGTTCCTAAATGGACATTGTTCAGTCTGAAAAAGACACCTTTCCTCTCCCAGTATCTTAATCTCAGGGTGCCCCATTGCAATTGGTAAAACAACAAAAGGGGGATGCTCCAGTTCCAAGAGCCCAATGAGACTGAATGGCTCTGAGTCCCGTTAATGCAGGCAAAAGATGCCTGTTCTTACACTTGTAAACAACACAAAGGGCTGGCACGTCACTGTCAGACAAGACAAAAAACAGAAATACTATCAGCGTACACTGACATATGAACCGAGAAAGCATCTGGCACTCTTGGCACAGAAAGGCCAGTCAGACAATTTCTGAGCAGGTGCAGGAAGGACGCCCAACACGGAGCACGCAACACTCCAGACAGAGGACATCCTGATGAATGCCTCTGTAGACTGGAAAGCAGTGGCAAAGACCCCCATTAATCTTTAAGGCACTAAAATATTATAGTACAATAAAGAAATGTTTGAAGAGAACACTGGCCCAATTCCAAAAGCTTTTAATATATTTAAAAGCTAACTATAATTAACTCTATCAAAGACTTTCTCCCAGTCTATTGAAATAACCACACATCCAGATTACAAAATTCACTAACAGTAAAAACATTACAAAATAAAAACAAGTTATCAAGAATACATTGTTTAGGAATACAACATGTGTTATCATGGTGTATCAATAAATGTGAACAATTCTTCAGTATGGTATCTATGGCCCTGGATAAAAATCTTAATCAGAATAGAGAAGAGAACTAGTTGTCCAGTTCTGAAAGTCACAGAAGTCCCTTTCTTTGTGTAGCAGAGTGATCATGGCCCTGAAGCATGAGCACTGGAGAGTCAGTTCTTTCTCCAGGATACACTCCAAATTACCACTAGAAAAAAGTCAGGACTGATTGGACACTAGACACATTTGTAGAATTCAGATGGTAGAAAGCTGCTTTAGTGCAACAGAGTGCTCCTGCAATCACAGCAGGCAGAGCTGGTTTAAGACATGACCAGGCCCTAAACTATGTCAAATTTAAGAGGCCCCATAGAATACTATACGTTTTTGGTAATGTTAACAGAAAGGACAATGAAAATAGAATAGTTTTATATTTGTATATATGCATTGGCAGGGCTCGACAAATTCTGGAAAACCCTACTCACCAGACGAAAAAGGGACTCGCCACCCTTCCCCCCAAAAAGTGTTTTTTTAATAGCATAAATTCCTAATAAGAATAAGAACAGTAATTACTAATAAGTTATTAATAAATATCTTATAAACCTCTACCTTTTCCCTCTGCTGCCATGTCTCCTCCCCTTGCTCCGTCAGCACCCCTGGTGCCTGCTGCCCCCCAACCCCTCACCCTTCCCTGCTGTCCTGACTCCTGCCCTTCTCACTGCCCTCAGCCTTCCTGAGATCTGCCCCCCTCCACCAGCCCTTCTCTCCCCCTGTTCCCACTCCTCCAGTAGCCCTACTCTGATCTGATCCTCATCCCCTCTCCTAACACCTACCTCCCTCTACACACCTGCCCTGCCTCTCTCCTCTGGTGATGGTCCCTCTCCTGCAGGTGTCTGCCCTTCTGCTTCACCCCCAGAATCCACTGGCACCTGCACCCTCCTGGTGCCTCCCCCTTCCCTCATTGCCCCTGCCCCTTTGCTCTCGTTTTCCCTGATGCCCACCCCCTCACCACACTCTGCCCCTGTTCCCCTCATGCTCCTGTACCCTCATACATGACTTGCTCCATCCCTGCCTTCCTCATGCCCACCCCTTCTTTCTAGACTTCTCCCAGCACCTCCCCGTCCCACCTCTAGCCCCCAGTGCCCTTACTCTCTCCTCTCCTGGCATCACCCTGTTTCCCCTCCCACTGACACCTCCCCTCCTGCCCTTTACCTCATTGTCTGCACTTGGCCCCCTGGCATTTCTCTCTCCTGCATGCCTGTCCCTTGGTGCCTTCCCCCTTCTTCTTCTTCTTCTTCTTCTTCTCCTGACCTCCTCCCCTCCCCTCAGCACAAGCCCCTTCTCCATATTTTTCTCCTCCCTTCCCCTCCCCACAGTACAGTCCAGCCTAGCCCCTTCTCCTCCCCCAGGGCCAGCTCTAGGATTTTTGCTGCCCCAAGCAAAACAGTTTGGCCACCCCCCCTTTTTGTTGTCTTTTACACGTTTGCATTTTGCAATGGGTTTTTTTTGTTTGTTTTCATTTTTGTCCCAGCATTTTAGCCCTATAAATAGAAAGTAGCATTTTCATTTGATTTTTCCATAAAGGCAAAGGCCTTCAAGTGAACTCCCCCTTTCACTCCCTGCTGGGTCATAGCAGCCTTTTCCCTGGCCTGTCCAGCCCCTCCCTATGGACAAGCACCCCTCACTCCCGACCCACAGGGAAAACAGGGTGCAGGGACAGCACAGAGCCAGAGGGGTGCAGGGAACAGTGGGGGTGGGTACAGGGGTGGTGCAGGAAATGGGAGGAACAGAGCCAGAGGGACATAGAGTGCAGGGTGTGGTGGAGGCATGGGGAATGGGACGCGGGGAATGGGAGGAGCAGAGGGATCGGGGTCTAGGGGCAGTGCAGGGAACAGGCAGCACAGATCTGGGGGCAGGGATTGGAGGGGAACAGGGTGCAAGCATGGTGCAGAGCCAGAGAGTCGCAGGGAAGAGGGAGAGCAGAGGGTCCGGGGTACAGGGGAGCAGGGGTGGCGTGGGGAACGGGCAGCACGGAGACAAAGAGGTGCGGGGAAGGTGCAGCGAGCTGGGTGGTCGATCGGGAGCGGTCTCTCACCGGTGAGGGGGTTGGGGCCATCACAGGACTGGAGTCGGCGGGGCGGGACCTGGCTGTGCCGCAGTCAGCTCCCGGGGCCACGCAACCACGCATCCCGCCTCTGACCCCGCACACAGGCAGCCCGGCGCTGAGAATCACTGCGCTTCTCCCTTCCTGGCGGCGCTCCACTCCTCCTTCCGGCCGGTGGATCGGATGGGGCCACGCCAGCCGTAGTGCTAGGTTTGGCCAGCCCGTCACAACCACCCACCGAGCCAGTCCGCCCCTGCACTAGCCAGCTGATAAAATCTACTTGCCACGGGCAAGCGGGCGAGTGCATTTGTTGAGCCCTGTACATTGGTACATAGGCAAGGATGCAACTAAAAACTAGTACTTTTTTCAGTTAGAGGCCCCTCATAATCTGAGGCCCTAAACTGTAGCTTACTTAGCTTGTGCTTAAATCAGACAGTGACCGCAGTGAATCCAGGCACTGCTGTTCCTCAGTGGTCAGATGGGTTAACGCCTGATACAGCTTCCCCATTGCTAGTATCACAGGATTCAGGTGAATACAAAGTCCTGTAAAAGGAATCACCTGCTTTAAACCTCTCAACAGTGGCAGTTGACATCCAGTAGCCAGGGGCAAAAACCCAGTGAACACATTGTAGTCTTCTCCAACCTGAAAAAAAACCCTGCTGATAGTGTCAGTTCCATACAGCTGTGTAAAATGGACTCAAACCAGGTCCCCTTGCAACTTCTCTTCCACCTAGCATCTCAGGAACTGTTACTGTAGTTAAGCTTTGAAGTTTAGGTTTTCCACATCAAGGGATGACATTCCAGGGCTTGTGAGGATAATGTGGCTACCTGGGCATACTGCTGACAGAACATTTGAATATGGACCTTACTGTCATCCACCATAGCCTTAGGGGTACATGCAAGAGCTAGTGTTGCTTCCAAACACAGCAAAAAACTGGGTGATGTTAAAGTCTGGTAATAATTTGGTATTAAAGCACCATCAGGAAGCGTAGACAGGAACAGGAAGAAACACACCAAGAAACATGATGATCAAATAAGAAAATGGAAGACACAGAAGTCTGAACAAACACATTCACGCTGATCTTTATGATATAAAAGCAATCCAGCCTAGCCCCTGAGATGTGGTTGGAAGAAACCAGCACTTCTAGCTGAAGGCTAACATAAGAATGGCTTTCCCTGCTATTTTTTTGGGAAAATGGACCCCTTAACTCCATTCATCTGAAGAAGTGAGTTGTGCCCATGGAAACCATCTACATTTTTGTTAGTCAGTATGGTGGTGCAAGACTGTTTTTTTTAAAAGTTTTTTTCAGTTACAGGCTACCCCTCTGTCATGTTACTGGATTTTAAAAGAAGCCAAAGCATTGCTGCAACCATGGGGGGAGGTGTTTGCCCCAAAGTCTATACAAAGGAGGCCATGTGAGGTGTCAAATTAAAGCTTATGTTTTACTGATTCTGTATATGCTCTTCATGTACTTGTATAATATCTGTATGTGGAGTTATAAATATGTACTTTGTGTTGGTGCTGGAAAATTCTCTGTCTGAGACAGAGCAATAGGCAAAGAATGTTCAGCCAGTGGCTATGCTAATTAGCAAGGAGACAATAGATCTCTAGGTGCCAAAGACACACCTGAGGGATGAATCTGGATGCCTGCAGACTAGCCAGAATAATGGTTGCTGTCTTGGGATACAAGGATAGGTGCCTGGGCCATGTGACCCACTCCAGCTTGGAAGAGAACAGAGATGAATATAAAATGCCATGTGGCAGACTCCATTTTGTCTTGAGTTCAGCTTCTGATCCCAGATGCACCCTTGCAGGGAGCAACAAGCTGGAAAGAACCGTGGACCCATCCTGACATAGGATGTACACCAGAGACTTAAGATAACAGTTGTAACATCTCTGCAAAAAGCCTGCATTGAGAACTTGGTGATTCTATGCATATAATGTATTCTCCTTAACAATCTTACTCTCATGTTTTTCTTTCTTTTATTATTAAACCTTTAGATTTTAGATTCTAAAGGATTGGCTCAGCATGGTCTTGTGGGTAAGATTCAGAGTGTAAATTGACTGGCTGTGGTTGGTTTCTTGGGACTGGAAGAACCCGTATGGGGTAGGTGAGATTAGGTTCTAAAACCTCTCACCTGTGTGTTAGGCCCGGGGCTCTTTGGGGCATAGGAAGAGCTGGGGTATCAGAGGGGTTTTGCTCGTGAGGCTTCTGACTGGCCAGATTGGCAGTTGAAGTGCTCAGTGTGACTGGTTTGTGGCCTATTTGGGAATTCTCCAGTCTGGGGCTGTAGGGAGCCCTGAATCTGAGCAATTTGCCCTGAGTGGATGCCCTCAGCTGTGCCCAGAACTGGCCCGGTCCATCAAAACTTCTGAAACATAAGAATGGTAATACAGACCAAACAAAGGTCCACCTAGCATAGTATCCTGTCTTCTGACAGTGACCAATGCCAGGTGCCCCAGAAGGAATGAACAGAACAGATAATCATCAAGTGATCACTCTCCTGTCACCCATTCCCAGCCTCTGACAAACAGAGGACAGG
Source organism: Pelodiscus sinensis (assembly GCF_052426305.1). Taxonomy (NCBI): domain Eukaryota; kingdom Metazoa; phylum Chordata; order Testudines; family Trionychidae; genus Pelodiscus; species Pelodiscus sinensis. The sequence continues at coordinate 40,101,120 of NC_143054.1, read as the reverse complement.
GGCATCATTCCTACCCATCCTGGCTGATAGCCATTGATGGACCTAATCTCCATGAATTTATCTAGTTAATTTTTGAACCTGGTAATACTTTTCTTCTTCATCCTCTGGCAAACAATTCCACAGGTTGTCTGTGCATTATGTGATGAAATACTTCCTTTTATTTGTTTCAAAGCTAGTGCCTATTAATTTCATTTGGTAATCCTCTAATTTTTGTGTTATAAGAGGAAAATAGCATTACCTTCTCTACACTAATCATAATTTTATGGACCTCAATCATATCCCACCTTAGTCATCTTTTTTCTAAGATGAAAAGTCCTAGTCTTATTAATCTCTCCTCATACAGAAGCCATTTCATATTCTTAATTTTTCTTGCCCTTTTCTGAAACTTTCCCCACTCTAAAACATGATTTTTTTAATATCAGCAGGGTTTTTTTTGGAGATGTGTGTGTTAAAATCTGCATGTTGTATTCAAGATGCAAATGTACTATGGATGCAAATGTACTATGGATTTATATACGGTCAATAAAATATTTTCAGTCTTATTATCAATCCCTTTCTTAATGAATCCCCAAATTCTGCATTTTTTGACTGCACTGCATGTTGTGTGGGTGTCCTCAGAGAACTGTCTACAATGACTCTAAGATGTCTTTCATGAATGGTAACAGCTAATTTAGATCCCATCATTTCATATGTATAGTTAGGATTATGTGTTCCAAATGCAAAATAATGCACAGTATCAATACTGAGTTTCATGTGCCATTTTGTTGCCCTGTCACACAATTTTAAGAGAACCTACCTATTAATTCAAAAGTCTTCAAGAGACAATGCAATTTTCTAGGTGACTGAGGATGTGATTTCTCACAGTTCTGATATAAAATTATGTACTATGCAAGTTAAATCTCCACCCATGACAATAGTGGTATTGGGGTTGAAGCATAACATGGGCAAATCTGTGCACAAAGGAGATACGATCTCTCCCCAGAGTAGGGGCATACAGAGTAAAAGATTAAAAACAAGAATGCCAATATGTGTCTCCACCTGGAGGAGCTGGTCCCACATGATATCCTACTCCTGAAAAAATGAGGAGTACAGGTTCTTTCGAAAAAGTTTTTTTTTTAAAGAACCCTGTCTAGACTTTTTTCGAAAAAGCGCTTTTGTGCGATTATGCAAATGAAGCAAGAGATTTGTTAATCTATGCTTCATTTGCATTTTCAGTTGGGTTCATTTACATTCTTCTTCCAAAAGAGGAATGTAGTTTAGACATAGCCATAGGGCACACTGCTCCATTCTCTGCCACTGCCAGCAGCTCAGAGGCCTTCATAGACTTACCCCTTTTAAAAACAGACCTACATAAGTCTGTCTCATTGGTCTGCTCTTCACTTCTAGAACCTGTCTCTGCTTCATCATGAAGAAAGTGTTTCTCAAGCTTCTGGGTGTACTTCTGTCCAGTCAAAAGTGACAATCATAGAGAGTTCCTTGGGGGAGTGGGGAGGAGGCTGATCTCTGGACAGATCACATACAAGGAGTGTGATATAGATACCGGTTGTTATCTGCTAGTCTCCTGATGTTCCAGAATCCGCACCACTATCTGGGATCTCCAAATTGTTAACAGGGACCCCACGCCCTCAAATGACCTGGGTCCTCTCCCCACACAGGTAACATGTCATACTTTCAGAGTTAGTCAACTCTGTATAATCCTCCACATCTTTGTGGTGATTTAAAACCAGGTTCGAAGGCTGTTTAGAATTACTTAGAATCACATAAACCTATTTGCAGAATGACATAACATGTCTCATATTTGAGTTCTTGCAGTCTAATGGAATCATCCTAAAAACACAAAGTACCTTTCCATAATGGAAGAGATCAAACATAAGCATCTTGTGCAGGGAGGGAGGGAAGATGGGGAATGGCACTGGGTAAAGCTACTTAATAGCATGAGTAAACAAGGGAAAAACTTGAACAAAATGTCTCCTTGACCTAGAGTCTCTTCTGTACAAAGTGATTTGCAAATTACTCATGAGATAGGAAAATCATAATCGATTTGTTCATTCAAGAGATAGAATTTATATTAGCATAGTCAGTAACACTACTTCCACTCAGCAACACATCCTCCACTCTGCAGGAGATAGCAGATACCACCTAAGCTATGTCTACACTGCAGGCTTCTTGTGCAAGAACTGTTTTGCGCAAGAGTTCTTGCACAAAAGGTCTTGCGCAAGAGCGTGTCCACACTGTCATGGTCATGTGCTTTTGCGCAAGGGATGTGCTTTTTCACAAGAGCGTCCATGGCAGTGTGGATGCTCTCTTGCGCAAGAACGCTCTGATGGCCATTTTAGCCATAGGGGTTTCTTGTGTAAGAAACCCCTGTTGCCTATCCCCGCTGCCTTCCTGTGCAAGAGCTCTTGCACAAGAGGGAGTATTCCTTGTGGGGAAAGGAATAACTCTTGCGCGAGAAGCCCTCATTTCTGATGCTTTACTATAAATTTACTTGCACAAGAACACACGTGCAGTGTAGACACTTTGCAAGTTTTTGCGCAAGAACTTCTGTTCTTGTGCAGAAAGCCTGCAGTGTAAATGTAGCCCTAGTTTCATGCTTATGAGTCAAACCTCTAAACACATCTGAAGTAGACCTCATGGAGAAAACACCAACAGCATCCCCAGGAAACAAAAACAAAACCAAAAAAAGATGAAAAGGATGAAAAAATCCATTTGTTACACACAGCTCAGACATGGCCTCACTCTCAGGACCTCTCACACTCGCTAACGAGAGTGAGTGAAAATATGTACACAGGGAAACTGATACACACACAAGCAGGGCCAGATGGCTGAGCTCCAGCCCGACAAGGATGGGGACTAGAAGATTCCTATGGAGGTTCTGGTTTTGGATTTTGTGTTGAGACACCCTCAGAACTGTTGGATTATTTTCTGGGTTATGACTCTGAAGTTTGTATGAACTATATTTATTTTGAAACCACCGTCAAAAAGGAGTACTGTGACTCAGGGACTATCTGGATTATTTAAAGGGGTTAATGGGAACAGTGGCTTGTAAAATGACCCCAGATCAGGAGGTGGTGTTCCCCAAGCTACTACATTGAATAATACCTAAACATTCCAATTCTTTATGATAGCACTACCTGAACATTTTGACTGCACCTTGACATGAGAAAATGAAACAATAGAGGAAGATTCTGGATGAGAATAATTGATGCACATCTGAGGAATCAATATCGCATTTGATCCAAAAATTACTCCTGTCTGTCTCTAAGTAACTTGCTTTTACCCACTTAAATGGTGATTAATCCAAGTGTGAACACCCGTCAGGGACTAATAGTTAAATGACATCCAATCAGTTTTGCTAGGGATTCAGCAGTGAATGTAAAGGCTTTTATTGGTTTGACTCAGAGCACTGGTCTCCATCACATTCCTACTGTAGTCAACAGAATGATTTCCTTCAGGATTAGCCTTATTTAGATGCATTTGACTGTTCAAATCTTTCCCATTTCAATGAAGAAAGAGGAAATGCAATATATGTGAAAATCCTGGTACAATTAGATTAATCTGAAATGCAGATAAATCCCGAGTTTATTAGGAAACATACAGAATAAGACTAAGTATTCATTTGTCAAAAAACAAGTTATTCTTCAGAGAACAAAAAATTATTTAGAGGAAAAAAATTATAAAAATATCTGGTAATTATCAGTGTCCTTTTTTTAACCACTTACATACGCAACACTTCTTCCAGAAGCTTCAGGTCAGCAGTTTAAAATCAAGAGGATCACAGTAAGTGAAAATTCCATAATTATGCATGTATCTTTTCAAAATCTATGAAAATTAAGGCCATATTGTGCATAAGTACATCCTTTCTTATTTTATTATAATAGCAATGAATGCTACTGTGTGTAATGTTATTTTATTTTCTAATGTATTTAGTCTCATATAACCCCAAACAAATTAGAGCTACAGTATAAGAATTACCAGACTCTTTGAGAAAGGTGGATAGCATCCTATCTTATCATGTGATATTTTAGACAATAAACTTCAGAACCTCAGCTGATGTAAATCTCAGTAGCCATGCTGATTTACACCAGCTAAAAATCTGATTTTGTGGGGTTATATTTAGAGAGAGAGAGAGAGAAAGAGAGAGAGAGAGAGAGAGAGAGACAGACACACACACACACACACACACATAACCAGACAGAGACTGAGCAAGAAAGGCATACCTTAAAATCTTAAATATCCTAGATAATAAAAAAATAGTAAGTTAATGGAGTTTATTAATCTGATGGTCCCTTTGAAACCAGTTACAGTTAAAACAATTAGTTCCTGGATTAGAAATGCCTAGTTTAGCCATATATAAGTATTCAGATGAAATTCCTTTCTCTCGTGGCTTCTCCTCAACAAATCCTGCAACTAAAATTTTCAACTTTGTACTCAACTCGTTCAGTGGAAGTTCCAGAATTCAACTTCAAATATACTACATCATTATACTAACTACACTGGAAATGTTCTTTAGACTGGTTGTCCAGTGTCGAATTATTTTCAATTTCTAGAAGTTGTGTCCACAAATATTAACAGAATCAATTTTACAATAACAGGGAGGAAACACCAATATTTTTAAATAAGATAGTTCTGTTTTGAGCTACTGAATTTCTCAGTTTTGGCTATGTTTATTATGGTTCCAAGCATAGGTATCTAGAAATGCACTTACTTTGCTTGAGTTAGAGTGGTAAAAATAACAGCACAGCAGGTGACTCAGGCTAGATGCTCCAAAACAATCATACCTGACCTCCTGGCATGTACCCATTTGGTAGCCAAAGCTGTTGCCATATTGAACCTCACATTAAGAATAAGGCTGAGGGTAACCTCATCAAGTACTTCCCCAACTATCTTCAATTTCTTTCTCCCCCAGCAACATACTCTTTTGGGAACAAAATATAGTAACCCTATTCTATATTTATTTTAAAAAATTCACCTTTTTCCTCAATTCATCAAATCCTCTGAAAATTAGACTTTAGGCAGCAGAATCCATATTTTACTTTTACTACTTAAGTCATGCCACACTGGAAACCACTTTTGCAAATATAGCTCTGTAGTAAGTTTATGATTCACTGCTGCAATACCTCTTGCAGAATCTCACTCAGGGTACATCTAGACTGCGGCTCTATTTCAGGTTACAGTAAGTATTCTGAAATAGCCACACTGTGTCTTTAAATATGCCCACTGTTTCTCAAAATAGCGGGCGCAGTTTTCTGGAGTCCCTGTAACCCTCATTCCATGAGGGTTAAGAGATTTGTCACTATTCTGTCACTTTAGTGTCACTTTCAACTTAGACCAGAATAAGTTACACAATTTGCATAGCGTAAATTATATACCTTATTCCGACAGAAGGGTATTGCCTAGACACACCCTTAGGAAATTACCTCAGTCCAGCCTCAGAGTCCCTTTCCTGGCAGTATCTCACCTTCTGTTACTTTTATGTCCATTCTTCACCACTCTTCTGGACCCATTTTCCTCCCAGACCATGGCACCTTCCCTCAGGGTATTGCCCTGCAGCAGAGGCCCCACACTCTGGGTCCTCCCCTTTTCGGGAACCCCAACAACCTATATCCACCTTGCCTCAGTGACCCACTTCCAATCATCATCTTGCCACTGCCTCAGGAGCAAACTGCAGTATGAAAAGCCCACTTATCGCTGGCAAAGGGGTGAGTACCTGATGCCTTCTCCTGCCCTTGTTGCTCATTTGAAGCCCTAGTACCTCCTTGGAACCCTGTACCTCCATGGGCCTCAGTCTGGGGTATATTCAGGCTTGAGTTACCATGGTTCACCCTGCCTTCCCACAGCACTGCTCAGTCCAAGGTACTCTGCCAACAGGCAGGTCGGTCCCTCTCCCTCCAGATCTGAAGCAAAAATGGCCAGCCAATCTCTCTTATGTAGCCCTGCTCTGATTGGTTCTGAGTGGCTCTGATTGACTGAGACAAACCCTCTCCTAAGGCCAGAGGGCTGACAGCTTCTGCTGGCCCCTGAGCAAGTGGGGGGGGGCACTGCACCAGCCCTCAGCAAGCCCCCAGATTGCAGCACTGGCCCCCCACCCTACCCTCAGAGCCACGCAGAGTGGTGCTCCAGTGGCAATTTAAAGGGCAGTAGCAGAAGTGCTTGTTTTGAATAGCTGGTCCCTGGGCAACTTCCACTTTTGCCTCCCCTTGCAGTGTGCCTGCCCAAGGACCGTTTTAACCCTTTTTCTTCCAGTGCAAGGCAACTGGCCCATCTCAAACCCTGAATATTTAGAACAAGAAAGGAGACTCATGGAAAACCTACTGCAAATAAATCACCATATACTAATGGTTTCTTACTTCACAACTGTGCTTTCCTAAAAATAATGCTTATGAATTATCCTGTGACGCTAACTAGTTTTTTTCTACTAAATTTTCCTTTTGAAAAGATTATCTTCTAAAACTTTAATTTTATCCAATCATGTGTGGAAGGCAGCAAGTTAATACATTTCTGCACAATGAACCTTCTTACTTTATCAGGAAGAGACTGAGAAGTGTTACTAATTTCCCTAAACCATTCTTATTATTGCTTTACCTGATCATTAGATTTGAGCTGCATACTGAACATCCATGATACATATTTTTGTGCATGTTTCTTATGCTGTACTAGTTTGCGTTGAAAAAAAATTGAAAAAAGGCTCCATCCTAATGCTATTTCAAACTTTTCCTCATTTTCAATCACTGGATAAGAGATATTAGTAAGTAATATTCAGTTTTCAAATGCTTTTTCACCTGTAATACCAACAGCTATTCCTGGAGACTAACATTAATCTTTTACTGAAACCCAGTCAATGTCTTCATGGAAATTAAGAAGCACTTTCTATTATCATTCCATGCACTTGTCAACATATACGAAGGCAGTATGTCTCAAGTTATCCCTCCTCTCAATGCTTTTTCAGTCTATTATAACAAATCTATTTGATGCTTTCTTGTAATCTGGATTGTATATTTATTTTATATACCATGCTTGAGGGATTGCTGCAAGTAGGCAAAATTAGGGATGGTTGAACTAGGTACACAAAAGAAAAAACTTCCTCAGCCTCAGTCCAAATCTTGAATTGTCAAGTAGTTCCTGATCTGACTAATAATAATGGATTTTTTTTTGGTATGCCCAATTTCACAAGCACAGGAGAGGTCAATCTCATTGACTATTTAACTTGTGCCTTTCCTGTAGTTCTTTGTCTCAATCATCTTATGTAATATTTACCAGGAAAACTGTTAAGTCAACAACCTTTTAGAACTCACTGACACTATAACTGGTCTCTACATAAACAACTTGTTGGCCTTCCTCTTTCAAGTTAATACACATGTGGTGTCCACTTTTGAAAGATAATTAATGTTCTCCAACATCAACAATACAGGTTTTGGTTGTACTTGAATCACATCAAACAACAAGTCTTGATTGTCCCAGATACCAACAAAAAAAAAAGATGATTACTCGTAGGCCAGTGTTCCAGCATTCAAATAAGGGATCTTGCATAGTCTTTTCAGCATCTTTCCTTGCTCACATTGAGGATTTTTAAATTTTGCAGGGTGAGATGTTGGTGATATTGCAGCCTTGAAACCAGTGCTCTGTCTGGCAAGCAAATGAGGGCCAGATTTACATATGTGGGCCTGATTGCCCAGATGCCATTGAAATCAATGGGAGTTAGAGAATGAGTGGGATGTTCAGAGGCACTTTGACACCTATCAGCATCTTTAGGTGCTTACTTGTCCAACTATCTGAAGTTATGATTTCAGTACAGTGCAATATTCTGTTAGGAGTGGGAGGGTAGTCTCACAAGGAACTGGGCTGGAGGAGGAGTGTGAGAAAAATTTTAGAATGTGTGCCAGTTTCATATAATATCATGGGCAAAAAACCATGAAGTTATACACACTTGAAGTACTACATGAATATTTGCACTCTTCTTATCTGTGCAGTAGGGACACTTACTTTCAGATAGAATTAGTAACTTCTTCATATCTAAGTCACTAAGATTACCAATTGTTGCCCTTATTGCAACATTATTATAGCTGGTACCCATCACTTTGTATATCTTCCAGTGCCCAGTGAGGAACATTTTTGGTAACGATTCTGAAGTTAGACATACACTTTTAGGACTGCAGTACAAGTCTTTCATTTGTCATTCCTCAGACCAAGTTCTGAATATTTTATAGCTACTTTCAGGAAGCAGATGACTGCCTCAGAATGAATAATTAAACTTCATTTTAAAATAGCTGTCTTTGGGAATGGGTGTCTCACTGAACTGAGCAATATCTATTCCTGTTCTGAAGATTATTTCCTTGCAATTTCCTGACTTGGATTCCAGCACATTCTGATACCTCTCATCTTGAAGATCAGTGTAAGTATAAAGGGTCAAAGTGGAGAAATAACAGACCAGATATTGTAAAGATGGCACAAAGAACTTTAAATGACTAAGCAGACAGAAGGCATGAGGCCAAGTAGCTCTTCCACACTATCTGCTACATGTTGGACCTCCCTGGTCGGGCACCCTTGGGACCTGATAAGTCCCAGATGAGGGATTTTGCTGGACCATGGGAGGTCATTTCTGGTCCCCCCTGATACAACACCCCCCAGCCCTGGCTTGGCCAGAACCTTCCACCAGCCCCACCAGGCAGCCCTGTTGGGGTGCACTGGCTGCCCTGCCAGCCCTCCGGGCTCTCACCCAGCAGTCCTCTACCAGGAAGGATATCAGGATATCATCAAATCCTTTCCCCAAAAGCTCCAAGAGAAACTACAAATTCATCCTCCATGAATACACTTCCAAAATACACAAAGGAACTCAAATTGTTCCATCATACCTGTCCATGGCACTCTCACTGGAGGAATATCCAGACTCTTAGAAATCTTTTTCTCAAACAACTCACCACACAAATTCCAGGAGCACTGCAAGATTTCAGGATAACTGCAGTCATCAAATGATTTCTAGGACTTCCAGATCTGATGAGATTCTTTAGTTAGGTAAGACTATTATTGACAAGAGAAATAGAAAGGTTCAGGGACAGAGGAGACTGTGGATTGGGGAAAGAGGAAAGTGTTGAGTGCAAAGTGATGGTATAAGAAAGGGAAAGATAGAAGTTAAGTCGTATTTAGAGAAAACAAATCTGCCTTCCTGATTTTCTGATTGTCTATTTCTAGGATGCTTCACAAAGTGAAACCAAGTTTTACATGCAGATATAAAGTATCCCCTCTGATTTTACATTTAACCTAATTACTGCCTTCTCGGTTAGGGATCATGTACGGGATCCACATTTAGCGATAGGATCAAGGAACCAGTTTATTCTCATTTTATGGTGTCAGCATATCAATTCATGCCTGTAAAAAAAAAAAAAGAATACAAGATACCAAATGTGTTTATATGTATATTTCCTAATCAAATCATAGTGGCTGGAGGGACCAATGGATCAAATCCTTCTTTCTGTTACCTCCCATATAACACCACTGATATAAACAAGCCTTGTGGGTTAAAATGACATTAGCTGTATGACTCCAGAAATGATATGGTACCAGTTTACCTAAATTATATTTTTATACACCAGTCCCTTAATTCATTATACCTATACTCAACTGGCATAAATCTGTCATAAAAAATGTATGTCATTCACGTGTTGTACCTTCCAAATTACACCCTTTTTAAGAAGCAATGTTGAAGATGTGAAAAATGCAATATGTGTTGTCAAATGTCACACATCTATACATGCTAATTACAAATAATTTCTTTTTATGACTTCTTATTAAGTTTTTTAAAATGTTAACATAATAAAATATACAGAAAAGAATACTGTTAAATGACAAAAACATTAAATGACAATTTAGAGCTCAATTTTGCTCTTATTTATGCCCGGTCAGTTTTCTTAAAGTGAAAGTCAATCAGGTTTCTTAGAAAGATATGAATTTGGCACTATTCATTGATTTTATAACATAGTTGGAAGTTGAAATAATTCGACTTAGTGTAATATTTTATAAATACCGCACAGATATAAAAGACCGGGAAAGAAGAATTATAATAGATCATAGCACAGTATTTTTGTTTGTTTGTTTTTACTCTTGCTAATAATTAAGAAAGAGAATTCTCAGTATTTTATTCTCTGTTTATTCTGGGACTCTGCTGTTGCTGCAATAACAACAGTGGCTGGAAGCCGTGAGCCCCTTTGAAACTCCTGGTTCCAGTGCAATTGCCCCTTTTGCTTTTGTCAATGGGCCAGTTAGTCCTCCTACTCTTATAATGTATTATAGATATAATTTATTTCTGGTACAAGGAAGCAGCCAGCTTTCCTTCTCAGTACAGTTCTAGCAATAATCCACAATAAGGGCTAACCAACCAAAGAGCCCTGTCCAGAATGAGAGACAACATCCTCATCCAAAGCCATGTTGGATCTGGGGTAACATTAGAAGTCCAGTGGTTTATTTTGTAATATTAGGAATTTGCTTGGTAATCTTTTGGTCAAATATCCCATTTCTTACCAAATATGGTTGTGTGGCTGGCTGTCAGCCTCTTACGCTAGATATTTTTCTATTTTAGTGGTGAGTGAAAGTAGTTCCTCTAAGATTCTATCACATAATTGGTACAGCACAAATAATAAATGAATAATATAAAAATAATAATAATTGATATAAAAATACTGCATGTACAAAGACTCTACTCCAGACACTATTATAATTGGAAATGAAAATAATAGGGCTGTCAATTAATCACAGTTAATTCATACAATTAACTCAAATATTAATTGCAATTAAAATAATTGTGATTAATCACAGATTTAAATGTTCTGTTAGACAATAAAATATCAATTGAAATTTATTAAATATTTTTGTATTTTTTCATTTAAATTTTCATTTTCAATTAAAGACAGAATATAAAATGTATAGTGCTTACTTTATATTATTTTACTACAAATATTTTCACTGTAAAAATCAAAAGATACAGTATTTTTAATTTACCTCATACAAGTTCTGTAGATACAATCTCTTTATCATGAAAGTGCAACTTACAAATGTAGATTGCTATAAAACTGCACTCAAAAATTTTACGTCAACATTTAAAGCCTGCAAGTCCAGTCAGTCCTACTTCTTTAGCCAATTGTTTAGAGAAACAGGTATGTTGACATTGATGGGAGATACTTCTGTTTGCTTCTTGATTACAATGTCTCCTGAAAGTGAAAACAGATATTTGCATGACATTTTTATAGCAGGCATTGCAAGATATTTAAATGACAGATATGTTAAACATTTATATGCCCTTTGTGCTTTTGCCACCATTCAAGAGGGCATGCTTCCATGATGATGATACTCGATAAAAGAATAATGCATTAATTAAATTTGAGACTCAACTCCTTGGGGAAGAATTGTATGTCTCCTACTCTGTGTTTTATACACATTCTGTCATACACTTCTTGTTACAGCAGTCTCAGAAGATGACCCAGCTCACATTGTTCATTTTAAGAACACCTTCCACTGTAGATTTGACAAAACACAAAGGTGTCGATGTGAGTTTTCTAAAGATAGCTAAAGCACTTGAACCAAGGTTTAAGGATCTGATTTGTCTTCCAAAATCTGAATGACAAGAGGTGGAAGATGCTATCAGAAATCTGAATAGAGGAACACTCTGATATGGAAACCACTGAACCTGAACCACCAAGAAAGAAAATAAATCTTTTGCTGTTAGCATCTGACTCAAACAAAGAAAATTAACATGTGTTGATCTGCACTTCTTTGTATTATAGAGCAGAACCCATTAGCAGCATAGACGCAGAACCTCTGGAATTGGTTGTAGAATGCAGGGACATACAAATCTTTTAGTACATCTGGCACATAAATAATTTGTGATTCTGGCATTCAAATACCTCTTTTCACTTTCAGGTGACATTGTAAACAAGAAGCTGTCAGCATTTTTTTCTGCAAATATAAACAAACTTGTTTGTCTGAGTAGACAACATGTAGGACTGAGTGGACTTATGGGCTCTAAAGTTTTACATTTTTTATTGCGTTCTTTAACATAATTCTACACTTGAAAGTTCAACTTTCATGACAAATAGATTGCACTACAGTATTTATATTAGAGGAATTGAAAAAATGCTATTTCTTTTTTTACAGTGCAAATATTCATAATTAAAAGTAAATTTAAAGTGAGCAGTATACACTTTGTATTTTGCTTTGTAATTGAAATCAATATATTTGAAAATATAGAAAACTACATCTAAAATATTTAAATACAGTATATTCTATTATTATTTAAATAGAATGATTAATTGCACAATTATTCACAATTACTTTTTATATCATGATTAATCACAATTTGTAATCACTTGACAGTGCTAAAAATAACTAACTATCCAATCTTAAAAAGCATCCACGAGTATTCTGACTTTCTTGGGGTACGTCTGCTGAAGCAACTATTGAACGTCTGTTGAAGCAATCCATTATTTTGAAATAGTTTTCAAAATAATGTGGGGCTTATTCTGATGTTCCAGTAACTCTCTTTCCATGAGAGTTAAAGGGCGCTTCAGAATAGCGAATTAATTCAAGATGTGACACTGTGTAGACACATATTTGCGTAACACGTATTACACAGCTTAGTTTGAGCTAATGATGCTATGTTGAAGCACCCACAGGTATTTCCAGTGATTTCAGTGGGATTGTCTGGAGTAAGTATGATCACATGCATATCTCTTTTATAATAGTGATAAGCCAGAATGAAAAGCATTATTATCTAGGATCACATGATAATGACAGAATTATTTTGTGCTACTTATGCAAAGATAATATACTTGAGCTCTGGGCTTTTATATTTTTGTAAATCTTTGGGGGTGTTGATATATCAAATATAAAACAAAGTTAGATAATCTAAATAAAATTTATTTTTAATAAAAAATTTATTTTGGTCTGAATCATCATGACTATCAAATTATTACCAATGCAATACAGTAAGATTGTGTCTAGCCTACATGGTTCCACTGATGGAGCCATGTAGGTGAATTTACTAGACATAGCAAAATGAAGCAGCGATTTAAATAATTGCTGTTTCATTTACATCAAAATGGCCGCCACACTATGCCGATCAGCTGATTGTCAGCACAGCATGGTAGTCTAGAAGGGGATCAGCCGACCCTAGCACTCTTTGTCGTCAGATCCTGTAAGCCTCGTTGCACAAGGCATAAAAGATCTGATGACAAAGGGTGCTGGGGTCGGCTGATCCCCATCTAGACTACCGTGCTGTGCTGACAATCAGCTGATTGGCACAGCACGGTGGCCATTTTGACATAAATGTACCGGCGATTATTTAAATCGACACTTCATTTTGCTATGTCTATTAAACTCATCTACATGGCTTCGTCAATGGAGCCATGTAATCTAGACACACCCTAACTATTTAATTCACCAGTCAGTGCAGATTTCTGTGTCTAGTCAGTCCTGCTTCACATATTTCTTGCTTTCTTTCAGTAGGGACATATAATAGTTCTCCTTGATAATATATGGGACAGTTTCTTTCTTCAGTTACTTGGTGGTGGCTGTGGGGTATGCTTTTCAACTCTCATTCGCTGATCAGTCCCCAACGGAAATCATTCACACTACTTTTATCATTTAAGAGTGTATTATGATGCCTCCTGTCCATCAACAGAGACAAGAAAGATATTGGCAGTACATGATTGTTCAGAGTGTCCAGTATATAAAACTATAGAAGATCATCTGCAAATGGAGGTAATTGCAACTAAATTTGATGCAGAATGGTTGTGTTACTATATCACACTTTCTAAAATAAATATGTTGTGCTAAGGATTTATATAAACAGATCTAGAAACTTAAATTCTCCAAGTGTACTTAGAACAGAAATGTTACAGTGGTATACAGCAAGCATCTCCTGTCACTCTCTATTCTCTGTACCTCATTCCTATTCCTGGAGGACCATAGTGGTGATAACAGGATGGTTCAATCTCTGTGACTGATCACTCTTCTGATTCTCTGATGTTTGCTAAGGAGTTTGGCAGATGACAAGTATTGTTATGGATTTTGTGATGATTATATCTCTCCAGTAGGAACTGAAATGAGATCGGCTAATTTCAATGAGATCAGTCTTGTAATGGTATTTAGTAATTAATAACTGGAACCAGTTCAGATCAGTGACCCTGCAATGAAAGATTCTATATGCCATGATTAATTGTCTGAGACACCCATTAATTCCAGTCAACACACTATTAACACTTCTCTTCACTCAAGAAATAGTATATTGTTTATCTACGGAGGATGTTCCTTACGTAGATCATTTAAGGGTGTTTTCTTTTCTTTACTCTGCAGTAACATATGGCTAGCTAAATACACTCTGATGATGACATGGGATGGACAACATGACCAACTAGATCTTTCCCATCTCTAATTTTGAGTTTGGACCAAAATATCTGATTATTTATTTTGCACTAAGACAATTTTTAATGGAAATGCAAGAACCGCTACAAGAAATCTTACATTCTGATCAACTCTAAAATATATTTTCTGATCTTTATATGCAAGAAAATGTTGTATATAAATATGTAGTGTCTTTAATGCAGGAAAAGAGAAGGTCTTGAGTAAGGATGAAAGCAGAATTTTTTTTAGCATATTTTGGTGTAACTGATTTATTTTACAAAAAGATATTTGTAACTTTGGTTCATAAAGAAAAATGTCTTTCCTATCATTATAGTTTCATCTTTTAACACATTTCTCATGACAAGCAGCAATTAAATAGTAAAATATAATAATGAAGTGTGAGAAAAGGCAGAAAACAAAAAAGTGGTATACAAACTAGATAATAGTAAGTTAATCACTTTACTGGTGAGAGGTATCACAGAATAAGTAATATTTGCTCTTTACGAGAAAGAAACGATGTTCATTCTTAAAAGTTGCCAATCATTCCTGAGTGATGAGCATCTACTGAAAGATATCACACATACTCAGTTCCCAATGACTTCTCCTGAAAGTTAGGGGACTCGACTTTTTACTGGAGTTACTCAGATCTTGGCAATACCTGGCCTTAAAATTGTTCATTATAAATTCTGAATTATTGTGATTCCCACACCAGTAAAAGTTTTGGGAATTTTCATGAGATCAGGAAAAAAATGTGCTCATTACCTCGTATAATACTAGTTGTGTATTCCTCAAATTTAAAGAAGAGGAAACTGTCTAAATTGAGAGAAACTGAAATACAATGGCTTCCAAAATAATGAAATTATTATGCAACGGGGAAAAAATATTATTATTTAAATCTATTTAAAAAGATAACAAGTATCTGCATAGTTGGCTCTTCTTCATTGCATTTTGTGAAAAATATTTGAACTCAGAATGTTATTAACTGACATTTATCTTTTTAATGTTACCTGAGTAATAATATACTTGATCTACATAGCTACAGTTTTTTCTTATTTGTAATCCAGTAAAATTCCTCATGTGCAAGGTGCTGTCCCAATATCTTTAAAAAACGATATGATATTTCAAAGAGCAAATGATTTTAAAAAATACACAACATACAAATGGAAGGAAAGAGGAATGAAACTATTTTTTTAAAGTTAGTGTGACCACGATGGCAGAAGAGACTGAGTACCAATCCAGGGCAGACTGTTGAAAAAACAGGGGACTAACAGCCACAGATTAGTCATGAGTTTTACTTTGATTTTAACAATCAACTACACCAAGTGCAAACTGTGCAGGCACGTTAACAGCCTTCAAGAGTTGCAGGCAGTCCCCTTAGATATTTCCATCTGTTTTGCCACCCAAGTGAACATATCTCAGTGATAGCCATTAAGACCAAAGATCACAGCAACATTCAGGTTTCCCTGCTTCCAAAGAGTCAGCCACTTACCCAAAGTCAATAGTGTCTAAGATCACACACCAAGGACAATGCTTGTAGCCAAACTATCTGAAGATTTATTAAACAGGAATAGGTAACTATACAATGATTTACAAGGTTAAAGCAAGTGCATATAGGCACAGTCTTAAGCTGTAAGAAGTAATAGACATTTCTATAAACAACAAGCTTGATTTCTCCTTTACCCTGGATAAGTTGCTGAGGATCCCTTGCTTATGCTTGGAATGCTCATCCCAGGAGGCTTACCTGGGTGGTCGACAAATACCTTTGATGTCGACACCCGCGCATCCAGACTATCACGCTGAGCCGACAAACAGCTGTTTGTCGGCTCAGCGCGGCAGCCATGTAAATTTAAATGAAGCGGCAATTATTTAAATCGCCGCTTCGTTTTCCTATGTCTGGTAGCCTAATCTACATGCCTCTGGCGACAGAGGCATGTAGTCTAGATGTACCCTAAGTGCCCAGGTTTAACCCCTCTAAGCAGCGGGGGAATTTCTTGCGTATCTTAGAGAAACCCTGCCCTCTCCTCCCACACAAGTCCTAGCAACATAGCGATCCTTAGTTCCTTTTGTTTGGGCTTTTTTTCTCTTTCTGCCATGTGTTCTTAGCTGTAAATTCAGATGATGGAATGAGTCCATTTGGAGAGGACTGGGGAATAGAGCAAATGTAGCCAGACAGATCCTCCTCCCTCCACATCCATCTTATTTGCTTCTCTGAGGTTCCTGAAGCATACAGGGCAGAGAAGGAGCAATAAAATCAGCATAGTCTATGATGGCTCATCTGATCCTGAGAAGCTGAAAATATAGATGTGAGAAGAGAGCGATTAAGGCAATAAGCTGACCTCGAGGCTGCGAGAACTGCCCCGGCTAGCACCCATGTTGATATGATCACACACAGTCTCTGGGAGAGGAATCTCCCACTGAGAAAAGAATGCCCAGTACTTCCAATTTAGTTATCTCTCTTACAAGTGTAAATTAAGTTCACAACTCCCTTGTAAGAACTGGTCTCACAAAAGACAGACCAGCACCATTTGGCATCACAGATAAGAAAGAGATATACGTGACCCCCATGGGTATGAAGATGGGTCCAGCAGCACACTCACTTTGAGTGTCAATCTACCCTGTACCTGCTGGTCGGGTTAGGTGTTTGACCTCCCGAGGTTCCATGGGGATGCCCACCTTGTATTTTCATCTTTCCTAGGAATTGAGGGACCAGCCCCGGCCTGAAATGCTGGAGTCGAGAGGCACAGAAGGGGGTAAAAATTGTACCTGGATGTGGCCCTCTGTCTTAAGTGTACACATAGACTTAGAGCTCTTTAAAGATTAAGCTGTTACTTGGTACTATTATTTCTATTTTTCTATCTTTATATTCTTTGTAACCATTTTTAAGATCTATATTTGCTAGCAGTTAAGAAAGAGAGCAATAGCCATTGTAATCATATGATTTATAAGCTTCTTTAATAAACCTGTAACTGTTTAGGTTTTAACCTGACTCCTTCAGTTGCTGTAAAGAACCAAGCACAATTTAAAAGAACTTCAGCCGGTTATAAGGGATAGGTATAGGAACACATCCTGCCCTGACCGTCGGCTGACAGCAGAAGAATAATACAAATATTTAGTCCTTTTGCTGATGATTCCTCAATCTAGATGTAGGAAATTCCAATTGTAAAATCCAACTCTAAGGTGTCTGGTATCTATGGGACTTCTTTTTAGAGAGGTGCATAACAATTTAGGTACAAAAGCAGCTCTTCACACTAATTAAAATACTTCTTTAGTTATAGAGACTTATGCTACACCTGCTCAAATATTGTGTTACAATATGGAATACAGGTATGACAAATAAGATTAATACCTGCAGTGTCTCACAAGAATTAGATAGAACCCATGCACTAAACCTTTTCTTATTATTCTAATACCTATATCTATTAATATTAACCCAAAAGTGAGCTAGAAATCTTTCAGTTATGTCTCTTTCAATGAAACATGGGAAACTTGGCCTAGTCTGCCAGCATCATAGTAGTATAAAATATTAATACCAAAATCTTAAGTAGTTCATCCATAGTTCTCAAAATACTTTACAAGGAACAGGATCGTTATCCCATTTTATAGATGGTAAAATTGAGATGCAATAAAGGAAGTTTTTTGTACAACATCATCCAGCAAAACAGTGGTAGAGTTAAAAAATTAACTCAGATCTCCTGAGTCCCAAGCCAGTTCTTTAAATTCTAGTCTCTGAGGGTTAGCTGTGTTAATCTGTAGCTGCAAAAACAATGAGGAGTAAGGGAAGTTGATGGGAACATTTCTCTTGTTGACCTCCCATTGGGATGCTAGCACAAAAAATCAGCTGAAGGTACATCAGCTCCAGTTACACTATTTATGTAGCTGTAGTTGGATACCTTAGGCTGACCTTCTGGTTTGAGTATAGATCTGGTCAAAGATGTTGCCAAATAGCGTAGAAAAGAGAAGTTGGGAGGTTGCACTAATCCTGATTCTGGGGTTACACTTGAACAATGTAGTGCAACCCCAGAATGAGGACACAACAAAAAGCTGTTTTGCATTTGCCCATCATCATCTGTGTCAAGTCCTCCTTGGCTTCAGCTAAGGATCTGGCTCTAAGTAAAATAAAAAAGTAAACAAACAAAAGCAAAAAAAAACAAAACTCCAATATTCTTAAAATGTTGTGTAAAGTAATATCTTTTATTAGAACAACTTTTGCTGCTGAAAGAAATGAGTTTTCAAGCTACATGGAGCCAGATCTGGGAAAGGTACACCTGCTTAGTTTCTGTAATATCTTGTGACCAATGTGACTATTACAGCACTTCAAAACTTTACTGATGATACAGCTGTCTTTCAGAAGATAGCCAGAAGATAGCCACTGACAGATTCAATTTATTGCTTTTCATCACATAACCTTTGTTCTTAATAGTACTTTCAAAAGTGCAATTGTGATGAGATAAGCAGTTTCTATATCACCAAAGAATTCACACATAGTTATGGGCACTGAGTTCTCTTATTCTGAATTTACTGTATGGTCAAAAGCCTAGGGAAATATACCATTATTTTGATAAATGTAAAGAATTCTATTCTAAATAAGTTCTTACAATAAGCTCATCACAAAGTATCAGAGTAACTTTCAGTAGTTCATAATGAGACATGATTAATACCTGTTATTTGCTCTCTCCTCCTCTCACCAAAGAAGAGGTATGCTCAATGAAGTAGTTTGTTTTGCTAGTGATTTTATTTTTTTTAATGTATATGTTGCTCTGAGTTTATTAGAGAGGCAAGATCAAAGAACCAAAAACCTGGAAATGGAAAGTGACATGGTTTGTGATCATCTGTTGTTCCTATGAGAATTCATTCTATAGTCTTGAGCTGAAAACTCTGTCTCCTAGATAAACAAGCTTTATCCTTAATATATAAAATTCTATTATGCCAGAGAAGCAAAGTTATTGACCACAACTTTCATCTTCTTAGGCACTCTTTTAGATATCCCGGAGGTAAGATATTTAGAGCCTTCAAGATTAGGCCTGCAGCCTTGAATATAATTGATAGAGTTGGTATTCTTGAGATATATAATATATGCAGGGAAAATAATCTGAATACACAGATAATCAATAGGAAAAATAATGGGAATTGTTAAAGTTATGTCAAAAATTATCTTAGAATGATGGTTATTAATTAGTATAAATTTATATGTAGAGTCATTATATGAAGATCTCTACATGCCATCAGAGATATCATCATGTTTTGGTGTTTTGGGAGAAGAGACCTGTTTAAAACAAATTATAGAGACTGAATTTATAGATTAGAGATCATATAAACTGAAAAGACAAATAAACAAACATTCATAATTAAGCAATCAATCTGAAAATATTGAGAAGATAATAAGGTGATAAGTAAGAGTCATATGGATATGTCAAAAATAAATAATGTCAAACCAGCCTGTTACCCTTTCCTTTGAAGGGTAACAAGTCTTATAGATGGGATAACTGGTAGAAGAGGTATATCTTGACTTTAGTAAATCTTTTTATACTGTCTCACATAATTACTCATGAACAAACTAGGAAAATGAAACCTAGATGAGGCTACGATAAGATGGGTGCAAAATTGGTTGGAAAAACATTTCTAGAAAGTACTTATCAATGATTCACAAACATAACAGGGGAACACTGATGCAAAAAAAGCAATCATCATTCTGGGATGTATTAGTAGAATTGTTGTAAGCAAAGCAGGAGAAGTAATTCTTCCATTATAGTACAACTTCATCCAACTGGAGTATTGGCCTCAACTGGAGTATTGTGTCCAATACTGGGCACCACATTTCTGGAAATATGTGCACACATTTGAAAAGGTCCTGAGAACATGATTAAAGGTCTAGAAAACGTAACAATGAAGGAAGAGCGAAAAATAGGTTTGTTTAGTCTGGAAAAGACTCAGAGAGAGAACATGATAACCTCTTTCAAGTATCTAAGGGTGTGTCTAGACTACATGCCTCCTTCGACGGAGGCATGTAGATTAGCCAGATCGGAAGAGGGAAATGAAGCCGCGATTAAAATAATCGCGGCTTCATTTAAATTTAAATGGCTGCCCCGATCTGCCGATCAGCTGTTTGTCGGCAGATCGGGGGAGTCTGGATGCGATGCCCCGACAAAGAAGCCTTTCTTCATCGACACAGGTAAGCCTCGTGAAACCAGGTTTACCTGTGTCGATGAAGAAAGGCTTCTTTGTCGGGGCATCGCGTCCAGACTCCCCCGATCTGCCGACAAACAGCTGATCGGCAGATCGGGGCAGCCATTTAAATTTAAATGAAGCCGCGATTATTTTAATCGCGGCTTCATTTCCCTCTTCCGATCTGGCTAATCTACATGCCTCCGTCGAAGGAGGCATGTAGTCTAGACACACCCTAAAAGGTTGTTACAGGTAGGAGGGAGAAAAAATATTTTCTTTACCTCTGATGGTAATGTTACCCACACACCTAGGCTATGTCTACACTGGTGTGATCTTGCACCGGAGCTATGCAAATGAGGCTAAGTGTGGCATATCGCTGAACCTCATTTGCATATCTAATGAGCTGCCATTTTTGTGGAAGAGGTTCATGCGCAATAGGAACTATCTACACTGCCCCTTCTTGTGCAAGAAAAACCCTCTTGCGCAATGCTGTTATGCTGATTATTTTCAGGAATAATGGCATTGCGCAAGAGGGTTTTTCTTGCGCAAGAAGGGGCAGTGTAGGCAGCTCCTTCTTGCGCAAGATCCTCTTCCGCAAAATGGCGGATCATTAGATACGCAAATGAGGCTCGGCAATATTCCACACTTAGCCTCATTTGCATAGCTCTGGCGCAAGATCGCGCCAGTGTAGACATAGCCCTAGTGTGGTTCACTGACCAATGCAGTGGCACCTAAACCACAGCAACAGCTAAGCTCAAGAGACCTCTACAGCATACACTAAGAGTCAGGTGGCTTTTAGCTCAGAGGGTAGAGGCGCCTACACTCAGCTTCAGAGATCCCAGGTTCTAATCCTATTCTATCTCAATAGAATAAGAAAAAATGGGCTTAAATTTCACTCTGAGTTTTTGCTGTGGATATTATTCTAAGAAAATGAACTTAATGAGTGTAACATACCTCTATAACCATGTACAAATGATGATTTTGCTTTTCTGAGCCCTTTACACAAATGTAGACTCATTGACTTCTATGGGATTGCTTTACTATATTTCAGAGCAGAATTTGACTCCAAATATTAAAATTATTAAACAGAAGGAAAAAAGCAAAGTTACTCCTGCCAAAATTTGGGGCCTTCCCCACTAAGTTCAAAAGTGATCGCATAGGAAAAGTGCACTTTTCCCCCATTTAGAGATGCCTCAATTACTCCTTGTAAATTAGACCCTGACTTACTGAACTATAAACTGTTTGTGATGTATAATCATCATCCACAATTACAATAATAGTACCTTTTCTCCTAGGTTTTGGCTTTCTTTTTTAAATTTCCACATGTTCACAAAATTCTCTGCCATAAAAATACCTCAACTTTAAAACTGCTAAATAAAACTAGGAGAGATGGTACAACTGTCTGAAATGATAATGGCGTTTATTCATCACCAGATGCTTATAGTTTAGAGATTTAGTGTCTAATTGACAAAGGTGAAGTATGTTGTCACTCTCTGTATACCTCAGCTATAAAAATGTACACAGCAGAGTTAATTTGGGATGTAACATAATAGTTTTAATATTTTGGTTTTTTTACATGTTACTCTCCAAGTAAATGAAAATAAACATCTTCTAAAGCTTCTAATTTTCAAAGAATAAATTAATAATATGTTTTCAGCAATGTGGAATTCTTTGCTGAAACACCGTTTAACTGATTAATATAATGGGAAATATTGAAGTTTGTCTATGCAGCTGCACACATAACTGATTTGGTTACAAATATCATTCAATTCTATCTCCCTTTTTTTTTTTTGGTAGTGAATTGAGACCTCATGAAAGGTGTCAGAGAGACAGTACTGACAACTAAGATCATTTAGATTTGGTACAACATGAACAAAGGAAATAAAAACTTAACTGTGCTAAACCACAGATGCATCATAAACCTGAATAGGAATGACCATGAGCAGCCACTTCTAAGGAACCAGTCTTAAGGAGAGTAGGTAGTTTCTCTTTCTATTCTATTCAGTGGTTAGCATCTCAGCAAAGGCTACCAGCACTGGCACCACTTAATACTAGATATTACTTACGTCAATGGAAACCCAGAGTAACCGTATTGAATCTAATGGACTTGTAACACTGTAAAGCTAGTTTGAGGTTTCAAAGGTATGTCTTCAGTGTTGCAAAGGTATGTCTACAGTGTTGCTAGGAACATGCTTCTTAGCACAAGTAGAAATACATGCACTACCTTTACTTGAGCTAGAGCAGTGTTTCCCAATCAGTAGTACAAGTACCCTTAGGATACATCAAAACAACAGAAATTTGGAGAAATCTGAATTTTTGTTTTAAGTTTTACAGCATTTTATTATTTTTGTACTTTTTACACCCAAAAATTTCATCACCTGCCTGGCTACAATTAAGTTGTTTAAACAAATGTGTTGTAATGGTAGAAAAAAAAATTGAGTCTGATAACTGTAGGTGCTGGGGGTACTTAGAATTTTTTTTAAAAAGGGATACTTTATGAAAAAAGGTTGAGAAACACTGCGATAGAGCACATACAATAGCAACGTTACTGGGGATAACACAGGCAGGCAACCCATGGCAACACTATTATTTTTACTGTACTAGATCAAACAGAGGAAGCACATGTCTTGCTACCTGTGCTAGGAAGAATGCTCCTAGATGCAGTCTAGATGTACTCAAAGTAGGATGAAAGTTGTTGTGATTTCAATGAGGTGTCATAGGTCACAAAATTATCAAATAACTATTCTTATCGAACCTACAGAAACAAAAAAACTAGCTCTTGTCAAGTTCATCCCATGTACCTTAGGTCAAGATTCACACATATATGTAAACTCTTAAGTCTGATTTAGGTACTTAAAACTCAGTTTTAGGCTGTCCTGTGCACCACAAGACTCTTGCCTCTAGGGATCTAAACTCACTCAGGCTACGTCTACACTGCGTGTTTTTTTCAGCAGAAGATATGCAAATTGAGTGTTCATTTGCATATCTTGCACTGTCATTTGCATATCCTCTTCCAATCCTTTTTACAGAAGAGGTTTTTGCGATAAAAAGACCTGTGTAGATGGGGCCATTTGTTGGGAAAACCCCCTTTTATGCAAGAGCCTGTAAACCTCATTTTTTGAGGAATAAGGGCTCTTGCTCAAAAGAGGGTTTTTATCCTAACAAATGGGCCCATTTACACAGGGCTTTTTAATCACAAAAACCTCTTCTGCAAAGAAGGATTGGAAGAGGATATGCAAATGAGAGTGAGAGATGTGCAAATTAGCTCCTATTTGCATATCTTCTGTCGAAAAAACACACAGTGTAGACGTAGCCTCAAGTAACTACATTTTCAGGGTAAGCTGTGTAGGCAGCACCAAATTTCATTATAAGATATTATGAAATTAACTCGAAATAAGCTACGCAATTCGCATAGCTCAAATTATGTAGCTTATTTCAAGCTATGGGTGCAGTGTAGACACATCCTAGTAGATATCTTAAAGTATTTATTTACTGTAGAACAACTTCAACAGGCCAGGTTGAGAGAGCTCCAGTCAGAGTATTCCATAGCACAATGGTTAAAGCACTCTCCTGAGTGGTTCTTTTCCATTCCCATTGAATGCTCTAGCCTCAGGGTTCAAAGTGGACATCTTCTCCACATTCTGCAGCTATATTACATGAAGTGAGTCAGGTGTCTAACTCATTCTCACAAGAACAATGTACAAACACCCAAGCTACCAGACTCCAGAAGAAGTATTCCTGTTTGCAGATTTTTAGCAGATAGGTGCCTCCCTGAAGCCCAATTGTATGAACCTATCTTTGTGAAAGAAGTGGAGCTTAATACACACCCTCTCCTTAGTATTTCTCATTGGCTAGCTCAGGCAGCTCCCACCTATCTGTCTTAGTGAATTGTGTTCTTACGTGCCTTGCTGTCCCCATACTTTCCAACGCCAAGTTACCTAATGAAGCTTGTGTATTACAATGCTGTTCTTGTGATTTTCTTGATGCCTTAAGGATAGGGGTTGTGACATTTGGCATCACAATGCCTAAGTCCCTTTGGGGATATAGTCCTTAGTGATTTCTAGACTTTAACACGACATGCTACCCTTGTGCCTTTTTCAGGAAAATGTTCACGGGCATCAGGAAGAATAAGAGTACAGTAAACTACACACTGCTCCTCCTAAGTTCTTATTCTTTCTAATATCTGAGTTGGTTCTGACTAACTACTTATGAGATAAGTTGTCCATTGGTTTCTAAATCTGAGTTATGCAGAAACATATCTTTATGTCATACAAAATATCTGCATTTAAGCAAAAATACTGTTCTATTCTGGGGGGAAGGGAGGCTCTTTATCATCAAGATAGCCAGAAATGAGAAAGTAAAAAAAGCTCTTATCCTCTTTAGCTGTTCTTTTCTTAATAATTAACTGAACTAAACAAAAATGAATAGTTCACTATATTTTTGCATAACTAATAGTATTTTCACTTTTGTAAAATCTTAATGTCAAAATATTGTCTGGTTACATGGAAATATTCCCCATAAACTTAAAAAATTTCTATACTCTATGGAGAGCAAGAATTAGAAGCAGACAGATCTATCTGCTTCCCAACTGTACCACTAGTGCAAACATATGAACATTAGCTCTTGTGCTATTCTAACAAAGCAGGTGGGTATTTCCTTGTATAAAAACTTTAAAATTCATGTTTGAGTTAAACTTCTGTTTGTCTTGACCCTTCTTTCCCTTATAAAATGCAAACTACATCTCATGAGTGTTATTCATGTTCATTTTTCCTCTGTTTTTTCTTTCATTTTAACACTGTTTATAATTTCCAGCAAAACTTTCCATATAGGAGAGACACATCAGCTGAAATGTCAAGACCACTATAATTTTATTTTAGTTCTTTTGGTTTAGCTACTATCATAAACCTAGAAAATATGGTTATAAGTTGTGAGCTATCTTGAAAGATGAAATTAAAGATTTACTCACTACAGTAATTCCTTATTTAACACTATAGATGCGTTTCTGAAAATGTTCTTGCAAAGTGAAAACATGCTATACGAGGTCAATTTTCCCATTAAAAATAATGGAAAATGTGGGGGTTGCGTTTCAGATAGTGGTGGCAAAGTCAATTTTTTGTTGGTGCTGGGTCGTCAACCGTCAACATTAAATATCTAGCAACACAAGATAACTAGTAACACAAGATGCCGAGGTTTGTTAAAACACAAAGATAAACACATGAGTGAGTGAAGAAGCGCTGTGACGATGTGTATTCATCAACTTATGCATATTACCACTGTTTTCACCAACTTATA
This sequence comes from Pelodiscus sinensis, assembly GCF_052426305.1. Lineage (NCBI taxonomy): Eukaryota > Metazoa > Chordata > Testudines > Trionychidae > Pelodiscus > Pelodiscus sinensis. The sequence continues at coordinate 40,075,275 of NC_143054.1, read as the reverse complement.
CCGCCACCAAAGTAGTCCGCCACTTGATTATTTTTGTGTTATTTCGGGGATGGTCGTGTTATTCAAAAAATGTTCCCTATAAAAAAATCGTGCTATTGTGAAAATGTGTTAAGCGGACACGTATTAAACAAATAATTACTGTAGATTGTTATGTAACAGAACCCCTAGCACTAAAGTTCTGTTCTTCAAAACACAATCTAGAAATATCATCTAGTGGACTTTGTATGTTGTCCCTGTTGACATTAAAATATTTCCTTACGGATTTAATTTTAAAGTCATTTTGACTATAGAAACTTTTCCCAATTATCAAAACCTGTAGTTCCATGCATGCATCCACTTGCATATGCAGAAGGCACCTTAATTCTGCTTACAAGCACTGTTGGATTATGTGTATGGCAGCATGGGAACTGAAATCTCCGTTAAAGTTCATTAGCTTTGCCACAAACATTACAACCTGGAAAATTTTAATCAGCCTTAAGTATACAAAAATGGTGAAATAGTGTTTTGACACAAAGGAATAACTTAATATAAAATGTATAAATGTAACAATATGGAACAGTGTTTTTATAGTTCTGAGATTTTGTTCAATTTTGTTGTGAATTTATAAATGAAGGGATGTAGGAGTGTTGTTTTATCATGTATAGTTGATTTTACAGCAGAATCAGCAAACTAATTTGTGTACATTGAAATATTATGAAAAACTTTTTAAAAATATAAATCTTTCTGGATGTCTCTGCTTTAGTAGGTTTTCTGTGTTGTCTCACATTCATTTTTTTTCTATTTCCTAACAGGTAGATGTTCTCTAGAGCTGGATTGTCCCTTCCTCTGGTAAAACCCATAGGAACATACGTAAGAGTAGAAAATCTCTAAAAATTTCCTAGCAGAGATTCCCTCATATTGTTCCATACTGGGAGGAGGAAGAGGTTGGCATTAATTTAGACTAGGCTATGGTACTTGCAGACAAATGCTGTGGATACAAACAGATAATTGAGAACTAGGGTCACCTGCATAGAGGCCCTATATATTTGCAGCAGCTTCTGCTTGTGGAAGTTAACCTTTCACAATTGGGCTCCCTATAACCATGGCTATTCCAAGGAGAATTCTTCCAATTTTGAGGTGTCCCATGTTCATAGAAAAAAATCTCACTGTCTCAGACTGTGTTATCTTTTCATAGTGAGCTCTATAGAGCTGATAGAAGGCCCATGTTCTCAACTACAGGTTGGACCTCCCTGGTCTGGCTCCCTCAGGATATGAGTGGTCCCAGACAAGGGAGTTTGCAGAACCAGGAAAGGTCTGCAAGGGAGGGCATTAGCCTCTCTAATGAGCTCCTCTCCCCAGCTTCCTGGCACCACTGCCCTTGGCCCTCTGGCTGCAGTAGCCTTGTGGGTTCTGTGGCCCCACAAGGTCTGGTGGTGGTCATGTGGGTGCTCATAGCCCCATCAGCCCTGCCAGTGCTTGCAGCCTGCCAGATGTGGACTCTGTGTCCCCCACCCCTCCTGGCTCTGCTGACTGCAAGTTTGGCAGCCTTGGCACGTTCCTGTTCCCACAGGCTACAAGCTCTGCTGCACCCGTGCCATGTACACTCCAGCAGCCCGTCTGGTTTCTTGGCACTGCCTGCTTCAGGGTCTGTGGGCTCCTTCAACTTGCACATTCCAGCAGGCCCTTTGGCTTCCCAGCCTGGCCAACTGCAGGCTCTGGTACCCCATAGCCCTACCTAATGGCTTTGCTCCCAGCCACCAGCAATCTCTTGGTATCATCTGCAGACCTAATAAGCATACTCTCTATGCCAATATCTAAATCGTTGATGAAGATATTGAACAGAAGCGGTCCCAAAACAGACCCCTGCAGAACCCCATTTGTTATGCCCTTCCAGCATTACTATGAACCATTAATAACTACTCTCTGAGAACGGTTATCCATCCAGTTATGCACCCACCTTAGAGTAGCCCCATTGAGGTTGTATTTGTAGTTTAATTACAATAAGGTCATGTGAGATCAACTCAAATGCTTTACTAAAATCTAGATATACCATGTCCACTGCTTCCCCCTTATCCACAAGAGTTGTTATGCTATCAAGGAAAGCTATCAGATTGGTTTGATATGATCTGCTCTTTACAAATCCACATTGGCTGTAATTTATCACCTTATTATCTTCCAAATGTTTGTTGATGAATTCCTTAATAATTTGCTCCGTTATCTTTCCTGGCAGAGAAGTTAAGCTGACTGGTTTGTAGTTTCCTGGATTGTTCCTAGTTCCCTTTTCATAGATGGGCTCACCCACATGCAAGCCCACTGAAAGGGGGGCAGGAAAAGAAGCAATTGCCCCAAGGCCTGGACATTCAAAGCGGCCTGCAGCTCTGAGTCACTGCTGCTGCTGTTGCAGCAGCAGAGCCCCAGGTCTCTGAATTTCTGCAGGAATGCCAGAGCACTGCTGCACATGGCTCAAGGGTGTCACACGCTACTCCAGTCTGGACTGACTGTCATTGACCACATCTTTTCCAGGAGCATGAAGACGCCAGATCTTGCCCTGAGCCTGCAATGGCAGTTGGCCCCACTGCCCACATGCTTTCTATACCCACATGCATTACCCCATTCATATCAAGGAGATCACACACATGAGCAAAACAAGTAAATACAGAAGAACATGAGAGTTGTGGACACTTCAGGAATGGAGACTCACAGTGGGCCTACAAATTTCTGTGTCTCCACCTTCTCCCTGTAACTGGCTTCCCAATGAGAGGAGGTATGCACAGGTAGCTAGTTCTAGCCCCTGGTGGTAAAGGGTAGTGAATGAGGCACCTTGGGCACACCCGTGTCAATTTGTATGTGGCACAGATTGCAGCCCTTTAAAACTGAGCTGCTCCTCCAACACGTAGCGTGCAGGCTGGAGCTTGGGTTCCTACAGCAGCAGCAAATCCTCTGGGCCAAATTCTAGCAGGAGCTCAGTAAGCATCTTTCCCAGGGGGCAAGGTGGGGGGAACTACGCCCTTGGCTTATAGAAAAGCAGCAGACCCCAATGCTTCTCCGGTTCTGCCTGTAGAGGAGCTCACAGCAGGGGCTCTTCACTTCCTACGTGTAAGTGGCCTGCCCCTGTGGCAAGTAGCGAGTAGGGGTGGGGACAGGCTGCCCATATGTGCCTACCTTTCAGTGCAATACAGGCACAGTACAGTATTCCTTAGGGCTTGTGGGGGTTTTGTTTGTTTTATTTTGTCTGCATTTCTGCCTGGTGCAGATGGCTCCATATAGTGTCCAGTTGACTGGTCAGTCTGTAACTCTGATGTTTGTATCTTTATGGTTCTACTGTATATGAAGAAGTGGACTTCTCAAATTTTATAACTAGGACTTTAGATTTTGCTTTGCTCCAAAACGAGCTCTGGGATGAATTCTACCTGAGGAGACAGCCTTGCCCTTGGAGTCTCACAATGGAGGTGGTTCTTTTGTGAAATGACATTTATTTAATTCTGCTTTTTTCAGGGCATGTAAATTAACTTTTATACAGCTTCAAAGGCTACTTCTGTCTCCTATTTTTGAAAATTAGCTCTTTTTTAAATCCAGGTGACATTTCACTTCTATAAAATTTCTTGCTCCTTTGACAATGGCACAGCAAACAATAGAGATCCTTAATTACATAAATTTAAATGCCCACAGAATCTGATAATTGAACGTACATAAGGGTGATTTCACACATTCATTCATAGTTAGATCTTTTAGAATAATCCATTGTGTATGAGGGAAATTGCCCATACAAACTGAGAAGTGCACCAGCAATTTAAAATGTCCATCAAGGATAATATTGTCCTAATCTCCAGTTGCCATCAACTCTGCCTAATTGAGGGCCATTAGTAGGTAGTAAGATTGCAAGAATTTGCATAATCATTGCACAGTTATTGCTTGGTTATCATGCTGTGAATATGCAGATCCATTTACTCTGATTAGCTGCTGTAATCCATATGTCCTGAATAGCTCCTCTACCCTGAATATTTACAATCAACAAAGATGTCTCAGCATCTCAAAGTCCTTCAGTTGAAATGGAAAGATTCAATATTACCTGCAAGAACATGTTAAAAAGTCCTAAATGTCAAAGACAATTAGGACAGCCAACAAAAGACTACATCTATACTGCACAGTTATTTCACAATAAACTAATCTGGAATAGTTATTCCAAAATAGCTAATTTCGAAATAGCATGTCTATACTGCAGGGAAGCCTCAAAATTAGTCCAAGTCAGGCATCCCTAATATAGATGCTATCTTGGATTTAGAGCCCTAGGAGGCAGTGGGAATGAACAATTTAGAAAGTCCCTGGTGAGGGGCTATTTTGAAATAGAAGTGGATCATCTATACAGGCCTTATTTCGAAATAGCTAGTTTGGAATAGGCATTATTCCTACTAGACTGAGGTTTACAGAAGTCAGAATAAGCCATCCGTTATTTTGAAATTATTTTGAAATAATGGAATTGCTGTGTAGATGCTCACAAAGTTATTTTGCAATAATGATTGTTATTCCAAAATAACTTTGCTGTCTAGACACACCCAAAATGATTAGGGATTTGGAACGGGTCCTATATGAAGAGAGATTAAGAAGACGTGGACTTTAGAGCTAAGAAAAGAGGAGACTAAGGGGGGATATGGTAGAGGTATATAAAATCATGATTAGTGTGAAAAAAGTGAATAAGGAAAAGTTATTTACTTATTCCCACAATATAACAACTAGAGCTGTGGGTCTCAACTGGTGGTCCATAGACCACTGGTGGTCCATGGTGACTTTTTCGGTGGTCCACAGGAACATTGTTCAAAGTCACACAGCATGAGCAGGCGCCACCGTTAGGCTGTTTTATGCCGTGTTCACAAGCACGCGGCGCGTCATCCATAGCATCACGAAGGATGCAACCGCATTGTGTCACCAGTAACTTCCGTCTGAGGCTCTGAGCGTCAGTGTAGTTGCTGCCGTCTTCCTGAGCGGTTGCTGTGTCTTTTGTCCTGTGCTACATGTGCTGTTTTACAGGTGTGGTGTAGTTTGTTTATAATGGCAATGACAGGAAGAAATGCCAAGCTACAAGAAATGTCAAGGATTACATCAAATTCGGCTTCACTTGTCAAGAAAAAGGAGGTGTGGATATGCCACAATGTGTTATTTGTTTCAAAGTCTTGGGAAATGACTCAATGAAGCCGGCTATGCTGAAACTCCATCTCAAAAAGTATCACCCCAACTTTTCGCAAAAGGATGAAGATTATTTTGAGTGGCGGTTATCAGGTCTGAAATGGCAGTGCCTCGACTCAACAAGTGTATTCTACAATAAGACAAACAATGCAGTGCATGCTTCCTACATTGTTGCATACAGAGTTGCACAGGCCAAGAAGCCTCATACTATTGTAGAGCAACTTGTGCTCCCCTGTGCAAAAGAGATGGTGCGGCTTATTCTTGGTGAGGAAGCAGCAAGGAAGCTGAATGATATATCTGTCTCTAACGACACAGTATCAAGACAGATAAATAAGATATCACAGAACAACAGTGAACAAGTTGTGGATGAAATAAATAAGTCTCCATTGTTGGCCATACAATTGGATGAATCAACCAACGTCGCATTGTGCTCTCAGATATTGGTGTTCGCGTGATACATGGTTGAGGGAAACTTCAAAGAAGAGTTTCTTTTTTGTAAGACTCTTGATACCACCACAAAGGCCCAGGATGTGATGGAAATTGTTAACAATTTATTTGAAGGTACATGGTCTGAACTGGGTAAATCTTGTGGATGTCACCACTGATGGTGCACCTGTCATGCTGGGCTCAAGATCAGGCTTTCAAACGCTGGAGAAACAGCATGCTCCAATGGTAACTGGAGTTCATTGCTTCATTCATAGGGAAGCTTTGGCATCAAAAACATTGCCTGATCAACTGAATGTCATTTTCAAGGGATTGGTGAAAGTGGTGAATCACATCAAATCATTGGCTCTGTACACCAGGCTGTTCGAAAGATTTTGCCTGGACATGGGTTCTGACTTTGATGTGTTGCTGTTTTACACTTCTGTACGGTGGTTGTCAGCAGGGAACATACTCAACAGAGTTTTTCAATTGAGAGAGGAGTTGGATTTATTTCTCCAGGCTCAAGAAAAAGAGGAATTCCGAAATGTGCTGGCACAGTCAAATTTAGAACTTGCGTATCTTGTAGATATTTTTGTAATCTTGAACAAACTGAATCTTCAGCTGCAAGGGAAAAGTGCAAATCTGTTCTCTCACCAAAGCATCATCAATGCTTTTCTTGAAAAATTGGAACTCTGGATCGTAAGAGTCGAAGTCAATAATTTGGTTCAATTTCCATATGTGGATGCCATGCTCGGGGAAAAGGAAACCATTTGGGCACAAATACTTGATCGTTTACAGAAACTATGAGACGAATTCCAATGATACTTTCTGGAGGTAGACAGGACAAGGGATGGATTATCTTTCATCAGGAATCCATTTACAACAGATGTTCCAGAGGATCTGCAGGAGGAATTCTTGGATCTGAAAAATGATTTTGCAGCTCAAGACGTGTACCAGCAGTCTACCGTAGAGAAATTTTGGGCCAGCATGACCCAAATCTGTCAGCAAACGCAGTCAGATTTCTTTTGCCATTTGCATCAATGATATTCGTTGTGCATTATCAAGTACCACTCCAAACATTGAAAAGCTTGTCAGTGAGAAGAGAATCCAAAAATAAAAAAATAAGGAGTAACGTTAGTTTGAACCAAGGGGTTTGGTTCGAACTAATGCATCCCAGCACGCACTTTCACTTTTGAAACAGCTGGCATTTGGAGTAACGCACCGGCGAGATCATGCTAATGAAGCGTGGGATATTTAAATCCCCACTTCCTTAGCAATTTCAGTCGCCTACATTTGCATCCCTAGTTTGAACTAGGGTGCAAGTGTAGACGTACCCTAGGACTTCAACAGGGTTCCAAAAAGAGCTAGATAGATTCATAGAGGTTAGATTAATCAATAGCTATTAGCCAGGATGGGTAGGAATGGTGTCCCTAGCCTCTGTTTGTCTGGAAATGGATGACAGGAAAGGGATCACATGATGATTACAGGTTGTGTTCCCTTCTTCTAGGGCATCTAGTATTGACCACTGTTGGCAGACAGGATACTGGGCTAGATGGATCATTGGTCTGACCCTGTATGGCTGTTCTTGTGTGACTCTACTGAATGAGAAACTGGTTGATAAAAAGTGAAAGGCTACATCTACACTGGCCCCTTCTCTGGAAGAGGCATGCTAATTTCGAACTTTGGAATAGGGAAATCCGTGGAGGATTTAAATATCCCCCGCGGGATTTAAATAAACATGGCCGCCGCCTTTTTTCTGGCTTGGGGAAAAGCAGGAAAAGAGCTTCTAGACTGGTGCGATCCTCCGGAATAAAGCCCTTTTCCAGAGGATCTCTTATTCCTACTTGAATAAGCCGGAAAAAAAGTGGCGGCCATGTTTATTTAAATCCCACGGGGGATATTTAAATCCCCCACGGATTTCCCTATTACAAAGTTCGAAATTAGCATGCCTCTTCCAGAGAAGGGGCCAGTGTAGACGTAGCCAAAGTCTTTGACATATTTACTTCTTGATTTGTATTCCTTTCAAGTCCAGTTCCTCTTCACTTCCTACAAGTCAGGAGGTCTCATCCCAGAATAACTGTCATATACTTTCTTTTGTGCTGATTATTTATCTGGCAAAGTTTGAGTTTTACCTCACAACTCCATTTGGAATCACAGTGTATATAAATTGTAGTAAATGTGAGGAAAAGGGAATTAAAGACCTACATGAAGGGAAGGGCAAAAGAGATAGGAAAAGAAAGAGGCTTATTAGAAGGCCTAGAAGTTTGCAGGATGTATGCAAACATGTTTGCAGGATGTATGCGTTTTATTTGTTACAATATTTTCTTGGTAAAGTCAACAAAATCAAAGGGTAAAATTCCACAATATATGTTATGTAAGAGGTCATACTAAATTATCACAATTGTCCCTGCTAGCCTTAAAATGGATAAAACTGAATCCTCATTTTTTCTTGCCAAGATTTTCAAAGTGACCTGACCAAGGGTGCCTCAATATCTGGGAATTCCATCTGAAAGGGTCTGATTTTCTGAAAGTTTAGAGCACCAACCACTAAATCACACATAAAACCTGTCTCATGTTGGGCAACAAAAATCACTGGTCTTGGAAAATGTTGTGTGTTGGCTTTTATGATTCAGGAATATATTAATAGGATCCACTTTACAGGTACAGGCAGTCCCTGGGTTACGTACAAGATAGGGACTGTAGGTTTGTTCTTAAGTTGAATCTGTATGTAAGTCGGAACTGGCGTCCAGATTCAGACACTGCTGAAACTGACCGCCAGTTCTGACTTACATACAGAATCAACTTAAGAACTCCAGGCGTCCCCAAGTCAGCTGCTGCTGAAACTGATCAGCAGCTGATTCCAGGAAGCCCGGGGCAGAGCAACTCTGCCTGGGGCTTCCTGTAGTCAGCGCTGGTCAGTTTCAGCAGAAGCTGACTTGGGGACGCCTAGGGCAGAGCAGCTGGGGTGCTACTGGACCAACCCAGCAGCACCCCATCTGCTCTGCCCCAGACGTCCTGATTCAGCCGCTGCTGAAACTGACCAGCAGCGGCTGAATCAGGACCTGGGGCAGAGCAGCTGGGGTGCTGCCGGGTTGGTCCAGTAGTGCCCATGGGCACTGCAGGACCAATCGGCAGCTCCCCAGCTGCTCTGCCCCAGAGTCCAAAACAAAAGCCTGGTCTGCTGGGGGGGGGGAGCACACTAGCTGCGCCCCCTCCCCCCAGCAGACCAGGGACACGGGGAGCAGAGCCGCAGCGGCAGCGGGGTGCCGCGCCTCTGAGGCTTTGCCAGCGCAAAGCCTCAGAGGCGCGGGGAACCGCCACTGCTGCCGCTCCAGTCTGGATGCCTGTGGTCTGCTGGGGACGGTCCCCAGCAGACCACAGGCACCGGGTCTCATGCGGCAGCAGCGGGGGTTCCCGCGCTTCTGAGGCTTTGCTCTGGCAAAGCCTCAGAAGCGCAGGAACCCGCCCGCTGCTGCCGCTTGGGTCCCGGTGCCTGTGGTCTGCTGGGGACGGTCCCCAGCAGACCACAGGCACCGGCACCCAAGTGGCAGCAGCAGCGGTTCCCGCGCTTCCGAGGCTTTGCTCTGGCAAAGCCTCAGAAGCGCGGGAACCCGCCCGGTGCCCCTGGTCTGCTGGAGACGGTCTCCAGCAGACCAGGGGCACCGGAGCAGCTTACGAACGGGGCTTTCTCGCCCCGACTTCCGGGGCGAGAAAGCTCCGTTCGTAAGTGCGGATCCGACGTAAGTCGGATCCGCGTAAGTCGGGGACTGCCTGTATATGCAAGAAAACCCATCATAGAGTAACTCTCTAACCCATCATAGAATAACTTTCTTTCTAACTCTTTCACTGAAAGATTGGCTTCTGCCCTGAAGACTGAGGTTTCATATCCCTTAAACATTTTATCCTATCTACAGATATTCTCGTCATCCATGTGAATGTCATATCTTTCTAATTGTAACTTACAGTTGTGTAAAAAAGTATTCCTTCTTATAAATTTCAAATGTGTTGCCTTTCCGCTTCATTATATACCCCCAGCCCCATTCTCTTATTATAAAAGAGTGGAATTGTCCTAAGTTGTTTTCAGTCTAATCGTTCTCAATCTTTCTGTTCCCTTTTCATGTGAAAGTGGCCAACGGGATCTGAGAGGGGAGGTGTGGACCAGGACACTGCTTCCCACAGCTGCCATTGGCCAGGATTGGTGATCTACGGCCAATAGCTGCAATTGCTCATAAATAAAGCATCTTGTGGCTAACTAGCAATTTGCCCTTACATACCACAACCCAGCATTTGAAAACCCTTGATTTAGAACCTAGCATTTGGAAGAATATCATATACAATGAGACACGTACAAAAGAACACTCTTAACGAAATGGTTGTACACTCAAACGTATCCATACCAGTGTTCTGAACACAGTTCTTTTCCATCTTCATTGGGAACCCCAGTACTGACATCTGATCGATATTTTTTATTCAGCCAGCTTGAAGGTGTGATAGGATATTTTCTTTCTTACAAAATTACTAAAACAGCAGTTAAGGTTAGAAAAATTGTAGAGGCATTACACTGTTAAAATATAATTTTCAATTTGTTTTAAAACTTAATAGTATTCTACACTGCATCAGCTTTTACTGCTATGAAAGAGAGATGATTAATGTTTTTTTATGTTTTAGGAAAAGGGTAATTGAATTAAAAAGCAAGATTTTCCTATGCTCAGCTAAAACCAATTAGCTGTTTTTATTGGCTTTTTTCATGCGTTAATGGTATGTACATGGAGAAATGGATATCAAACAGATGTTACTAGAAGAGAACAAAACATTAATAATTAATAATTCCATTTATCATATGTTTTTCTACAGTGAACAGAAATGAATTTTACAATTTCTTTGTATTTTCCAAACACTTTGGGCCATAATGCTGCTCTGCTTACTTAGGCAGAATTTGTATTGAAGACAGCGAGGGTTTTAATTAAATAAAGATTAGGATTGTAGGCACTATTAGTCTCTACTTATTGTGTACACCCCAATTGTAATGCATGTTGTTGGACTATTGCACCTGGGAAGAGCCCAAGTTAAACCTGGGATTTGGCTGAGTTGAACTTTGAAGCAATCCAATAATAGCTTCAGGGTGCTTGTTTTAAATGGGCATACCTCTGGATCACTCTTATTACACTTACCTTCTTGGACTTGAGTTGTGTTTACTCTTCTGTGCTTTTGAAGGTTCAGTCTTGGAGCACGTTTTTGGGAAAAAACAACCTATAGGGCATTGGGCCATAACATGAATTCACATAATCTCAGAGTCAACTTTAGAGGCCATTGTGCCTTCTGGAGTTCTCCTATCTCCATGGCTCTACTATGTACCAACATGGCTACCATAGTATATTTTAATATTTGACCAGTTAACTCTATATAGTGCTGAAGAAGAACCTGGCCTCCACCTTCTTCCTGTGACTTCTCATTCTGATTGGATGGGTTGTGTTACTGTCCCTGTTAACCTTGCAAAACTCCTGTGTTCAAGTGAGGCAGTTCTTCTCTCCTCCCACTCCTCCTCTGTTTAGGTTCTTAAACCAACTCCATCACCATGATATCTGAGCACCTATGCTCCAACAAGAACTGAGATTATGTCCATTCCCTATAAGAAGCAAATTACATATGAGGTAGGCTCCATCTTGCAAACATGTGGAGTGGCTGGTCACATTTTCCCTTTAATAATTTAAATGAATTCTGAAAGAAGCTTAAGAGAAAGGCAGCAAGAGTTATGAGATTATTGGTTTGTTCTTTAATACTAAATACTGGCTTATTCCATTGCAGGGTTGTTCCATATTGAATATTTATTCTTTATCAGCATGCAAGAATATAAGAAGCTGGCACCCTTCCATGTATTATTATAATGTGGTCGTTATTAAAATTATGTTGGTGTTCCATGCCCAGGTTGCATTGTGTAGTGTGTGACTATTACATTTTCCCTCAATTTAGTATTACCAAACCAAGTAGTTTTATATAAAAGGGAACAAATAATCCATTGGTGATATTTGTAACAAGGTATAACACTGAGGGTATGTCTACACTTGCACCCTAGTACGAACTAGGGATGAAAATGCAGGCATTAGAAATAGTCAATGAAGCGGGGATTTAAATATCCCGCGTTTCATAGAATCATAGAATAATAGGACTGGAAGGGACCTCAAGAGGTCATCGAGTCCAGCCCCCCGCCCTCAAGGCAGGACCAAGCTCCATCTACACCATCCCTGACAGATGTCTATCTAACCTGTTCTTAAATATCTCCAGAGAGGGAGATTCTACCACCTCCCTTGGCAATTTATTCCAATATTTGACCACCTTGACAGTTAGGAATTTTTTCCTAATGTCCAATCTAAACCTCCCCTGCTGCACTTTAAGCCCATTACTCCTTGTCCTGTCCTCAGAAACCAAGAGAAACAAATTTTCTCCTTCCTCCTTGTGACACCCTTTTAGATATTTGAAAACCGCTATCATGTCCTCCTTTAATCTTCTTTTTTCCAAACTAAATAAGCCCAGTTCATGAAGCCTGGCTTCATAGGTCATGTTCTCTAAACCTTTAATCATTCTTGTCGCTCTTCTCTGTACCCTTTCCAATTTCTCCACATCTTTCTTGAAATGTGGTGCCCAGAACTGGACACAGTACTCCAGCTGAGGCCTAACTAGTGCAGAGTAAAGCGGCAGAATGACTTCACGAGTTTTGCTTACAACACACCTGTTGATACAACCTAGAATCATATTTGCTTTTTTTGCAACAGCATCACACTGTTGACTCATATTCAACTTGTGGTCCACTATGACCCCTAGATCCCTTTTCGCCATACTCCTTCCTAGACAGTCGCTTCCCATCTTGTATGTATGGAACTGATTGTTCCTTCCTAAGTGGAGCACTTTGCATTTCTCTTTATTAAACCTCATCCTGTTTACCTCTGACCATTTCTCTAACTTGCTAAGGTCATTTTGAATTATGTCCCTATCCTCCAAGGAAGTTTCAACCCCACCCAGTTTGGTATCATCTGCAAACTTAATAAGCGTACTCTCTATCCCTATATCTACATCATTGATGAAGATATTGAACAGTACGGGTCCCAAAACAGACCCTTGCGGAACTCCACTTGTTATCCCTTTACAGCAGGATTTAGCACCGTTAACAACAACTCTCTGACTACGGTTATCCAGCCAATTATGCACCCACCTTATCGTGGCCCTATCTAAGTTATATTTGCCTAGTTTATCAATAAGAATATCATGCGAGACCGTATCAAATGCCTTACTAAAATCTAAGTATATGACATCCACCGCTTCTCCCTTATCCACAAGGCTCGTTATCCTATCAAAGAAAGCTATCAGATTAGTTTGGCATCTTATCTTGATGTTCACCAGCAAGTATTAAGTTATATTTATATTTATATTTATATTTATATTTATTTCATATAACTTAATACTTGCTGGTGAACATCAAGATAATTAAAATTTGTAGCTATTACTTCCTTTGATAGTTATTAGATAGTGGCCTATGTATTATGACATTCAACTGAAGAAAATGAGTAAAAGGTCCTTCAGAGTACAATGATTGTTTTCACACATTTGAGTGCTTGTTTGCTTATACTAACCAACACTTTGCAATTTCAGCTACTAGACATACATAAGATAATTGTAAATACTAGATTATAGTCAACAATATTCTTCCCATTTGGTTTGCATTCTAAATTTGATTAAAAGTTTATGAGAGATGACTGTTTTTCAGTCCTGGAGATGGTAAGTAAATTAATTGCCTCATATCTGAATATCAGTGACATCATAGCATAATTTTCTAAAGCCTTCATGAGATATTGCTAATTGATAAATATAGCATTTAGCAGATGATCTTCCAGTACTTTATCACAAGTCATCCATCTATCTCCTTGCTGGTCATTCTCTATTACGATGATGTTCCACACTTCCTTCTATTACTGTTTCAAGGTTATTTTAATGTCCGTGTGTAAATTTATTGAGAATCCTAACCTGTCAAGATGATCCAACTATGATATGTGGTTGCTTTTTTGTTTTGTTTTGTTTTGTTTTGTTTGCTTTTATATGATGGATATGCTAGTAACAGAACTGAGATCAGCTAAGATATAGACCACCAAACAGCTGTAGACTGGTAATGATCACAGTGACTGTGGACCTGCCACAGATTTAAAGGAAAACTCATAGTTTAAAGTAAGTCTTTGACTGTCAGCTTCTCACCCAATTCTACATGTTTTCTGTATTTTTATGAAGGGAGTTATATATTGGAGAGAATGGTGTTTTATATCCCAAATTCCTTGTGCTGTGCTGGAGAACTCAGCTTTTCCAAGTGATCATAATCACATTATTGATGTCTATACTAAGCACCAGTTACTATGACTGGACTAAAAATAAGTGTATTGTTTAATAGTGTAATACATTTATCACTTCACCCTATTGAATGTGACCATCTAAATAAAACAAAAAAATATGAACTGTGGAAAAGGCAGGAAGTACAATTGGCTATCATTGAAATAAAGAAAAGCATTAACAATACTCACTGGAACACTTGGAGATTTGGAGCCAATGAAAAGGAGAGCATAAAATACGGATACATCAATGAGACAAGAGTAACAACTACAGGAACAGATGAAAGGTGAACTACATTAAAGTGTATTCATGATCACTTGTAGATACATTACAATTGTTTGTCTCTAAGAGCTAGCTATTTGCTAATGATACTTGACTTTCTGTGTATTTCATTTGGCCCAGGTGATGTGACTATTTGATTGACTCTTTGTTTACAAAAGACTGGGTTTAGCATGAGTTTCAATCCAGATAAGAGAGAAGTGGTGATGGTGTATTGGACGAAGCAAATAAAAGATGTGACAAAGGTGATCTTTGATCATTTGTCTGAGGGAACACGCCTGCCTTTTGTCATTTGGATTTACAATCTACGATTCCTACTTCATCTTTTATTAATTCTGGATGTTTGGACATTTCCCATTATATGAAGACATCAGTACATTCAACATGAGTGTTACCTGTGTATCTACGAGGCATTCTTTGGAGTGAAAAGCATTATATTTCAGAATATGGTAGCATTATACTTCAGAATATGGTGGCGGACTTCTTAGCAGAGTTTTACTAGTGGAGCATATTACTCATGTGAATCAGACACTGCACTGGTTTCCAATTCATTCCTGTGTTCACTTAAATATTTATAGGGTTTAATTCTATATAACTCCTTGTAATGTGTGTTTTAGATACCAGATGAGACATTTGCCTTTATAACTTATCATAGCACTCCAGCTAATTATTCTAGGGATCCCCTTTACATATATTTATTTTGAAAATTCTACTCATTTCCTTATAGTAAAGGCCTCTCCTGCAGACTTTGGGGAAGCTGGAAGTTACTCCGAAACCACTCTTACACCTGAACCAGTAATAAACACATCAGATTTATTGGCATACTGTCACAGCACCCCTAAACATTGGCTATTCAAAAGGGAATTCCATCTATTTAGACTCTGGTTGATCCAAATATGTGGTGTGATGAGGTACGTGCTCACAGGGAAACTTAAACTATGGTCTATCCTCAAACCCAGATTCCTGGCTTGTTGTGTTCCAGAAACAGCAACCACTTCATTTTTACGCTCACAATTCCTTGTCCAGTTGCAGTACAGTTGGCAGCAGAAAGTAGGAGTGGAATTTTTTGCCTTCTCTTGGGCCATCCAAGAGCTCTGTGAGTGTGTAGAGACTAATTTCTCCTGTTTCCTCATGCTTTTGCCAATCAGGACTCTGGGGACAAGGCCAGATTTCATAGCACTGCTGCTGATCTGTGGAGTGGGACTTCATTCTAATTATCCCCACATCCTTGGGGTCCAGGAAGAGTATTCTTATACCCTTGACTTTGGAATTAACTTCACATTCTTATCATGACACTTGCGTTTGCTAACCTCCAGGATAAAATACAAAGCTTCTTCCAAGACTGTGGGTTCAAAGTTATTTTTAATATAATATGGGTAGCTTTTCTTTTTTAACTATTTCTATCTAAAAATTGTATTTTGAATGTGTCTCTAAAGAGAGTGTTAGAAACATTAAATAAATGTAAAAAAAAAATCAAAAGAGCAGAATGGACAAACTACAGGAAGCTCTTCATAGGAGTAGAGATTCCCTGGAAGAATTCTTGAGAGGGTAAGGTGAAATATGACCCCTGACATTTCTATGCTTTCTACTGTCATTCTGTCTATTCTTCATGTCCATTCTTCATTCTGACTGTACATGTCATGAGAATCTTCCCCTAATTAATTGGAGAAAGCTAATATTGCACTTGGAGAAAGGAAGGCTCTGACTTAGTCCTTCTGAAAATGTGTCCCTTGTATGTTTTGGAAGAAGTTAAGATATTCATTACAAAAGTAGTTAGTCTGAGAACCTCAAATTAAAGCTATTTCACAACAATTCTGAAGGTGGTACTATGATTCGCCAAGCCTTACTGGTCCTTTTGCTCTTTCCAATCCTCGTTCAAAACAATGAGAGTTAATATGGACTATATATGGCAGTTCTTACTCAGCCAAAGCTTCTAAGAATACTGGTGTGTGGCCTTGCAGTCTCCTTAAGGGTTAGCATAGCCGGGACCATCCAATATGGGACTGAGGGGAAGAGTACCACATGATCTTGTGACTTGGTGTAGAGGGTGGGTTACTTCTCCTGCATCCTCTCTGTTTCAGCATGTCCACAACTATGTAAAGGTGGTAGCTCAGTTTCAGATTTTGCCTCAAAAACCTGTGTGTATCTCTGTGCACAGAAGGCAGTTCCCCAGGAATCATGATACAGGAATGAGCTCATTTCTAGCAGATGTGACAAAAGCCACTCAGCCTCTGCTGCTGGTGATGCTAATTCCATTATCACCTTCACTTTCCCTGGGCAGGAAGTAGCCCTCCACAGATCATCCTCTCCAGATTACATCAGAAGTCAGGGGTCCATCTCCTCAGGGAGATGAAGCCACACTGTTTAGGTACCACATGTGGATGTGTCACACACCCAGATCCAGCTAGCACAATAATAGGGTTACCGAATCATAACCAATGAAAAGTGTACTGAACCCACAGTTTTTCCTGTCCCATAAAGGCAATGAATTAACAGTAGTGTAGTTTTTCCTGAGAAAATATGATTTCCAGAAACTTTAGTACTAGCTAGAACTAAGTAAACAGCCAGTCAGAACTGATTCTACTCATAAGCATATTATCCAATCCAGTTTTACAACAAAAAATAGGAATGTGTCTTACTAAAGTTGCTGAGAAGCAGCAAAGTGTTTTTATGTGAAGGAGCAGAATACACTACTGGTTTTACAATCTGCTCCTTCATTTAAAAATTAACCGATTCTTATACAAAATGTTAACATTATTTTATTTTAGAGATCTTTTGTAGAGAATCTTTGTAAAAACAAAGGAAAATATATAATGACTGTTAGGAACTTTAATGTTTTTTATGTTAGAATAAAGCTGGCAAATGATTAGTTTTAATTTTTTTTGGCTTTGTGTTTAAAAAAAAACATTTTTTTCTCCATTTCATGCTATGGGAGAATAAATCATGCAGAAGTGAAGAAATTGCACAATTTGAAATACATTAATCTACATTTTTATCTTTCTATTTGAAATGGTATTTAGAGTGGCATGATTTAACTCTCAGTTTCTGAGCAAAAACCTTGCAGATTCCACATATTTAAGTCAAAAGAACCAGATGGTCCACTGAGAAATAAGGGCATTATCAAGACTGCATGACAAATTTTTTGATTCAGAAACATACTGGATCATAATTTGTGTGTCAGGGAAAAGACGAAATATTTTTATAGTTTCCCAGGTTGAAAGGACTGCCTCAAATCTGTTCCAATCCACAAATCAAACTGAATAAGGCTATGGAATACTCTTCAACTCTCTCTTCTCTCCTAATTTTTTCTGTTAATACCCTTGCAAGGATAACTATTCCTTACTCTAAAGACTAATGGATTATTGCCTGGGGCATTAGTTTAATTATTTAGTCTCTAAACATTAAGGCATAATTGTTTTCTTCTGATCCTTCAACAACAATGCTCTCTCTTTTTGTTGTTTGTTTCTTCTTTTATTATGGTAACTCCTTCTGGTTGGAAATTCAAATTGTTTCCTAACTTTAAGCAAATATCATCCAGTTGAGCAAGCTGGAAAGCTTTAGGAGAGCTTATCTTTTGCATGTGATATTGCCACCTTGCCACAAATATCACTGAAAAGGAATATTTCCCTGTCTGTGTAGAAAGATAAGAAGATTTATAAATAAGAGTTCCAACTTGTGATCATAACAGGGCTTTTTTTTTTTTTTCAACTGACTCCGTAAAGGATGTCCTGTTTGACAGATTAGCAGTTCAGTCAGGAAAAGTTCATGCATGACATGAAACTTGTATTCAAATTAACCTTCATAGAGTGGTATATAATTTCCATTATTCATACTGTTTCATCATTATCTGTTTAAGCTTGCTTCATCCATTGCATGACAATAGGTCTCATTATATTGTCAAAAATCACACTCATCATTGTTTGGGACAAACCATCTGTTCCACTTCTACATTTTTTGTTGGAACTGTAAGGTAGAGTCAAACCTTTGGTAGGTTTCCATTCTATTTTAAATATAAACCTTATCTTCCTATTTTTAAATATCCATTCCATTGCTATATCATCAAGGATGGGAGCAATGGAAGGAACTGATTTACACCTGATGTGGATCTTCAACTTATTCGTTTATTATTCTGTTTTTTATTTATCATGCTTTGTTATCCTGTTTCAGTTTTACATCTTCTTGGGACTTAAAAAGTTTATGCTCCATGGGCTGTTTTGCTCATTGCTAATGTAAAAAATATGTAAGTTTGAAGTAAAAGAAGACTTGCTCATAATGAACCTATTCCTCTAAAGGCTCCCTATCCACAAAAGCCAAACTCTTCACCTCAGATATCTAGTTTGAAAAGCATGTATCAAATACAAAAAAAGTTACTCGCAATATTGATGTATTTCTGATTTTTCTTTTCTTTCTATAGTTTTCTGCAACATGATGTTTTCATCTCTGGATATCCCACTTTGACTCAACAGTTATTACATCTTACAATCAGTTTTCTGATAATTATTTCAAGCTCTTTGTATAATGTTTATCAAGCAATATTAATAAATGTGGATGTAAAGAAAACAGCCCCTCTTATTGAAATCCTTCCATTCTAAAATTTGTGAAATGAAGGCAATTTTACATCTCACTCAGTGAAAGCCCATCAATACAGGCGAACTAGGTGGTCACCTAGGGCACCAAGAGAAATGGTCGTTGAGGGCTCTGGAGGCCGATCGTGCACCCATCATGCGTTTCAGCTAGGGTGCCAGTTGCCAGCAGCTCGTCTAGGGCCACTCCTGATTTCACTAATGTATTAACTAAGTAATCCTCAAAGCTCATCATGTCATCCAGATTCCCAATGAACTCATATTTCTTAAACTTAATTCTTTATGTGATCCATCCTGATGTTCCTAAGTATTCTGCTGAAATGTTCTTCTGTAGTCACAAAAGTGATAACACACCACTTTCATTTCCAACTCTAATGTGGAATTTTTCATATTTCTTATCCAGCAAAAATATTGATATTCACAAAGCTCCTGGCAATCTTAACAATCAAACCATTATACTAAGAAATCAATTAAAATACCGGTTGAAAGTTATTTTAAAGTAATGGGCAGAAGCCTGGTACTGTCTGCACTCTCAACTCACTGTCAAAGCCTTAAAAGCACGTAACCTGAATGAGTAGATGTGATATAAATCTAATCCACAGTTTTGAGACTAAGTATAAGATCCAGGAAATAAACTGATGACAAAAAAAAGTTTGGGGACAGATGATGTCTATGACTTCAATAGGGAATTCTGTGTAAAAACTAGTGGAGTGATTTGACTTCATAAATTCTATTTAGATGAAGTAAAACAAGGCACATAATTTGCAATGAAAGAGTCTAACCTCGGTAGTGGGAAATCATTCAGGGAGTATGAAGTAGATTAAAATAATATAAGAACTGGAATTATAGAGGGGAAGAAGGCGATTGATAGGTTTATAGATTTTAAGACCTGAAAAGATCATTAGCTCATGCAGCCTACCCTGAAATGGAGAGGAAAATATGAAAGTGGAGAGAAAAAGTTAGTCAACTCTGGGGGGAGGGGAGAGGGGAAGAGGAGGAAGAGGGGGAAAGGGGCTTGATTGTAGAAAGCAGGAGGGAAGGGAAGAAAACTGGAAGCCAGATCCTGATTTCAGTATACAGGCAGTCCCCGGGTTACATGGATCCGACTTACATCGGATCTCTACTTACAAACGGGGTGAGGCAACCCCACACTAGCTGCTTCCTCCCAGCAGACCAGGGAGACGCGAAGCTAGCGCCCCTCCCAGCAGACCAGGAAGACGCGGAGTGTCTTTTCTCAGCAGACACCTCAGCTTGAGAATAAAGGACTGAGGGTACGTCTACACTACAACGTTAATTCGAACTAAGCTAATTCGAACTAACGGATCCAGACTAAAAAACTAGAAACCGACCCCCACCCCGGACAGACAGTTCTCAGGGGTGCCCCACTTGCAAAGCAGTCCTGGCTTGGATTGCCCAGACTACCCACACTGGGCACATCACATCACTCGGCCATCAGACCAGCTGCACTTGCCGCAGGCTGCAATCTGGGGAGAGGGGACAATTGGGGGGCTGCAGCAGAGCTTTCACCCCCAAAAGCCTGCAGAGCCAGCCCAGTCCACCCCATCGGGGGCTCATGCCCCATTCCTCCCTTACCTCCTTCCACTTACCCTTCCCTAGCCCCTCTTCTTGATGTACAAAATAAAGGACAATTGTGTTCAAAAATGGAATCTGTCTTTATTGAACAAAACTGGGGGAGACTGGGAAAAGGAGGTGGGAGAGGGGAAGAGAGAGGCTGGGAGAGGGGAGGACAACAAAAATGATCAGGGTTTGGGAACAGGTCCCATATGAAGAGAGGCTAAAGAGACTGGGACTTCTCAGCTTAGAAAAGAGGAGACAGAGGGGGGACAGGATAGAGGTCTCTAAAAGCAGGAGTTGGGTGGAGAGGGTGCATACAGAAAAGTTCTTCATTAGTTCCCATAAAGAAGGACTAGAGGACACCAAAGGAAAGGAATGGGTAGCAGGCTTCAAACTAGTAACAGAAAGTTGTTCTTCACAAAGCAAAAAGTCAACCTGTGAAACTCCTTGCTGCAGGAGGCTGTGAAGGCTACAACCAGAACAGAGTTTAAAGGGACGTGAGATCAAGTCATGGAGGTTGGGTCCATGGAGTAGTCTTAGCCAGGGGGTAGGAGTGGTGACCCTGCCCAAGGTTTGTGGAAGGATGGAGAGGGATGGCATGAGACAAATGGCTTGGTCACTGTCTTCGGTCCATCCCCTCCAGGGTCCCCAGAGTTGGCCACTGTCGGCAGACAGGCTACGGGGCTAGATGGACCTTTAGTCTGACCCAGGACGGCCATTGTAAGCTCAGGGCTCAGGGTCAGGGGTCTCAGTGGACCACCTTGATTTTCATGCACTCCTGCTCCTGGGTGGCCAGGCTGGCAGCTCTCCTGCCCTAGACAGCCACTTTCCTGTGCCTAGTGCGGAGGTCGTGGACGAGGTCCACGATGTCCGCACTAGACCAAGCGGGTGCCCGCCTCTTGTGGTCCCGGGCAAGCTCCCGGGAGCTGCAAGCCTGGTCCCGGGAAGAGGGGGAGGGCTGGTGGGCATCGGGTGGGTGGCTCGATCCGTGCCAGGTGCAGGGTCTGCTGGCTGGGTCCTGGCAGGCTTGCACCTGGCACGGGCACCGTAGCCAGCCCCTGCCCCTTTAAGGGTTCCGGGGCCGGGAGGGGGGCAGGAGAGTTTCCCTGGTGTTGGCCAGAGTGGCCACCAGGGAAACCTGGGGAGGGCTAGCCTCCCACTAGTTTGAATTAAGGGGCTACACACCCCTTAATTCAAACTAACTTGTTCGAACTAGGCTCAATCCTCGTGGAATGAGGCTTACTTAGTTCGAGCTAAGCGCTCCGTTAGTTCGAATTAAATTCAAACTAACGGAGCGCTAGTGTAGCGCCTATGAAAGTTAGTTCGAACTAACATCTGTTAGTTCGAACTAACTTTGTAGTGTAGACATACCCTGAGGGAAGTGAAGTGTGGGAGAATAAAACTGAGCACTGGAGAAATGTTTGGCTAGAGTTTCCCCTACAATATGTACCAGTTCCGACTTACATACAAATTCAACTTAAGAACAAACCTACAGTCCCTATCTTGTACATAACCCGGGGACTGCCTGTAGTGTAAATTTGGAGCAATTCCCTTGTAATAAAATAAAAAATACAACTGGAGATACAAACCACAATAAGAAAGGCAATTATAGCTACTATTTCAAGATCTCAGAAACAGAGAGAAAATTTCAGCAGCACCAAGGGTAAAAAAGAGTTGTAATATTTGAAGTCAAGAAAGACTTCATTCTCGTAGCCCAACTAAACAGTCTTTCAGAAGAGCTGATGGAGGTGAGAATCTTTTCAAGAAGAAAAAAATGAATGCTGCCAGTCCGTACCTTCAAAGTTCTGAAATATACTATGACAGTAGGAATAAAGCATACATTTTGAGACGTGTAAGGAACAACTTCAAAATCTTCTATAAAATATAACTGAAATCATATGGAAAATAAATGAGAAGCTTCTAAGAAAAGAAACATGAAAGAATAAAAAATGGGGAATGGTTAAGAATTTAGGGTATAAGTTTCTATTAGACATGTTTATTGTATTATTTCAATGCTTTGGAATATATCCACATGAGCAGGATCTGAATAGGGAATTCCTATGAGAATCTCCTCATGAAGATCTTCCCTGATGATAACATTATGGACGTAGGATTTGTCAAATCCTTTCTGGAAAGTCCCAATTCCAAACATGTCAGATTTCCAGGGATGTTCAGGGTACCTGGTTTACATGGTACCAGACCTCTCCTTGGGGCATAGCTCTGTGGAATGGACAATACAACTAGGCCTATGGGATGCATCTCCATTGGCTATAATACTCCTTTCACATGGGGGTAACTCAGGAGTCACTCCATTAAAGTCAGAGGTGTTACCCCCTGTAAAACAGGTGAGAATTAAAGGAGAATTAGGCTGGATAAATAGATAGAGAGCTAGTTAGCTAGATATTACATCAAATAAAGGTATTGTATATTATAATATTAATTATACATCACCAAGAAGTGTAATATCTACCTTAGCCTTGCAATCTTTGAATTAGACATTTTGCCATGAAGTCATATTGGTGCATCTTGAGGCATAAATTCATCTGAATTCACATATTTAATAAACTTTCAAAAGAATATAAGAATGCCACCCATACACATAATTTCCCATCCTTTGTCTCTGAAAAAACAGTCAGCTGGCAGCCCTTTAGTAGTTTGAGAATTTATATTCATGTTTCTTCTGTCAGCGGTTTCAGCAATGCTTACCCAGAGCTTGCTTTAATAGTTAATTTTTAATCTGAATGCTAAATTAGGAGTTGTTACAGTTACCAATTAAGCTTTTAAAATGCTAATTAAAATGTGAAGGTACTTCAGATAAGCCACATTTAAACCTTCTGTCTGCACAAATATTCTTCATTACAACTACTTTTAATTTTAATTTAAAATTTTCTTTTTAATTACTTATTGTGGTTATGTTACAATTATGAAATATAACTTCCCATTAAAATGACCAAGAAATACAGTATATATATATTGAAGCTATTCAGCTCTAGCCCTGATTCATCAACCATATGCATACAGGCAACCCATTAAATCCACATGAAGTCACTCTGAAGTCAGCCTTTGTAGTGTTGTGGTCTAAACATTTATGTCCATATGTTCACTCCCTAAAAAAGTTAAATAAAGAATTCTCAGGAAAGGATATTTATATATGAATTCTAGAAAATTAATGATGGGTGAATGACTGGGGAAGGAATATGAACTCACCTAACCTAGCTGTTTTTGAAATAGCTGAGCTGGTCCATCATTTATGTATTCATGCATAAAAATGTTTGTGACACTTCCACCTGTTACATATATTAAAATGCAATACATAATATAAATAAAGATTGCCCATAGATAAATTAATATAAAACTAACTCCTTCAATCTTCATATCATAGGTGGGAAAATTGACTCTGAAGTTTCATTTTCAATAGATGACTGTATAGGAAATGGCAAACAGTCATCTACAGAACATTTCAGCATATCACAAGCCTTCCTGTCAAGCCTCAGTATTCATTTTTGTGCATTTTGAAGCAACTGGGCCTATCCATGGGGCTAAGACAGAAGGAAACCATTGGTGATATGGGGAAGGATTCGGTGGGTATATAGAACAAGTGTCACTGAGATGTCAAAATATAAGAAGGGAGGTACAGAAAAAAAGAATTTGCTGTTGGGTAGGATACATTAGGAATTCTACTTTTGTTTAATCTCCTCTTAGCAGGGGCACCATTTCAGATTTTGGTAAGGGAGGTGGGGTGACCTCTGCATGCCATGATGGGAGGCTGTGGACTGAGGACAAAGGCTTCAGCAGTTTTACTGAGCATGCTCAGTACAAGCCAAGCACCAAATGGGGAAGTGGGGAACCAACCCCATCCACCCTCCTCTTCCACTACCCGCTTCCCCACCCTCTCCGCCACACATCACCTCTATCCAGGGTCTGCTTTTTTGGTGGACAACTTAGCAGTTAGCTGACAGGAACACTGTATCTAATTCCTGTATGAAAGGGAAAAATAAATATTAGACCCACTCAGTTCTAACACGGACATAGTCTGACAGCTTGTGGCAAGCCACTTAAGGGGCACTGGTTATCCTTAAAATTTAATGTATATTCTTACTTTGTTACTAACTCTATGGAGAGAGAAACCTCATCAGGACTCCTTGGCTCTATCTCAGCTTTGGAAGTAGAGTGGAATCTAATGAGTTACAGCGAAGGGACAGATACATTTCAGCTACATATAAGAACATCAAAATGGCCATTCTGGATCAGAGCAATGGTCCTTCTAGCCCTGTAGCCTCTCTTCCAATAATGGCCAATGCCAGGTGCTTCAGAAGGAATAAACAGAAGAGGCAATCATCATGATCTATCCCTGTTGCCCATTCCCAGCTTCTGGCAAACAGAGACTAGGAGTACCATCCCTGCCCATTCTGGCTACTAGGCTTTGATGGACGAATCTTCCTTGAACTTATTTTGTTCTTATTGGAACCTTATTATGGTTTGGGCCTTTCCACCATCTCCCGGCAAAGAGTTCCACAAGTTGATTGTGAAAAAATAATTTATTTTGTTTGTTTTAAATCTGCTGCCTATAAATTTAATTGTGTCACCTTCTTGCATTACATTACTGAAGGCATAAATAACATTTCCTTATTCTGTTTTTCGGTACCATTAATGATTTTCTAGACATCTAACATATCCTCTCATCCTTTAGTCAGTCCCAGTCTTGTTAATCTCTCCTCAGATGGAAGCTTTCCCTTATCCCTCATCATTTCTGTTGCCTTTTTCTATACCTTTTCCAAATACAATTTATCTTTTTTATTTGGGGTTACCAGATCTGCATACAGTATTCAAGATGTGGGCATACAAGACTTTCTTTAGAGGTGATATGGTATTTTGTCTATTTGTTTCTTAATGATTCCCAATATTCTGTTAGCTGTTTTAGTTTTTAGACTGCCACCTCACACTGAACAGATAGTTTCAGGGAACTATCCATAATGATTCTAAGATCTCTTTCTTGAGCAGTAACAGCTATTTTGTAGCTATAGTTTGGATTATATTTTCCCATATGCATTACTTTGTACTTATAAATATGGAATTCCATCTGCCTTTGTGTTACCCAATCACCCAGTTGGGGAATCCCTTTGTAACTCTTTGCAGTCAACTTTGAGTTAGTCCCTGTTCACCTCTTTTTCAAGAATATTTATAAATTTAACACAGCAATCCAAATACAAATACCAGCAGCACAACACTCATTCCTACTCCCTCCCTATATTTAAGTGGAGTACCAGGCAATGTTTTCATGATGATCTAATAATCCTTTTATTACTTGAAAACCCAGGCTTTTGTTATTCTTAATTACCTGACTATCTCTTTTTGATAACAAACTCCCTGCCCCAAAAGCAAAGCTGCAAGCAGCTAAAACTCTGTTGCAGTTAAGACCTGCCTCTGGAGTCATGGCATTCAGCTTTAAGCAGACCTCAAGTATGAAATCGAAGGATTCGAGTTGCAGGAGGAAGGGCTACTGCCCCCAATCCCTCATAAATAGTTCCCTTGCCTATTTGTTATTTATTCTAGTAAACTGCCATCCTCCCTCTCAGCATGTAAGTTCTTCTTGTTCTACACACCCAATAAATGCCAAATTAGTCCAAGATTTAGTACATTATCACTTATTTTATGACCACTTTACATGCATGCAATTTCTCTCACTATTCATATAGCTGTTGAATTTTATCCTGAAACTGCTGTAATCCTATTAAAATCAGATCTTATCTTAGTTAAACCTGAATAGGTTACGTGAATTTTACTGAGGCAGTATTTGGCCTATATAGTTGTTAGTTTAAAATAGTGAGGATGTATAGAGGAAATTTTTTAAAAAAGAACACTGCGACGTGCATATAGATACATGCTGATCCTCGGAATAATGAGACGAGCTTTTATGAATTACACAGCACTTGACAATGAAACATATGAAAGCACTTCCTTTTCCATCTTATTTATTTTTCATTATATAAATAACATCATCTTAACTCAAACAATTTCTTAACTCAAAGAAGTTCTTACCTACCCTCCACTTAAAAGATGAGATATTGAAGACCATTGAGAAATGCATATCATCTAGAAACGTATCATATGTTTTAGGTCTCCACAACATTTGTCAGCTTTTGCTTTGGCAACTACTGCCTACATAGTGTTATAATGTACAACTAATTGCATTTCTAATCCTTTAATAACTGATAATCAATCACAGAAAAATATAGTAAAGGGAAAATCCTGTAGCTGCTATGGAGGCTTTTCATGACAGAAAAAAATATTTTATTTCTAAGGCTAAGTGGTATAGGCTATACATTTCACATCTTTTTTTAAAAATTTTACTCAAAGCTTATTATCTGGATTCAGCATCGGTCATGAAATTTATTCTCCCAAGAAATCAAAATAATATTAAAAAAACCTAGTTAACTTGCCCCATTAACTATTCAGAATGCAGTTCTTTTCAACCAATTGAAACCCTTCTTAAGTCATTCTAGGTAATTATATATACCTATTATAATATATCAAAAGAAAAAACACAAAACTATAGTGAGAATTAAAAACAAAAAGTGATTTCTTTACTGAATCTTGAACAGCTCTCAGGTTAGCTGATTATTTACAATAGTAACAAAAATGTCCACTTCTTAAACCACAGCTTGCTTCATTCTCCATTGCTTACATTTTGTATAGTTATTTATTTTTTATGTAAAAGGGAACACAAGAAGATTGTACAATACTACCAACTCAGAAAGTACCCAGTTTTAAATATATACATGTATAATGTCTTTTATTTACAATTAGCCAAATGATTTCAAATATAAGTATAGTTATTTTTATTCTGAACATGGGGATGAAGAATGTACAAACGTTAAGGTCAACTCAAGGCTATGTCTAGACTACATGGCTCCATCGATGGAGCCATGTAGATTAGGGTTATAGGCAAAGGCAAATGAAGCCGTGATTTAAATGATCGCGGCTTCATTTACATTTACATGGCTGCCGCGCTGAGCCGACAAACAGCTGATTAGCTGTTTGTCCGCTCAGCGCACTAGTCTGGACGCTCCCCTGCCGACATCAAAGCCCTTTGTCAGCAGCCCCGTTATTCCTCGTGGGATGAGGTTTACCGGGGCTGGCAACAAAGGGCTTTGATGTCGGCAGGGGAGCATCCAGACTAGCGCGCTGAGCGGACAAACAGCTGATCAGCTGTTTGTCGGCTCTGCGTGGCAGCCATGTAAATGTAAATGAAGCGGCGATCATTTAAATCGCGGCTTCGTTTGCCTTTGCCAAAAAAACAAATCTACATGGCTCCGTCGACAGAGCCATGTAGTCTAGACATACCCTAAGTGACTACAGTCTAGCTAAATCTATATTTATGCGCACATGAAGTGGCCTGCTTTTCATAGGTGCCTTCAAAGCTCACACAGCAAGGCACTGAAAGATTTAGGAATAAAACACATATCCTAAATACCACCCTTGTTCTCTACTTTGTGGCCCACCCTGCCTCTCTGACTTTTTTTCTCTCTCTCTGTTCTAGATTAATGAATGCATATACATACACTTATTTTAATATTCATATATACACATGAACATTTATCTTTCACCACATTATACACACACATACACACACACATACACATTCGCACACACTTTCATGCACATACATACTCAATGGTTCCAATGATACCAGAAGAGAAAGTTAAAAATACCCCATTACTCTATTTCAAGACTACATGTATGACTCTCATCTCATAACATAAATCAGGAGTAAGGTCACTGATGTTAATGGAGTAACACTGGTTTAAAACTATTGTGCGGGGAGAATCAGGCATACAGATGATGTCTTTTAAACATAAATGTGTCCACTAGCACCAGCAGTATTATTCATCCAACTGAAACTGCAGGAGTGGTTGTGATAACAAGCTAATTTAATCTACAGCATGAAATTTCACAACCAACATTACATGCTTCTCTGCCAATTGCTCTATCATTTGGAGTAATACCCCAAGTAAGTATACTATTAGCCAATGTCCCTGCTAGAGTGATATGTTAATATTTATGGGGCTAGCAAGTATATTAGAATACAGAGAGAAATGGCATAAAGTAAAATTAGGCTTCCCAATTTTCAAATGACAAAAAACAGAACAATAAAGACAAAGGATTCTGAAAAGATAGCATACACAAATTTTATTTTTAAGGGAGAATGATTTATCCAAAAGGGTATGACCAGATAATGGAGATACTAATAACACTAAATTAAGCATTCTCTGTAAATAGAGCTAGATGAAACTGCCATATTTCACTTTGCTCTGAGTAAAGGGTGCAAGAAAGAGAACATTGTATACTGTACTTTAGTATTATCTATTATTTCTATTTCCATAGCACCCAAAAGACTTTGTCATGGACCACGATCTCATTAGGCTAGGTTCTGAACAAACAGGGAACAAAAAGATGGTCCTTGCTCCAAGAATCTTACAACTTAAATATAAGATAAGAGACAACAGATGGATACAGATAAACTGACAGAAGCACAAGAAACCAAAAAGATTATCCACATGATAGACGGTGTTCTCAGAGCACTAGCATAAGAACATAACGTAAGAACATAAGAACGGCCGTACTGGGTCAGACCAAAGGTCCATCTAGCCCAGTATCCTGTCTACCGACAGTGGCCAGCACCAGGTGCCCCAGAGAGGGTGGACCAAAGACAATGATCAAGCGATTTGTCTCCTGCCATCCCTCTCCAGCCTCTGACAAACAGAGGCCAAGGACACCATTTTATCCCTTGGCTAATAGCCTTTTATGGACCTAACCTCCATGAATTTATCCAGCTTCTCTTTAAACTCTATTATAGTCCTAGCCTTCACAGACTCCTCTGGCAAGGAGTTCCACAGGTTGACTACACGCTGTGTGAAGAAGAACTTTCTTTTATTAGTTTTAAACCTGCTCCCCATTAATTTCATTTGGTGTCCTCTAGTTCTTCTATTATGGGAACTAATAAATGACTTTTCTTTATCAGCCCTCTCCACACCACTCATGATTTTATAGACCTTTATCGTATCCCCCCTCAGTCTCCTCTTTTCTAAACTGAAAAGTCCCAGTCGCTTTAACCTCTCCTCATATGGGACCCGTTCCAAACCCCTAATCATTTTAGTTGCCCTTTTCTGAACCCTTTCCAAGGCCAAAATATCTTTTTTGAGGTGAGGAGACCACATCTGTACACAGTATTCAAGATGTGGGCATACCATATTTTTATACAGGGGCAGTAAGGGTATGTCTACACTACCCCCTTAGTTCGAACTAGGGGGGTAATGTATGCATACCGAACTTGCTAATGAAGCCCGGGATTTTCCACGAGGCGTACAGATAGATCGGAATGGCTACATAGTTCGAACTATCTAGCCCGTGCCGCGTGTAGCCGCGCGGCACGGGGTTCGAACAAGCCGGCTTTTAAAAATGGCGGAGCCGGCTTTATGCTAATGAAGCCCGGGAAATTCAAATCCTGGGCTTCATTAGCAAGTTCGGTATGCATACATTACCCCCCTAGTTTGAACTAGAGGGGTAGTGTAGACATACCCTAAGATATTCTGGGTCTTATTTTCTATCCCTTTCCTAATAATTCCTAGCATCCTATTTGCCTTTTTGACCACCACTGCACTCTGTGTGGAGGTTTTCAGAGAACTGTCCAGTATAACTCCAAGATCTCTTTCCTGATTTCTCGTAGCCAAATTAGCCCCCATCATACTGTACGTATAGTTGGGGTTATTTTTCCCAATGTGCATTACTTATCCACATTAAATTTCATTTGCCATTTTTGTTGCCCAATCACTCAGTTTGGTGAGATCTTCTTGGAGTCCCTCACAGTCTGCTTCTGTCTTGACTATCCTAAACAGTTTGATATCATCTGCAAACTTTACTACCTCACTGCTTACCCCTTTCTCCAGATTATTTATGAATAAGTTGAAAATGATTGGTCCCAGGACTGACCTTTGAGGTACACAACTAGTTACCCCTCTCCAATCTGAAAATTTACCATTTATTCCTACCCTTTGTTTCCTGTCTTTTAACCAGTTCTCAATCCAAGAAAGGACCTTCCCTCTTATCCCATGGCCATGTAATTTACACAAGAGCCTTTGCTGAGGGACCTTGTCAAAGGCTTTCTGAATATCCAAGTATACTATATCTACTGGATCCCCCTTGTCCGCATGTTTGTTAACCCCTTCAAAAAACTCTAACAGATTAGTAAGACAGGATTTCCCTTTACAGAAACCATGTTGACTTTTGTCCAACAAATTATGTTCTTCTACATGCTTCACAATTTTATTCTTTACTATTGTTTCGACTAATTTGCCCGGTACTGAAGTTAGACTTACCGGTCTGTAATTGCCAGGATCCCCTCTAGAGCCCTTTTTAAATATTGGTGTCACGTTGGCTACCTTCCAGTCATTAGGTACGGAAGCCGATTTAAAGGATAGGTTACAAACCACAGATAATAGCTTAGAAATTTCCCATTTAAGTTCTTTTAGAACCCTTGGATGAATGCCATCCGGTCCCGGAGATTTGTTAACATTAAGTTTTTCTATTTGTTCCAAAACCTCCTCTAATGACACTTCAATCCGGGACAGTTCCTCAGATTCATCACCCACAAAGGACGGTGCAGATTCAGGAATCTCCCCAACGTCCTCAGCCGTGAAGACTGAAGCAAAGAAATCATTTAGTTTCTCCGCAATGGCTTTATCGTCCTTGGCATTCCAGCCATTGCCAAGTAATTTGTAGACATCATAGAAAGTAGGATTTTGAAGGAGGATAATTCATTAGATTTCTTTATGTTTTCAGTCTTTGCTTCCCAAGCGTGATGTGCAGGGTGGAAGAAAATATGAAGGTCCTTACTGGAAAGTGTATGAGGTGGGAGATAGTGGCTGACATTATGGACTGAATGGAGGTTGAATCTGATTTTCCTGATTGATGACAGGAAGAGAGGGCATGGCCATTAAGGGGCCTTGTAAGTGAAAACACTCACATTTGTTGTAATAGTGAAGACAAAGCTAATGGTGGGTTGCAAACAGAGGGATAACATGATCGAAGTGGCGGAACAGAATGATTTTTCCAGCAGTGTTCTGAGTGGATAGAAGGGGGCAAACTTGTATTTGCAAAGGCCGAAAGATAATGTTCCAGAAACTGAGACATAATACGATGAGAATCTGGAAAGAGTTTTGCTTGTGGTATGGTTAAAAAGGCCATATCATAGAAAAATTATGTAGAAAGAATCAATTAAACTTAGACATAGCCTGAATGTAAGGACCTTGAGAGAGGTCTGAGTAAACAATAATACTAGATGGAATATTGAAAGTAGTGGTTCCGATTAGCACCTGTGATATAAGGGAATGTAGAAGAAGGGTCCTGGAAGTTAAAATTTGGCTTTTTAGACAACAAAAATATGTTATTCATAGCAGTGTAGATTGTAAGAAAGAATAAATGGCACCAAACTCCCATTGATTTTCAATGAACTGTTAGGGGCTAAATGCCATATGTCCCTTTGAAACTCTTCCCTACTATAATTAAGCAAGGAGGAACTAAAATATCTCAAGTTGAGAAGATCCCAGATTTATTAGACAAGAGACAAGAGAATGTTGCAATACTGGAAATTAGATTAACCAGAAATTAAGTATGTAATTGTATTTTTTGATGTCAAGTACTTTAATATAGTAGACTAGGACAGATATAAACATTTTAAGGAAAGTAAATGTAATAGTAAGATGATTTTTAAAAATGCTACCATTGCTAAATAACAGAGTAAAAGAAGTGGTTAGAGATCAAGAGGCATCTTTTAAAAGTTGGACATCAAATACTGCTGAAGAAAATATAAAGAAACATACATTCTGGCAGTTCAAGTGTAAAAGTATAATTACGCAGGCCAAAAAAGAATTTGAAGAACTAGAAAAAAGATACAAAAAATTAACAGTGATTTTTAAGTACATCAAAAACAAGGAGCCTGCCAAACAATCGATGGGGCCACTGAATAATGAAGGTTATAAAGAAGCACTTTTGGAAGACAAGGCCATTGAATGAATGAATTCTTTGTATTGGTCTTCACTGCAAAAGATGTGGAAAATTTTCACCACAGAGCAGTTCTAAATAGATGACAAATCTGAAGAATTGTCTCAGACTGAGGTGTTAATAGAGGAGGTTTGAAAACAAAACTAATGAATTAAAGAATTAGTTATAAGTTACCAGGAAAATATGGTATTAACTCAATAGTTCTGAGGAGACTCAAATATGAAATTGCAGATCTAAAAGCTGTGATATGTAACCTATCATTTAAATCAGCTTCTGGTCAGATTTAAAAAAAAGTTTTTGGAGTCAATCCTGGCAATTACAAGTTCAGTAGTCTAACTTTAGTATCAGGCACATCACTTGAAACTGTTGTAAAGAACAGAGGGTATGTCTACACTACCTCGCTAGTTCGAACTAGCGGGGTAATGTATGCATACCGCACTTGTTAATGAAGCCCGGGATTTGAATTTCCTGGGCTTCATTAGCATAAGCGGGGAGCCGCCATTTTTAAATCCCCGCTGCTTCGAACCCCGTGCAGCGCTGCTACGCGGGGCTCGAACTAGGTAGTTCGGACTAGGTTCCTAATCCGAACTACCGTTACTCCTTGTGAAATGAGGTGTACCGGTAGTTCGGAATAGGCACTGCACGGGGTTCGAAGCAGCGGGGATTTAAAAATGGCGGCTCCCCGCTTATGCTAATGAAGCCCGGGAAATTCAAATCCCGGGCTTCATTAGCAAGTGCGGTATGCATACATTACCCCGCTAGTTCGAACTAGCGGGGTAGCGTAGACATACCCAGAATGATTAGATACATAGATAAACACTATATATTGGAGAGAAGTAACGTTAGTTTGAACCAAGGGGTTTGATTTGAACTAACGCGTCCCAGAGCGTACTTCCTGGTTCGAATCAGCTGTTGAGTGGAATAACGCGTGGGCAAGATTATGCTAATGAAGCATGGGATATTTAAATCCCTGCTTCATTAGCAATTTTGGTAGGCTACATTTGCATCCCCAGCTTGAACTAGGGAGCAAGTGTAGACATACCCTTAGAATGTCAACTATATACCAATTAACAAATAGTTTAGCATAAGTAGTTAGTACATATTTTACAGCACCACTCCAGATGAAGTAGCCCATTAACACCTTTTAGTCATAGGACAAAAAGGAGGATTAGTTAATCAGGGCATATCTACACTAGGAAATTATTTAGAAATAATAACTCCAGAAATAACAAAATCAAATAGTGTGTCCCCACTAAGGGGGAGCCTCAAAATTAGTACAAGGCTGGCTCCATTACTGTGGTTGTACAACCTCAACTTAGAGACCCAGGAAGCACTGGAGAGTAATTACTACAAATTAATCTGGGGAGTAGTTATTTCAAAATAGCAGCAACAGAGTGTCCACACTAATGCTATTTTGAAATAACTATTTTGAAATAAGTGTTATTCCCTAAGGAAAGCGTTATTCCCCGAGGAAAGCAGGAACGTACAGATTTCAAAATAACCATACCCTTACTTTGAAATAAAGGACTTGGTAGTATGGATGCTCCACTTATTATTTCAAAATAAGGGGGTTATTTTGAAATAACTCCCTAGTGTTGACCAGATTTACAGATTGTTGTAATAACCCATAGATCCTTTATTAAGACCGTGATTTCTACTATCTACAAAGTTATGAATTTATGCACACAGGTTCATCTTTTGAAAGGCCTGTTTGGACAACAAAATGTCAGATGCAATCCAATGTTGATAAATGCCAAGAAATAGACATTGGAAAACAAAACTCCAATTATGAAAACAAAATGATGGGTTCTAAATTAGCTGTCACCACTCAAGAAAGACATCAGGGAGTCATTGTGGATGGATCCTGAAAACATTTGCTCAATGCGCAGTGACAGTTAAAAAGCTAACAGAATATTAGGAATCATTAGGAAAGGGATAGATAATGAGTGAGAAAATATCATAATGCCACTATATAAATCCATGGTTTACCCATGCTTTGAATTCTGCATGCAATTCTTGTTGCGCCATCTAAAATAAAGGTATATTAGAACTGGAAAAAAGTAATCAGAACAAATTTATTACGGAAATGGAAAAGCTTCCATGTGAGTAGAGATTAAAAAGACTGGGATTGTTCAGATTAGAAAAACAATGACAACGGGGTAATATGACAGTTGCCTATCAATTTACAAATTTTATAAAGTGAATAAGGAGGAATTGTTTACCTTTTCACAAAACACAAGAACCAGGAGCCATTCAAGGAAATGAATAGGCAGCAGGATTAAATCAAACATAAGGAAGTATTTCCTGAAACAATAGAACTCACTGCCAGGAGATGCTGTAAAAACCAAAAATATTAGTGGCTTCAAAAAAGAACAAGATGTGTTCATGGAGGCTAGGTCCATTAATAGCTATTGGCCAATAGCCAATATAATCAAGTGTGCAATTCCATGCTCAGTGTGTCCCTAAATCTCCAGTATCCAGAAGCTAGAACTAGATGATAGGAAATAGATCACATGATAATTTACCCTGTTCTTTTAATTCCCTCTGAAACATTTGGCACCAGCCACTATTGGAAGACATGCCTAGATGAATCATTATAATTCAGTATGGTCATTCTTATGTGACTGTATAGGGTGAAATATGGCTTTCAAGGGGACATATATCGGTATCCTCATTCCACTTTTTATTTTTTCAGTAAAAAAGAAATGGAAATCCCTTTCAGAAAGGAAGTAACTGATGATATTTTATGCTTAGTGGGGCCCAAGAATTATGATTAATTACTCTTAACCACTTTCCCATGTATAAAATTATCTATGGGGTAGAAATGGTCTTGGGCAGCTGTAGGATTGACTCCTATTACCATGGCTTCCATTAGAGTTTTTAAAAACTAAAATTTAAAAGAATAAGAAACTTTAAGAAAGTAAAATCAATAGTGAACTTTATAGTGGGGAAAACTGCAGATGAAATGGAAGGGTGTGTTAGGTTGCAAAAATTCCCAAAGGCGATGATCTCAATTATCTTGACTTGACTTTTCCAATAAGCAAACCTATATTCAGATTTATAAATGACATTTCACAAATTTTAAAAATTGTCAGTAAACACAAGGAATGAAAGAGTCTTATTGAGACACTGCAAATATAAAATACTCCACTGAGAGAAAAAAATGCAGAGCCCATCTTTAGAGTATTGTTATTTGTCCACATTAATAATGAAGGCAACATCTGAACTGTTTATTTAAAATGAGTGTCAGTTTGGAAAGAAGTGAAAATGCCTAGAGTCAAATCATGCGCTCTTGATTGAAGTGCAGCAGGAGACGCCCTGGAGTCCAAGAGCACCAGAACCCCGACCCCCCGGGCAGCAAGGAGAGGCGGGCTCGGCAGTTGGCGGCTCGCCTTGGGACGCGCCCGGTGACTTCGGCGTGGTGAGTGACCCCAGCCTTACCCCGCTACTGGGGCAAGTCAGCGGGGAGTGGAAGGAGCCCGAGGTAGGGCCCTTTTGGCGCCCGTGGGCGAGCGAGTTGAAGGCAGCAGCCCCGTCCGCCGTGGAGGGTGACAGCTGGTCGCCAACATCCACTTAGGGCCTCGGGCTGGGACCCGGAGGAGAGGGAGGGCCCGGGTCTCCCACTCCCCTTTCCCCGCACCAGCACTATCCACAAGCAATTCCCTGGAATCCTCAAACCAGCGCGGCCAAGACCGCAGGAGCACATTGGTCCAAGGTCAGGCCCTGCGCCGACGCAGCGTCCCCTCCTCCCCCCTCAAAGCCGAGGAGGGGGGGCCCGACGAAGGGGCCGCCGAACCCCCTCAGTCGTTAGGGGCTGAGGGGTGATCGCCCCCTCACCCGGACACCAAGCATAGGATCCAAGGTAGGGGCCAAAGAGACAAACCCAGACGGTGGGTTCGCAGGGCCCCACCCTCCCCTCCAGACTTGCTCGGGGGCTGATGGGGGAGGGCGCGAGAAGCTCGCACCCGCACAAATCCGTCACATATATGACTTAAAACTTCTTACTAGCTAAATTTTCCATATGCTATCTTCCTTCTAAATTTCCTGACCTCACTCATGGAAATGTGAACCGCATCCAGTTGTTGTTTCCCAGTACTCTAAAAATGCTTGCTGGAGAGTTCAAGAAACACTTTGGCTGCGTCTAGACTGGCAAGTTTTTGCGCAAAAGCATTTGCTTTTGCGGAAAAACTTGCCAGCTATCTACACTGGTTGCTTGAATTTCCACAAGAACACTGACTTCATACTGTCTGAAATCAGTGCTTCTTGCAGAAATACTATGCTGCTCCAGTTCGAGCAAAAGTCCTTTTGCTCAAAGCTTTTGCACAAAAGGGCCAGTGTAGACAGCTCAGATTTGTTTTGCCCCAAAAAGCCCTAATCACAAAAATGGTGATTGGAGCTTTTTTGCAGAAAAGCGCGTCTAGATTGGCACGGACGCTTTTCCGCCAAAAGTGCTTTCGCGGAAAAGCGTCCGTGCCAATCTAGACGCTCTTTTCCGCAACTGCTTTTAACGGAAAACTTTTCCGTTAAAAGCATTTGCAGAAAATCATGCCAGTCTAGACGTAGTCTTTGAGTGAAGTTAATGAATTTAGTCATGTGAGTAAGTTGATTGGGAGTTAATGAAAGGGACGTGTATGTTAAGCATTTCACTCCCAGGAAGAGAGGGTATGTCTACACTACCCCGCTAGTTCGAACTAGCGGGGTAATGTAGACATACCGCACTTGCAAATGAAGCCCGGGATTTGAATTTCCCGGGCTTCATTCGCATAAGCGGGGCTCCGCCATTTTTAAAACCCCGCTCGTTCGAACCCCGTGCAGCGCGGCTACACGGGGCACAAACTAGGTAGTTCGAACTAGGCTTCCTAGTTCGAACTACCGTTACTCCTCGTGGAATGAGGTTTATGGGCACGCCGGAATAGTGAGTCTCTTATATTTCGAAATAATGGGCACTCTTGAAAGATGAAGAATATCTATTTTGGGATACATCTGGTATCCCAGAATAGTGCTACAATGTAGACATAGACTTACTGAATTATCATTTAGGGTTAGGGATAGGGACAAAAGAGGATTTTGACTGATGATTACTGTCCCAGGTATATGCTGGCAGAATGTTCCAGATTGTGATGGGGCAGCGAGCTCCCTGCCTCAAGATCCTGCCGCTGCCTGCACCTGCCAAGACGCTGCAGAGGCATTCGGCGGAGCAAGATAGCCCCACAGAGACGGAGGCGGTGGCGGCGGCGGCGACAGTGTGGGGCTTGTTCAGGTGCGGTTCTCTGTGCAAGTGCAGAGGCTCCCACTGGCAGGCAAAGCCTCCCGGCATCTCTGCAAGTGTGGGGGGGCTGGGCAGCAGAGGAGCAATCAGATGCAGGCTCTTCAAAATGAGAGTGCTGGACACCAAAGAGGAGGGAGGAGCTGAACGGTAGGGTGGATGAGAGGATGCTGAGCTGACCAAAGCAGCCAAGGGGCTGGCCCGAAGAGCTGCGGGACTGGACAGAAGAGCCGGGGGGCTTGGCAGATGCCCCGAAGAGTTAAGTCAGGCAGAGAGGAGAAAGCGGCCCAGGACCGAGCCCAGGAGTGCCCACAGGCTGGTGAGTTAAGAGACAAACCCCCACCAACCAAACAAGTGAGGAGCACCTGTTCTTAGGGTCATGGGCTGGGACCTGGAGTGAGGACGGGCCCAAGTCCCTCTCCCCTCCAACGCTGATGACCTCTCTCCGGCTAACCGGGTACGTCAAACCAGGGGCTGAGGATCAAGGGACCTTAATATTGGACTTAGGTCGCAGGGTGAGCACGCGAGGTGTCAGGAAAAAGGGATCTCGGAGTAGTTAGGATTACTAGTAAGCACAGGTGTCGGTTCCAATTATGAGACCCTAGGTGGTCTGAGGGACACCCTCTGGGACACAGATACCTCTAGGTAACAGGTGAGGGAAGATTAGAGGAAAATGTGCTTAAATAGAGTCAACTTATGCGTATTTTTACTGACCTTGCCAGAGCAATTCATTGTAAAACAGGTTACTCTGCTGCTCTTGAAATCTGACATATACTGAAACACTAATCAGAAGACAAAGATCTGAATGTACAGTGTGGAGGTTTTCCTTTTGGTCTTCTTTTTCTTCATCTTTAAATTGCTTTCTTCCATTCCTGAAATTTTTTTCATCATCACTATGGCTATGTCAACACAGCTACATTATCTTGAAATAACTAGCATTATTTCTAAATAACATAGTCCACTTCTACACAGTTGGTACTTATTTTGACATAATGTCAAAATACTGTTAAGCTGGATGACTTCCTACTCTGACTCCTGTAACCCTCATTTTATGAGGAGTTAGGAAAGTTGGAGGAAGAGTGATCTATTTCGAAATAAGTGCTGTCTAGACAGCACCAAAACTTGAAATAAGTTATTTTGAAATAAGCTACGCAATTGACGTAGCTCAATTTGCGGAGCTTATTTTGAGGTAAGCCTTGCTATTTAGATGTGCCATAAGGGTAAGATCTGGAAAGGTACTTATGTGCCAAAGTCCTGTTTTTAGACACCACTGTGATCCTCCAAAACAGGTGCCTAATTAGATTTGGTAGTTTAGTTTTTTGCCTTTGGATGTGTGCTCTCCATTGTATGTACCTATCACCCAACTAATCTCTGTAGTGATTCACAAACCAAGAAAGATACAGTTCACATGTAATGGCCCAGTCTGGTAGATGCCCTCTGAGCACATCTATCAGATCAGACCCCTCAGGTAAATTCATAGAAAATAGTGAGGAGGAAGAAGGCCATCCTTTATAAACTATAATCTAGTGGATAGAGTACTTTTTCAGGACAGGGGAAATCCTGATTCAAATGTCTCTGGGTATGTCTACACTACCCTCCTAGTTCGAACTAGGAGGGTAATGTAGGCATACCGCACTTGCAAATGAAGCCCGGGATTTGAATTTCCCGGGCTTCATTTGCATAAGCGGGGAGCCACCATTTTTAAAACCCTGCTGGTTCGAACCCCGTGCAGCGCGGCTACACGGGGCATGAACTAGGTAGTTTGAACTAGGCTTCCTAGTTCGAACTACCTAGTTCGTGCCCCGTGTAGCTGCGCGGCACAGGGTTCGAACGAGTGGGGTTTTAAAAATGGCGGAGCCCCGCTTATGCAAATGAAGCCTGGGAAATTCAAATCCTGGGCTTCATTTGCAAGTGTGGTATGCCTACATTACCCCGCTAGTTCGAACTAGCGGGGTAGTGTAGACATACCCACATTTATTACACACACATGCACACTATATACACAGAGGGGACATCCACACAGCAGAGTTACTTTGGAATAAAGTCTGTTATTCTGAAATAACATTATATACTGTCTACACAAGAAGCTTGTTATTTCAAAATAAATTCAAAATAATGGCCTTCTTAGTCCGACTTACTGTAAACCTTGTTGTATGAAGATTAAGGAAGTCAGCGGAATATTGATTTATTTCAAAGTAAGTGCTGTGTAGACAGCGCCAAATTTCGAAATAAGCTACTTTGAAATAAACTATTTTGAAATAAACTACGCAATTTGTGTATTTTAAATTGCATAGTTTATTTTGAGGTATGCCTTACTGTGTAGACATACCCAGACATACATTTATAAATATTTGTACATTTATAAATCTTCATTCTTTTTATTTTCTCAGGGTGCAGTTTATGTACATAAATGTGAGTTTAACTGCCATCTTTGGGGATTTTCATAGTTTAACAAAGAAGCTGAATAATACTATGCATGGCTGAACACTTCAAACACCACATTTTTATATTATACAAGAAGTCATCACTAAGGCAGAATTCATTTCAGTGCCTTTTGAGTGTTATTTACACAATACTAATGACTTTTAAAAGACCCAACCCTGCCCCTCCCAACCCTGATCATTATTTATGAGGAACACAGGGCAAGAGACATAGCTAAGCACCATAGGTGGTGGGTATAAAAGGTCAAGGAAGGCTTAGCCTCCCTGACCCCAGCACAGCTGCTGCCACCCTACAGAACTAAGGTTGGAAAAGACAGGACAGGGAGTGAGACTCCCCAGAGGGAGATTTTACCAACAGCCCAGGCAAAAGCACCACTAAATTCATTGATCCACAAAAGATTCTGTAAACCAAATTTGATATTGCTGTTAGTCTGCATATTTCTTCCTTTCACTTTGACTTAATAGCAGCACGTAATGTCACCATCAATCACTTTCTATGCAGCAGGCATATTTCAAGAATTATTATCTGTTACAACCAGTCAGTCAGATTGTGGGATCTGTTCCATTCAATCTATAATTATCATAATGACAGAAGACCAAGGACTCCATTAGGAAATGGTAAGATAGGAATACCTAAAATAGAATTGTTTCGGATCTTGTCACTCTGTTGCATGCATACTCTGGGTAAAATGCTCATGAGTGCACTGAAGGAACAGAGAGCAGAAAAGTCAGTTCATTAAAATTTAGAAAAATTTTATTTTAAGGGCCCACAGGAAACGTGTCCTTGAGCTACCAAATTGCAATAGCTCTTCATAAGGTCTAGAATTCCCTTTTTTACAATTCCTCTTATCAAGGGCAGAAAAGGTGTCCACTACAGCTCTTCAGAATCCTCCTGTTGACATGAATGGGATAAATTCTTTAAGCTAAAGCAAACATCAGAGCTAAACTAAACTCCTACACTGGAGCAAGTTCCTGTGGCAAACAGATATCTAAGCAAATGTAAATTAAGGTGTATAGCCCTGGGACAGTAATACACTCTTAAATTACATACATATCTTAGAAGTACTGAAAACTTGTAACTGAGCTATGAAACTTGAGAGCGTCTCGCAGCATTAGAACAAGCTTGCTTAAGGCCTTATCGCACCACCATCACTAGGTTCTGGCCAGTCAACTCCTGCCATCTGATTTAAAATGAAATCTAACTAATATCAGACAACATTGCTATATTACCAATGCCCTTTTCCTTTTAAAAATACCAAAGGCTCTATTATTTTAGGACAAGGATAGATGACAAGGGGAAGGGAAATCTAGGAATCCCTGCAGAGTACATGCTGCAGTTGGTTTCTGCTTTCCTAAATCTTCTTAGGACATAGATTATTTTATGTAGAAAAAACAGATTACACATTTAAGCCTTTCACAAGCCAACCACTTGAGTGCCCATACTTTCTATGACTAAATGTTTTGTTCCACATCTAATGGTAAAAAACATCAGATTTATGGAACTCATTCAAATCGAATTCTATGAGAACTTTGCACTAAAAGAGATATAAATGGCAATATGGATTAAATCAATACAATCAGTCCCTTCTGATTAAATATGGTTTTAAGTTTTTCAGTAAATACTCAGATTTAGAATCAGATTAGTGAGTCTTCTCTATAACTGAAACTGTAAGGGACAATATATCATATTTAAGTTCTTGCCTTTTGGGGATCTCAAAGTGGTTTTGTAAGTGATGAATGACAGTGTCGCTGCTTATGTGGGTTTGCGTTTGGGAGCAAAGGGGTAATTTGAGGAGGGATTTCTTTGTAAGGAGAGAAGCCAATTACCTGGTTGATGAACTAAAGAGGGACTTCAAAATGTGGATAGCAGCATGGAGGATGGCATTATTTTAGTGAAAGAA
The DNA here is from genome assembly GCF_052426305.1 of Pelodiscus sinensis. Classification (NCBI taxonomy): domain Eukaryota; kingdom Metazoa; phylum Chordata; order Testudines; family Trionychidae; genus Pelodiscus; species Pelodiscus sinensis. Next base: position 40,033,217 of record NC_143054.1, on the reverse strand, counting down.
GACAAAGAGATATTCCCATACGTTATTGGAGCAGAACAATAAAGAAATGGTAGGAAATGAGTGCAGAAATGTGGATAGGAACAGAATGATCTAGTCTTGAAGATGCAGAGACACTAGACATGGTAGATGAGAGGAAGCTATTAGAAGGATCCAAAGAGGAAAATTACATGAATGAGCAGTAGTCAAGAAAGATTATTTTACCTACAGTTACTTCTGAACAAACTGAAAGGAGCTGAAAGAGAATCAGGAATGCTAGAGAGAAAGCAGTTATAGCCGCTGAGAGCTTTTAGATAAAGGGGTTTCTTATGGTGAAAGAATTGGAAAGTTCTGTTTTATTCTGTTAATAGCACTAAAATGAGATTGATTTTACACAAAGGGTATGTCTAACTACACCGTTATTTTGAAATAAGCTATTTTGAAATAGTTAATTCAAAATAGCTTATTTTGAAATAACACATCTACACACAAAATGCATTTCAAAATAGCGTTTTGCTATTTTGAAATAGCACATCTACACTGAGTGGACGCTGAATCGCATTTAAGGATGGCCGGAACCAGGTCCGGCAGGGCATCAGGTCAGGAGTTACTTTGTGTGGCTGCTGCCTGAGGCTATCTGAGGCCTGTGCTTAAATGGACACCCCTCCCACCCCCAGACAGCTGGTTATCAGCTTTCCCTGCTTGCTTACCTACCTTGATGAGGGACAGCAAAGCATTTTGTCTCTGCGTACTCTGGTTACCCTCACTCAGGACACCACAGCACTCTGCAAAATGGAGCCGGAGCTGACCCTGGGCACTCTGGTGCTTTTCTTGGATGCATTGCTGCGAGCCTGGCTGCACTTTCTGCAGGCTGCCATCTGGGAGGTCCATCGGGGGGCTGTCTGTATCCAGGAGGCCCTGCGAGAGAGCTTCCACCCTGAGGAGCACTAACAGTGTCCCTGGCCTGACCCACTGGGGGCTTGTGCCTCATTCCTCTCTCATGTCCTTCCACTTACCCCTCTCCCGCCCCCTTCCACGGTTTTTCATAAAGCTGTCTTTATTTAACAAAACTGGAGGGGGGGGGGGGAATGAAACTCTTGTGAGACTGGGGAAAGGAGGCAGGAGAGGGGAGGAGAGAACCTAGGAGAGGGGAGGGGGAAAACTGGGAGGAGGGAGCTGGAAGGGAAGAAGGGGGAGGGGAAGCTTAGGGCTCAGGGGTGGGGGGGGGGGTCTCGCCGGACCAACTTGATTTTCATGTGACCTTGCTTCTGGGTTCGCATATGGCCTTTGGTGGCCAGGCTGGCAGCTATCCTGCCATAGACAGTCCCATTCTTCCATCTAGTGTGGAGATCATGGACGTTGGGGGCATTCTCCCCAAACCTGAATAAGGTCCATGATCTCCACCCTGGACCAGGAAGGCACTCACCTTCTCCAGGCCCTGGCAGGCTCCTGAGAGCTGGTAGACTGCTCCTGGGGAGCGGTGGAGGGCTGGCTGCCAGTGGCTTGCTGGCTCATGTTTTGGGGCCTCTGGGTCAGGGGCAGTGACTGCTGGCTCTGGGCTGGCAGGCATGGAGCTGGCACAGGCACTGTGGCCAGAGTCTACCCCTTTAAGGACTCTGAGGAGGGGGGAGGGAGAGAAGTGTTCTTGGTTGAGGCTGGAGTGTCCACCAAGGCACCCTGGGAAGGCTGGAGGCCCCCTATTTCGAAATAAGTGTCTACACAGCACTTATTTTGAAATAGCTATTTCAAATTTGGTGTTATTCCTTGTGGAATGAGGTTTACTACATTTGAAATAAGCGCTCGGCTATTTCAAATTTATTTCAAAATAGCGGTTTGGCTGTTTAGATGCTAGGAAAGTTATTTACAAATAAGGGCTGTTATTTTGAAATAACTGTTCTCTGTAGACATACCCAAAGTGTTATTATTTTTGGAGGAAAAATTGAGGCATGAAAATGGAAGACTAATTGCCTTTGTGACAAAAAGGGACAGCACAAGGACCCCCACACCAATTACATCCTGCCTGTGGGATGTATGGACAATTGTAGGATGGGTACCTAAGCACTCCTTATTCATCACAGGAAAGGTTACCACACTGATTCCCCTCCCCGCCTGTAGGCTAAGGAAAAAGACTAAAATGGGAAAGAATTATCCAATGGCACAACAATTATTTGATTCAAGTGTCCCTAAACCACTGCAATAAATGGTGTGTGGCCACAGATCCAGCCCAGAAGCTAAAGTTGCAATCAAGTTGTATGCCTAACACCTTCTACATTCCAGTCACATACAATTTAAATACTCAGGCTTTGTGCAGGCGTAGTGAATTTTACCCAAAGTGATTTACCCTAATCCACAAAGGTGAGTTGGTAGCACAAGCATGGCTATGATACAGGACGAATTCCTCTTTCTTTGTTCTGTGCTCAGATCACTAGCTCACTAGCTCATGCATTTATATATATATATATATATATATATATATATACATTCACTTACATTTCTGTATGTATTGAATCAAACATTTATTTAAAAGCTGACTTCTTTCCATCCCTTCCCACCTTTGCACCATGTCTCTTCATTTTGTTTGTTGTGTTCTCTTTAAACAGGTTATAACTCTCTAAACTGGGACTCCCTGGTCCAGCTACATCAGTGGGTCGTCATAGATGTTCCTGGACCACAGAGTCCAGGAAAAGGGAAGTCTGGCAGTAGGGCAAGAGGCACCGGCAAACCAGTGTGTTATGGGGCACCGGCAACAGAGTGTGTGGGTGGGAACAGGCGACACTGCGGGGAGTTCTGACCCCAGCAGAGGTCATGGAGCTCTAGCCCCAGCAGTGGCCCTGGAGCTCTGATTCCGGCCTTCCACCCCGGGCCCCAGGAGTGCAGCTCTGGCCCTGGCCATGGAGCCAAGTGGCTGCTGAGTTCTGCCCTGGCTTAGCAGCTCTGGCCCTGGCTGCACAGGTTCAGCCCCGGTTGCAGAAGCAGGTGGTTAAGGAACTCTGCCCTGATATCAGAGCTCCGATCATAGTGCTCTGCCCTGGAAGCAGCGGTGCTTGCAGTATTTACAGATCCCTGGGGGGGAGGGGGACAGGCTGGAGCCCTAACCCAATGGCAGCACAGGCCAGAAGGGGAGGAACATTCCCTGGCTCAGCAAATCCCTCTTTCAGGACCAATCAGGTCCCAAGGGTACCAGACCAATGAGGTCTAACCTGTAGTTCCCCAATTACCATATGTCTCCAGTTCTCCTGCTGTAAAAAGACAAAGGAAAAAACTTCCTTTTTATTCTTCCAAAACAAATAAAACTAAATGTGCTGGTGCAAATAGGAATTTTAGGGATTTGAGAATTTCTTTCCAGCTTCTCTTAATTTTTATCATCCATATGCTGCTGATAACATATATCTTGCTTATGAAATTCACTTAGATATGGCTTGTAAAATTAACTGAGGGCTTCGGTCTGCTACTGAAATTACATGCACAGTGAAGGATTTAGCACATATGAGATTGTCAGAATCCAGGCCTCAGAAATTACTCTGATTGTAACTAATGCCAATTAAGTTGCCAAAGTTTGCTGCTGGCATAGTTAACCTAATTCTGCCCTTAATTAAAATACTGACATCTAATAAAAGTATATGTGCTTGTACATGGGTAACTAAGGATAGAATTCATCATTATAGGTTGAGTTCTGCTGGCTTATAGAAGAGTAGCCCATTGAATCACTGGAGTGTTGTAAGGTGGGTCCTACTCTTGCAATGTAAGGACAAAGAGTCATTAAATTATATACTTAGGTATGCAAATAATGACTGCAGGATCTCAGAGAGGAGGTGGCTGGCAGTCAGAGAGGACAAAGGTCTGTAATCATTAAAAGTTACAGAAAGTTGTAACTAAAGGAGCTCAGAGAGAAGCTGTAACAACACGTAGGATTAAATCTAAGAGCAATTATGGAAAAGATACTCGGGTAATGCTTAGCACACCTGAAAGTAGGAATAAGAGATCCTCCGGAAAAGGGCTTTATTCCGGAGGATCGCGCCAGTCTAGACGCTTTTTTCCGGCTTTTCCCCAAGCCGGGAAAAAAGCGGCGGACATGTTTATTTAAATCCCGCGGGGGATATTTAAATCCCCCACGGATTTCCCTATTCCAAAGTTGGAAATTAGCATGGCTATTTTGGAATAGGGACCAGTCTAGACGTAGCCGTGGAGCGTCCACACCTTGGGCTTGTTTTTGCACAAGTAAATTTACAGTCAATCAACAGAACAGAGGGCTTTTTGTGATATAGGTATTCTTTCTATGAGGAATAACTCCTTTAATGCAAGAGCTCTTGTGCAATAAGGTATTTGTGGAGGGGCAGCAGGAGTTTATGTGCAAGAATTGGCCTCCAGCAAAAAAAAAACCCAAAAACAGGTGGCCTCTTGGCAGAAAGCCTTGTGGCAGAAAGTTGCAAAGAGCAGGTCCCTTCACCATGCGGCGCTGCTTCAGCCACAATGGCCAACCAGCAAGCTCCCCGATACCCCCCCCTTGGACCTTCCAGGAGCAGCCCAGTGGTCCCAGGACCACCCCAGAGGGACAAAAAGGTGTGCCCCAACCTGGAGTGTCCTGGAGATTATGACCCTCCTCGGATTGAGGGGCAAGGAGGAGTCACTCCAGGATCCCCGGGCCAAGCGCTTCAATGCAGAGAACTTCTTCCACATGGTTGTATCCCTGGAGGAGCAAGGTCACCCTGCCCAGCCCATGGTGCAAGTCCAGGCAAAGGTGAAGAAGCTCTGTCAGTGGTACATGAGGGCCACGGAGCACAGTGCACATTCAGGGGCAGGACCCTACACCTGCCCCTGCTATCAGGAGCTCCACCACATGTTGGAGGTGTGGGGAAACATTTTCCCCCTCTCCCATCATGGTGGACTCCAGCCTGGACACCCCGGTAGTCGCCTGCCCAGAGGTCACGTCCGAGGAGGAGCCAGAGGGCCAGGGCCAGCCCCAGCTGGAGGAGGAGGAGAAGCAGGAGCCAGGGACCATCACCCTGTCCCTCGGGCCAGTCCCTGCCAGCCAGAACATGTCCCAGGTCTCCTCGGATACCTGGGAGGGATCTTCAAGAGAATTGGCACACACACACATACACGCGCACACACACACAGCGGGGGAAGTGGGAGCACAGGGAGTGGGTGGCATAGTGTAGCTTGGGCTGCTCAGGCAGCACATGGTACTGCAGTCTGTGCACGTGCAACCATGTGCTCTGGAAGGGTGCAGCACTCGGTCACAGCAGACAGCCCCAGAACAGGGCCGGGATCCTGCTGCCAGCCTCATGCGTGGGCACACACGTACTGCCCCCAGGAAGGAGGAATGTGCACCCAGCTGTAAGCAGGTTAGCTGCAAGGGTGCAGGCACGACCTCACCCACACCCCAAAGTACTGTGAATAGCACACAGGCATGCCTGCACATGCAAGGAAGCAGCTGCTCTCTCACACAACACAGCAAGCCGCAACTGTGAGTGCAGACCCCAGGGAGGGCCACACTGCTAGCAGCTCCTCTGCTGCCCATGAGGGTATCCCACTGTGGCCGCACACTTCCCTTGCCTGCCTGCCTGCCTGTAGGGGAAGGGGGGAAAAAGGGCACCATGGTCCACTGGCCACATTGGGGCCCCTTTGATACAGGGTGTGCTGTGCAGGCCACACATAGTCTTGTACCCAGGACATCCCCCTCCTGGGATGTGGACTGCTGCAGTTGCCACTCAAAAAGGAGGGCACGACTTCAGGGAATGTGTGTGCAGGGATGATTGATGGCCTCTCCCTCTTGTGTGTTCTCCACAGCCAGAGAAGCTGGGACAGAGGGCTGAGCCACACCACCACCACAGCCAGCTGCTAGAGTCAGGGGAACCCACAGATAAGCCAGGGTGCCAGAGGACCTCATGAGACAACACATCGGTGTCCTGTGCAACATACACAATACCCTGTCCCGCAGGCTCAACGTCGACCTGGAATGGCAAGAGCATGCTTGGAGTGATATGATGGCATGGTGTGACACCGTGTGCGGCATCATGTCCTGCCTGGGGGAACATCCACTTGGATGCTGCTGCTCCTGCCTTCCACCTTCCTGCGCCCCCCCCCATGGCCATTGCCCGTCCATGTGCCCACCATGCTATGCCTCTGATCCTATCCCATGCCAAGACTCTGCTACCTCCCTTACCAATGTCCATGCCCCCTCCCCAAGTGATTCCTATGGCCCTTCCTCCTGACCCCCCTGCCAACTCTGACCCACTCTAGCCACCCTTCCTGCCTTTCCCTTTCTGGTCCCCAGACCTACCGAACCCTGAAGAGGTCTGATCACCTTCCAGCTCTGATCAATCCCCCCTCACAGTTCAGATATCTCTCTCCCCCTGCCCACCTTCTCCTCATGTTCAATAAAGAGACACTCCTTTTTTGTTCAAACCAAACAGGTGTGTTTATTAGGAGGTCAGGGAAGGGGCAAGAGGAGGAGGTAAGAGGGGAAAGGGAGAGAGTGGAAAGGCAGAAGCCCCTGTTGGGGAGTCCCTGGAGAGAGTTACTGGGGGGCCTGAGAGAACCTCTCCCTCAGGGCCTCCCGGATGTGCACCCCCAACTGATGGGCATGGTGGGTGGCAGCTGTCCAGAGTTGCTCAAATGCATAGCCTTAACAGCCAGCTTCTGCCCCCCACCTTGGGAGGAAGGCCTTTCCCTTGTACTCCACAAGATTGTGGAGCACACAGCACGCCGCCACCACCTTGACGGTATTTTGCTCCCCAACATCCAGGCAGGTGAGGAGGCAGTGGAAGTGTCCCTTGAGGCACCTGAAGGCACACTCCACCTGCATCTGGGCTCAGTTGAGGCGGGCATTGAAAAGGTCCTTGCAGGGATTGAGGTGGCTAGTGTGTGGCTTCATCAGCCAGGGCATGAGTGGGTATGCTGTGTACCCCACTATGCACACTGGCATGTTCTGGTCACCCACTGCAAAGTCCTGGCGGGGGGAAAAAGTTGCTCGCCTCCAGCTTGGCGCACAGGCTGGAATTTCTAAAAACTCGGACATCTTGTGCACTGCCCGACCACCCCCCATAAATGTTTGTAAAGTGGCCCTGGTGGTCCACGAGGGCCTGCAGGACTATAGAAAAGTAGACCTTGTGGTTGATGAACTGGGCCACTTGATGGTCCGGGGCCCAGATCGGGATGTGTGTGCTGTTAATGGCTCCCCCACAGTTGGGGAATCCCAGGGCAGAAATCTAGCTATGGTTGCATCCAGGTCCTTGAGACGGACGACTCTGCACAGCAGCAGGGAGTTGGTGGCCCTGATGACCTGCAGAAAGAGACAAAGAAACACACAAAACAGAGAATGAGAGGTGCCTTGGGAGGTGCCCATCCCCCTTTCCTCCTCTGCTCCCCAGTGCCTCAGGAGCCACCCCCTATGAGCCTATGCCCTCCCCCCCCAGCACCAGTGCTGTGTAAGGGTGAGACAGCACAAACCCCCAGGGCCAGAGCTTTCCCCCCACCCCCAGTCCACTCCCTAGAGTCTCCAGCCCCCCCGTCAAGGGTCCCCTTATCCAACACTCTTCCCCCCTCCCCTCCTGTGCAGGGAATGCAGCCCATGACCTCCTTACCTACATAAGCAGGGCCCAGATGGTGGACTTCCACACCCCAAACCGGCTGGCCACCAACTGGTAGCTTTCTGGGGTGGCCAGCTTCCAGAAGGTGATTCTGACTTGCTTCTGCTGGAGGATGGCGGGCTGCAGGTGGGTGTCACATCTCTGGAGGTCAGGGGCAAGCCAGGCACAGAGCTCGAGGACAAAGGCCTTCCTCATTCACAAGTTGTGCATCCACTGCTCGTCATCTCACCACTCTATGACCAGCCAGTCCCACCAGTGTATGGTGGGGTGCAGCAGCCAGAGTGGAGCAGCCGCAGTCACGCAGAGGGTAATAAGGAGGAGTTTCGAGTCTACATCCAGCATAAACATGTAGGCTGCTGGAAGCCTACATGTGGGCCATGTGGTGCCATTGCCTGCCCAGGGCAGCTCCAGCTCCATGGCACACAACAGGCATCCCCAAAACGAACAGTGCAACCACAGCAGGCACTGCTGATGCTTTGCCGTCCCTTAACAGAGGTCCACAAGCAAGCAGCAGAAACAGAGAAACAGCTGTCGAGGGGGATCTCTTTAAGTGCATGTCTCTGCAGGGCTCTGGCAACAGCACTCGAGAGCAACTGGTGACCTAAAGCCCATCTAGGACCAGTTCCAAGTGGTTTTATATGCGAGAGAGCCTCCAATGAGTGTGGATGCACTCTTGTGCAAAAGCGATGGACTTTTGTGGTGTGGACGCGCTCTTGCACAAGAAGTTTTTGCGCAAGAAATGTGTAGTGTAGACATAACCTCCGAATAGTGCTAAGATCTAATATTCTTTAGGCCATATGAAGAAGTGTTGTCTAAAATGTATCATTTTCCTTTTAAGTAAAAGAAGAACAAAAATAGAGAAAACCCTGAACAACTGCTTTCGTATTAGAAAGCTAAAAAAAAAAAAAAAAAAAACCTGTACCAGGCATTTAAAGAATTGCTTTCAAGAAAGAGAAATAAATGTAGGTTGTTTTCGTACACTTCAGGCAAAATAAATTAATTCCAACAGTAACTTGAGTTTATAAATTATAAAAAGAATCAATCTTTTCAAAGCTCTATCATTCCCTTAAAACTGTTTTTAATCTTTTCCCCTGTTTACAAGAGAATCAGAGGCCATGTATTGAATTAAAATGAAGTGCGCTGAAAGTCATCTGCAAATGTGTCTGCATCACTAAAATCCAAATATTTCCCCACTTTAAAGAAATGTTCAAGCTGGAAATGTATGTCACTCATGAGAGAAAGTAATATGTATATTATTGTGTACCTGTGAGCACACTGTCAAATATAATTACTGAAAGAGTGATAGCACAGAAATTCTCTTAGGAATGAGCACACAGGCTCAGTTCACAACTTTCTTAGACCTTCCCCTAATCGAATTCAGTAACCAAACTCAAATCAAACATCGGCCTCAACACACCAAAAAAGTTTGTATAACACAATTGGACTCTCCACAGGGAAGCAGGGCTCTTCTGTTGGGTCATCTTGTCAGAAGCCTGACTCCTACTAGATACTGCAGAGTAATTATTGTTGAGCTGTATTCGCAACTACATCTTGTTAATGTTGAACCAGCACATAAGAAGAGTTGGGGGGCTTGCTTCAGGGACAAAAAGAAGTAGTAACTAAAACAGCAGAAGTCCTGCAGGGAAAACCTAGGCACAGCCAAACTAATATAGCTTAGATTTATGTTCCATTACTGTTATTGTTGTTACCGATAAATCCAAATGTAAGGCAGGCAGTAGGTTTGGGCTATGTACACTTTCTGTATATTTCTTGTCACAACTAGCTTACAGCTTGGTTAATGGTATCTTTTTTTTTGCATTGCTTGTGCACCTGTACTTCCAGGTGGCCATTAGGCATGAAAGCAGAAGCAGTTAAATATCATGACAATTTGGGAGTGGGGGTAGATTGTTGGATGTATAAATTCTTATAAAACCAGATTTTCTGGTTGGCATAACATGAAAGTAATATTTGAAATATGTAAAAAAAAGTTAAGCAAAACTATGTATCAGTACCATGGGGTGTGCAGTATTACAGAGTAATGCACAACATGTTTGGTATTTTAATTAAATGTCACTAAGAATGTTAATGTGATCACATTGATAGTTTAGTTTAATCCTAGAGGGAGTAGTACAAATGTGTGCAAAGTTTTGCAGTGTGCATACCCACAATATACATTTTGGATTGCAACAAACTGACAGTTCAGTGAAAATTAAAATGCTGTTTGTCTTGCTGGTATATTCTTTCCTCTTCTGTAAGTGGAATCCAGTACTATTGAATTCCTATTTTTGAGTGAGAAAAGTCTCACAGGATTCTTACAGAAAGAAAATGATACTGAAATAAGAAGGGTAATGAATTTATGTCATAAATCACCTGCAATTTTGAGACGTGTCACTAGTTTTCCTGATGGAAAACTTCAGAACTTCCATTTCATTGTAATGAAATGTGTAAGACTACAACTTATATATTACAGATGGACAAAAATAAAAATTCCAGATCTAGGTATCTTATATATTGATTACAGTTACAGATTCTGCTGTTCATTTCTTTTCTTGCTACAGGGCTTCCATAAGACTGGAATCTAAACTCAGTTGCACCATGTAATTATAATCAAAATAATGGAATTACTGGTACTTAAGACTGACACTAGTGTAAATAAGATGAGAGTAAGGTCCTTTGTGTCTGTAATGACTAGGAGGATTGCCGGCCAGCACCCGGTGACTAAGTAGTTAAACTCAGGTGGCTAGCAAGGGAGGGAGCCAGAAGAACCATTTGGGATAGAGTCCTGAAATTTGAATTGCATATAGATATCTTTCCTGCTTTCTTTGGGTAGGAGAGTTAAACCAGAAGTTGAGACACACAGAATGATTTAAACCCAGACCGTACTACCATGCCTCCAGGGAATTTGGGGCATGGAAGTGAATTGAATCAAGAGAAGACTGTGAGTAAATAAAAGGGAAAAAGTGAATCTAGTTGTGATCAGGATATTTTTTCTTTATTTTGTGGTTTGGTTTGAACTACTCTGTAAATCTATGCCTCTCCTCTCCCATTCACGGAGTCTGAACTACCGGGGATTTAAAAATGGCGGCACCCGGCAAGATGCAAATAAAGCCCGGGATATTTAAATCCCGGGCTTCATTTGCAACTTCGGTTGCCTATATTAACCACCCTAGTTCGAACTAGGGTGGTAGTGTAGACATAGAGTGTCAGAATGGGGATCAACTCTGACAGTGTCTAATTCAGGATTACTCAACTTTGGAAGCCCCGGGGGTCACAATGTTACTCATAGCACATGCCGAGGGCTGCAATTTAAGTGTGGTTGCATATAAATGCAAAACACTGATGGCCATGAATAAAAAACACTTCCCACAATGCCCTGGCACTGCCAGCACCTCCTCTCTGGGGCTAGAAATGTCCACACCCAGCCCTCTTCTGTTCCAACCAGCTAATCTGCCTGCATCTATCAATGCTCACTCTGCTTGGGAGATGCCTCCCCATTGTGAAGTGTGTTCATATTCAAAGGATCATATTCAAAGGATCCCACCTGCAGGCCAGGTGTTGAGCCCCACGTAAACCCAAACCTCACCTTGGGCTTCAAACAAATGGGCTGCGGCCACATGTGGTCCATGTTGAGTAGACCTGGTCTATCTGAAACCCAGAGAGGTCTGATTTTCATCACTATTTATATCACCTCTACATAGGTTGTGGCCCAGATGGTTTCAAAACCACAGACATGGTTTTGCTTACAAGTATAATTGGAGATTTCTTCATCAATTAAAACATAAGAAAATTAATAGAACTTTGTTTATGTAATTAATCATATTTAGAACACCTGCCACCACGCCCACAGTGGGCATGAGATAGATTATATTCTCAGTTAAAAAATAATAATTAAACTACACATTGATAGAGAAAGATCAGAACCTTCTTTTCACATCAGGGTAATAAAGAATAAAAGCAGGTCTGCTCCTAAGACTCTTGAAATCTCTAGGTTTTTGGCCTACCTAGGACAAAAAGCCACCAAAGTACAATGGAAAAGAAGCAGTGAGATACAACAGTAGTGTCACCTGATGTCTATTCTTTGAATTCAAACTGGTCACTCCAGCCCACTTTGAGAAAATTATCATCATTCATGGAGGATCTACCACAGAAGAAATTCCCAGGGCACTCAATCCAGATTGCATAACCTAAACACTCGATGACAGCTTTGAAGAGTTGTCAGCATATTTTGCTGGTAAGTTTAATTGAATACATTTACAGAAAATAGGGAAAAAAGGTTTTATTTCTCTACATCATAGTATGCATTAGGAAAGCAGGATAAGGGACACCCTGAAAGAAGAGAGATAGATGGGTTTTAGAGGGTCGTAGGGGATACGGCATTCACCTGGGGAGCACAGAGTTGTTGGTGGGAGTCTTGCTTCCCCTGCCCCCACCCTGGGAGCTGTCGTTGAGCCTGGTCCCATCTTATATGCTGAAGCTCAAGGAACTCTGAAAAACAGTAGAACTACAGCCTATCTGAGGAAATCTAGCAAGGAACAACTATGCCCACTAGTAACGGCTATATCCTTTGAGACTTACATCCAGTAAGCTTCGTGAAAAATGCAATACTTTGCCCAATCCTCAAGAAGCAAACACTGAAGACCTCTTTGATTACCAATCCAGTTCCAGCCTCCCAGTCCTAGGCAAAATTATTTAGAAAGTAGCAGTCACAAAATTCCAACAGAAAGTGACATTCACCAGTATCCTGGATGCCTCACAATTAGGATCCAGACAAAGGTACACCATGCAGATGACACTAAAAAGAGTACCTGCTCATGGTCATAAACTCAGGAAAAATCCCAAAGGTCATGCTGCTTTACTCTCTGCGGGCTTTGACACTGTTGGCTATAAGTTATTGCTAACTTACCTACATGACGTAGCAAATGACCCTACACAAGATAGGTACCAAACATTCCTCTTCAGTACAACTCTGAAGCACCCTTCTGCTCAATAAGACACACCCTCCCCAGCAAAAAACAAACAAAAAAAAAAAACCAAAAAAAACTCTGTAGAGTTTTTACTCCCAAAAGGTAGAAGTTCCATAGACTCTTTGAAGACTACTAGGAACTTTGCTGTTGGAGCTGATTTTATGTGAAAAATCCACAGATACCATAGTGATGAGTCACAGTAAAAAAGCCCTAGGTTAGATGTATAGGTTACAAGGGATGTATCACTCATTGGATGATTGCATGTAGGAAAGAGGCAGGAAACTAACACTAGGAAAAGCCAGAGTTGTGAAATGGGAACCAGAAGAGAACACAGAAAGCATATGTCTAGACTACATGCTTCTGCTGACTAAGGGTACGTCTACACTACAACGTTAATTCGAACTAACTTAGTTCGAATTAGTTAATTCGAACTAAGCTAATTCGAACTAACGGATCCAGACTAAAAAACTAGTTCGAATTAGCGTTTTGCTAATTCAAACTAGCATGTCCACATTAAGTGGACCCAGAACCAAGCTTAAGAATGGCCGGAAGCAGTGCCAGCAGGGCATCAGAGGAGGACTTAAAGCGTGGAGATGCTGTCTCAGGCTAGCCAAAGGCTGTGCTTAAAGGGTCCCAAACCCCACCCTGGACAGACAGTTCTCAGGCGTGGCCCACTTGCAAAGCAGTCCTGGCTTGGATTGCCCGGGGTACCCACACTGGGCACATCACAGCACTCGGCCATCAGACCGGCTGCACTTGCCGCAGGCTACCATCTGGGGAGAGGAGGCAATTGGGGGGCTGTAGGAGAGATTCCACCCCCAGAAGCCTACAGAGCCAGCCCAGTCCTCCCCATCGGGGGCACGTACCCCATTCCTCCCTCACCTCCTTTCACTTAGCCTTATCTAGCCCCTCTTCTTGATGTACAAAATAAAGGACAATTGTGTTCAAAAATGGAATCTGTCTTTATTGAACAAAACTTGGGGGAGACTGGGAAAAGGTGGTGGGAGAGGGGAAGAGAAAGGCTGGGAGAGGGGAGGGCAACTACAATGATCAGGGGTTGGGAACAGGTCCCATATGAAGAGAGGCTAAAGAGACTGGGACTTTTCAGCTTAGAAAAGAGGAGACAGAGGGGGGACAGGATAGAGGTCTCTAAAAGCAGGAGTTGGGTGGAGAGGGTGCATACAGAAAAGTTCTTCATTAGTTCCCATAAAGAAGGACTAGAGGACACCAAAGGAAAGGAATGGATAGCAGGCTTCAAACTAGTAACAGAAAGTTGTTCTTCACAAAGCAATGAGTCAACCTGTGAAACTCCTTGCTGCAGGAGGCTGTGAAAGCTACAACTAGAACAGAGTTTAAAGGGACGTGAGATCAAGTCATGGAGGTTGGGTCCACGGAGTGCTATTAGCCAGGGGGTAGGAGTGGTGCCCCTGCCCAAGGTTTGTGGAAGGCTGGAGAGGGATGGCATGAGACAAATGGCTTGGTCACTGTCTTCGGTCCATCCCCTCCAGGGTCCCTAGGGTGGGCCACTGTCAGCAGACAGGCTACTGGGCTAGATGGACCTTTGGTCTGACCCAGGATGGCCATTGTAAGCTCAGGGCTCAGGGTTGGGGGTCTCAGTGGACCACCTTGATTTTCATGCACACCTGCTCCTGGGTGGCCAGGCTGGCAGCTCTCCTGGCCTAGCCGTCCACTTTCCTGTGCCTAGTGCAGAGGTCGTGGACGAGGTCCACGATGTCCGCACTAGCCCAGGCTGGTGCCCACCTCTTGCGGTCCCGGGCAAGCTCCCGGGAGCCGCCAGCCTGGTCCCGGGAAGAGGGGAGGGCTGGGGGGCATCGGGTGGGTGGCTCGATCCGTGCCAGGTGCAGGGTCTGCTGGCTGGGTGCTGGCAGGCTTGCACCTGGCACGGGCACCGTAGCCAGCCCGTGCCCCTTTAAGGGGTCCGGTGCCGGGAGGGGGGGGCAGTAGAGTTTCTCTGGTGTTGGCCAGAGTGGCCACCAGGGAAACCTGGGGAGGGCTAGCCTCCCACTAGTTCGAATTAAGGGTCTACACAGTCCTTAATTCGAACTAGTAAGTTCGAACTAGGCTTAATCCTCATGGAATGAGGATTACCTAGTTCGAACTAAGCGCTCTGTTAGTTCGAATTAAATTCGAACTAACAGAGCGTTAGTGTAGCGCCTATGAAAGTTAGTTCGAACTAACGTCCATTAGTTCGAACTAACTTTGTAGTGTAGACATACGCTGAAGCATGTAAAATAGGCTACCTGACATAGTCAATGAAGCAGGGATTTAAATATCCCCAGCTTCATTAAAATAAAATGGCCGCCACGCTGTGCTGGTTCAGCTGATCATTGGCATAGTATGCAAGTCAAGATGTGGATCGGTCAACAAGGGAAGCTTTGGTCGACCGCTCCTGTAAACCTCATTTCACAAGGCATAAGGCTTCCTTTGTTGACCGATCTGGGTCTTGACGTGCGCGCTGTGCCGACAATCAGCTGAGCCAGCACAGCATGGCGGCCATTTTTATTTTAATGAAGCCGGGGATATTTAAATCCCCACTTCATTGACTATGTCAGATAGAGGCATGTAGTCTAGACATACCCAAATAAAGTATCTGTAGTCATGGCTCCTGCTTCTAGGATGTGAAGAAAGGTACTTCGCTACCTACTCACCTGTTCTACTATTCTTTCCCCCCTTTGGTAACAGTGGCAACTGGTTGTGGTAACAATACATGTAAGATAAAAGCCATTTTAGCCACCTTCTTATGCAGGAGTGTAGCTCATGGCAATAGTCTTTTTATGGTAAGATTAAAGTGGATGTGCGGGATAAGAGAAGCAAGCAATGGAAGGAGACATAGAATGCTCCCAAACCTCAGCCCACACTGCAGAAAGGACATTTTGTTTCCAGGAATGCACCTATATTTCCATCCTGTGTGGTCCAGTAAGGGCACCCTATTCTTAGACTTTTGACTCCCCAGCTATCACCTCTCTTGGGTGGAGACAAATGTCATCTCCCCACTGACTGAAGTGTTTCCAAGCTTCACAGCTTCTTGCCTACATTGCACATTTCCCAGCATGACAGACTGCCACAGCAGGTCTTCTTTTCTCAGAGGCTATTAAAGGACATAATTACATATGGACCTTTCTAAGCAAGCATATGTAAGGAAAATATATTCAAACAATAAAAAGCACCTACATGCGTATTAAGAAGCTTACCAGAAATCACTAAAAAACAACAACAAGAACTCTGGCTCCTGCCTAACCTCCAGATCCACAGCCGGACCTTCCGCTGGAGCAAGAGCTGCCGGGACCGCTGCTGTTGCTGCTACAATCCCCGGGTCGAGCAGTGAACAACCCCTTTGAGGCTGCCCCAGACATGGGACCTGCCAACATCGCAGCCACCGCCAGCCCAGCTTCTGCAGGCGTGGTCTCCTTCTGCCACAGGGCTGGGGTAGGAAGCAACCCAGGACAAGGGGCAGGGAACCTCCCGGTGGGCTCAGCTCGTTTTGGGGCGAACTCCCCGCCGCGCTGGTGGTGGGAACCACCCACCACTAATAGGGCCCTGGGTTGGGGTCCAGTGGAGAGGGAGGGCCCGGACCTCCCTACCCAATCCCCTCAGAGTGTGGACTGGGCCTCAGGGCCTGCGTTTGTGCTGGACTAGGCCTCAGGGCTTGCTTTGACCGTGGACTAGGCCTCAGGGCCTGCTTTGACCTTGGGGAGAAGAGGGCGGGGCTGGGGAGCCCGCCACAGTAGTAAAGGGTTTAAAAGTTTGTAATTATATGTTTGCCATGGCACTAAGCAGACATTGGTCTCTGTGTAGCAAATCCTGGCCCTTGTTTAACATATTATAATGTTGGACAGGAACTGGTTTATGTCAATACCATTCTGATATACCCCACCTAAATAAAGATTTCACCAGCAATCAGTGGGGTTCTCTGGTCATAGTTTCAAAAAGATGGGTTCAGAGGTGAGAAATTGCTCTCCTTTTTGCCCAAGTATTTTTATACATCCCATTTAATTTTGTCTAGCAGATTGTTTCAGAATCCCTTCAAGCTCATAAACTTCCCAGTGCTTACATTAGCCATATCCCCTCCCTTGAGATTTTACATTCAATCTCATAATAACACATACTCATTGCATTTTAATATAATGAACTCCAAAATACAGAAACTTAATTCAATAATATTTAACTTAATTCAGTATGATTTGGCTACGATATTGCAGGAAATTGCCATATGAGTCTCAGGAAGCATCTGGCAGTATATTTGCAGACACCACTCCCATGTGTTTGCCCACTGCCTGCTTCATTCAAAAGCAGGCAGCTGCTTTTACCAATAATTAGCAGATGTGGCCAGGGTTCTAATTAAGCAAGTTTTCTCTAATAGCACCTTTGTTCTGAAATGATTTAATTATACATATATATTTGTGAGTTTACTGAGACTCCCTCCTAGAGTTTGCTGTAGTTGGTATCACTGTGTGTGTGTGTGTGTGTGTGTGTGTGTGTTTTGTGTACACACACACACACACACAGACACAGAGCCACAAAACTGCAACAAATCTTAGGAAGGAAAGAAGCAACCAATCAGCATACATTCTCAGTGAAAGAGGGAATTTTCAGTAATGAAACCTGGGAAATTCCTACACCTAAGAAATTGCAAAAGGCTCTAATGTCTATAAATAACAAAGCCTTTAATAGCTACCTGGTTTCATGCAGTGGTACTGCTTTGTTGAGATATCCTAAACTCATGGCATTGTACCACTATTGTTACTGTAAAAAGAGAGGTGATGATGTGACACTGAGAACTGAAAGTGATGCCCAGTTGGTGGAGAGAATGGGAAGAAGGGAAGAGATCAGCACCTGAGATTAAGGCTATCACTCAACTTAATTTTGCTGTGACCCACATTTCGTCCAACTCACCAGGATCTATAGGATGTGGTCCAAAGGTTGCACATAGTATGCAGTGTGATCAAGAAATTTTTTATTCTAGTTTCATTACTTAAATCTATATCTTAGCACATAAGGATCCTGAAAATGTGTGTTATGAAAAGTGATAGAAATGTAGCCGTGTTAGTCTGGGGTAGCTGAAGCAAAATGCAGGACAATGTAGCAATTTAAAGACTAACAAGATGGATTATTAGATGATGAGCTTTCGTGGGCCAGACCCACTTCCTCAGATCAAATAGTGGAAGAAAATAGTCACAACCATATATACCAAAGGATACAATTTAAAAAAGTGAACACATTTGAAAAGGACAAATCACATTTCAGAACAGGAGGAAGGAAGGTAAGTGTCTGTGAATTGTTGATATTAGAGGTGGGGAGAGTGGGATGTCTGTGAGCTAATGGTATTAGAGGTGATAATTGGGGAAGCTATCTTGGTAATGGGTAAGATAGTTTGAGTGTTTGTTCATTCCTTTTCGGAGAGTGTCGAATTTTAACATGAATGACAGTTCAGAGGATTCCCTTTCAAGTGCAGATGTAAAAGGTCTGTTATGAAAAGGTAGGAGTTCTAAGCTATAAAGTAGGAAGGATCAAATCACAATGTCAAACTGTAAACTCATCTGTGTTAGCACTGAATACATACTGGTCTCAAATCTTCACGCAGTCTGGCTGCATTTCATCTAGTTGTCATGTTTCTGCTTCAAGAATTACTACTTCATCATGGCATATACATTTTCTTGATAGCTTCTCAACAGCTGTCAAGTAAAATTTCATTACTAAATATCTGCTTCATATCCCAAATCAACTGTTGATTCCCACATCATGGGACACAAGCTCTGAAATAACTCAAACTCATAGCTACTTAGAAGAAACAAGGTCATCCAGCTGGCTGCTGCCAGGACTCACTGAGGAGCAACCGAATCTCAGAGTTGGGCTAGTGTGAATATGCCCTTGGTACAAGATGTCAAACTGCTGGCAGAATCAAATTAGGTAATAAAAGAAAAAACATACTAAATGTAATGGTGTACAGTAAAATTCAGCATCAAGCTATGGGGGCCAATCTAACGGATGTGCAGGAGTGTACAAAGCTCAAGGAATTTTCTGTTCAGAGAAGAAATGAAGGACCCAATAAGCAAATGGGGAGAGCAGGCAATACATTTCTGTCTGATACTGGAATCAAGATGTGCCTCCAGGTCAGACTGCAAGGCAGAAGCAGGTGCCTGAAGCAACCCAGAATAGCTGTAAGACCACATACAGTGTAAGCCTAAGGCTATCACCCAACTTAATTTTGCAATAACAAATGAATTGTTCTAAGGAAATGAGGGTATGTCTACACTACAGAGTTAGTTCGAACTAACTTAGTTTGAATTAGTTAATTCGAACTAAGCTAATTCGAACTAACGCGTCTAGAACTAAAAACTAGTTCAAATTAGCGTTTTGCTAATTCGAACTAGCATGTCCACATTGAGTGGCTTTTCTCAGCAGACACCTCAGCTTGAGAATAAAGGACTGAGGGTATGTCTACACTACAACGTTAATTCGAACTAAGCTAATTCGAACTAACGGATCCAGACTAAAAAACTAGAAACCGACCCCCACCCCGGACAGACAGTTCTCAGGGGTGCCCCGCTTGCAAAGCAGTCCTGGCTTGGAGTGCCCGGAGTGGAGAGGGTGCATTCAGAAAAGTTCTTCATGAGTTCCCATACAGAAGGACTAGAGGACACCAAAGGAAAGGAATGGGTAGCAGGCTTCAAACTAGTAAGAGAAAGTTGTTGTTCTTCACAAAGCAAATAGTTAACCTGCGGAACTCCTTGCTGCAGGAGGCTATGAAGGATAGAACTAGAACAGAGTTTAAAGGGAAGTGAGATCAAGTCATGGAGGTTGGGTCCATGGAGTGCTATTAGCCAGGGGGTAGGAGTGGTGCCCCTGCCCAAAGTTTGTGGAAGGCTGGAGAGGGATGGCACGAGACAAATGGCTTGGTCACTGTCTTCGGTCCATCCCCTCCAGGGTCCCTAGGGTTGGCCACTGTCGGCAGACAGGCTACTGGGCTAGATGGACCTTTGGTCTGACCCAGGATGGCCATTGTAAGCTCAGGGCTCAGGGTCGGGGGTCTCAGTGGACCCCCTTGATTTTCATGCACACCTGCTCCTGGGTGGCCAAGCTGGCAGCTCTCCTGCCCTAGACGGCCACTTTCCTGTGCCTAGTGCGGAGATCATGGACGAGGTCCACGATGTCCGCACTAGCCCAGGAAGGTGCCCGCCTCTTGCGGTCCAGGGCAAGCTCCCGGGAGCCGCCAGCCTGGTCCCGGGAAGAGGGGGTGGGCTGGGGGGCATCGGGTGGGTGGCTCTGTGCCGTGCCAGGTGCAGGGTCTGCTAGCTGGGTGCTGGCAGGCTTGCACCTGGCACGGGCACCGTAGCCAGCCCGTGCCCCTTTAAGGGGTCCGGGGCTGGGAGGGGGGCATAGAGTTTCCCTGGTGTTGGCCAGAATGGCCACCAGGGAAACCTGGGGAGGGCTAGCCTCCCACTAGTTCGATCTAAAGGGCTACACAGCCCTTAGTTCGAACTAGCTAGTTCGAACTAGGCGTTAGTCCTCGTAAAATGAGGTTTACCTAGTTCGAACTAAGCGCTCCGCTAGTTCGATTCAAATTCGAACTAGCGGAGCGCTAGTGTAGCACCTATGAAAGTTAGTTCAAACTAACATCCGTTAGTTCGAACTAACTTTGTAGTGTAGACATACCCTAAAAGAGTACAAGATTCCTCTGAAAGGGAAACACTTTTTCAAACAAGTTCCCGACACTGCTTGTGAAGGCATGGAGCTGTAAATTGGGGGAATTCAAGTGGCCAGTAATAACACATAGAAAAGCTTCCTGTGACATAGCAGAGACATTATTCATAAATTCCAGGAACTCAATCTCGTGGTTTGAAAGAAATTTTATTGTTTATTTCTAAAGAGCACAAAACCTCTTCAGCATGAACCTCCTACTTAACCAGCAAACATAATTACATTGCAGATTGTCTCCGTATTCAGTTTTAAAGAAAACTTTAAAAAGACAGCATTGCAAGCAAAATGTTGATGATATATAGTCCACTAATCTCATCACAATACCAATTTTTTTGAGTCCCCAGACAATTACCACGGAGGATATTCTGCTAAATGATATAATAAGATCTATTTAATGTATGGTGTATGGTTGCCAAAAATGAATCAAAGCCCTCCACTTTCCCTGTCATGGAGGGATCTCCATCTGTAAGCAAGTTTACTTTTTGCAGATATAGACCTTTTTCCCCCAAAAAAGCCTTTCCAAAATGATCTCACGTGTTGTGCAGGTATTAAGCACAAAAATTCTTCCTTTAAAATTTCACCTCGCAAAATATAACAAATAGTGATAGCTGGGCAATTTCATTTAAATTGCCTGATTCATTCAAGAGACATGAATCTGGCATTTTTTTAAATCAGAAAGAGGTGATGACAATCTGCATAAATTGCCTCTAATCTTTGCATTGCTCTGGAATCAGACCAGGATAACTTGTTTCACAATGTCATCTTTGTTTTTACCCTTCAAGTGTGATATAAAGACTTCAGCACCATGCCTGGGTGCTCTCTTTCGAAAAAGCAGCTTGCTTTTTCAAAAGTACTGATTGTAGTCTAGATGCTTGTTTTCGAAAGAAGCTTTTTTGAAAGTATCTGTCGAAAAAGCCTCTTTCGAAAGAGGCTTAAAGTCTAGACGTAGCCCTGTAGACTAAATAAACCCAAATCCCTCTGCCTCGCCTCATAAACCATATGCTCCAGCTTCCTAATCATTTTTGTGCTCTTCACTGGATGCTCTCTAAAGTGTTCACATCCTTTCTGTAATGGGTGGTTTGAATTGGAAACAATACTCTGGATGTGGTCTCACCAGTGCTGAATAAAAGGGAATAATCACTTCCCTCGGTCTGGGACAATACTCCTATTAATGAACCCCAATATGTTGTTAGTCTTCTTGGGTGGCAGGGTCAGGGTCGTGGGCTCTTTAAATTGGTGCTGGAGCACTGCACAGTGTGCACCAGACATCTCTCCAGAGTGACTGTAGGGTGGGGATGGGCAAGTGTGGAACATGCAGATGGCACTGGCAGCTGGTTGCTCTCAGGCCCACCCCTTCCATCCAAGGCCCTGTCCCTGCCACCGAATGCCCCACCCCTTCTGGGAGCATGACACTGAGCTCTCCCCCACACACACATCTTGCCCAGGGTCCTGGCAAGTCTGTCAGTTCCCCTGCCTGCACACAACACTTAAAGTCAGGAAATCCAGAAAGCACAAAATAATATTCCTGATCAATTCTAGCCTGTATTTTATGAGAACTGGCCCCCACTTTGTGTAATGAATCCAACATACCTTAAGGCCTCTTTTGTACTGCTGCATTTTGCTACTCTTCCCTGCTTCCTTTGCATTAGAAATTGCTGCCTTGGAGTTATCAATTCTGTCCTCTCTCATCCACTGCAGCTCACTAGAAACAGCAGGAGATGAACTCTAACCCACTTCGGTTGAATGCTTTCTTCTCCAAAACACAATAAGTTGTTATTATTTGGATTATGTTTTCATAGATCAGGAATCCATTTTACTACACACTGTACAAAGGTTCATTAGAAAGACAGCTTCTACTAGAGAAGGTGTCCACTCTAGGTTAAGGAAGCAAATAGAAAATGATTGTGGGGAAAGGGATTTACTGTCTATTTTTTGTCATTTTGTTACTAAGCACTTAATTTGAACTTAAACAGCATAAATCAATAGAAAGCAACTTCTGTGCTAGGCAACCGGTGCCATATTTAATCATTCCTGCACTTTTCTGTATCAAATTGCTACTATAGCAAAGTCATCTGTAAACTACCAGTTGATTAATGCTATAGGATCATGCAGTAAAGATGATAGCACAATATGAAGGCAAAAATGTGTCTTGGTATGGAAGAGGAAGAGAACAAAGACTAAGTAGAATGGTGAGGGGATCAACGGAGAAAAGAAATGACAGGAATAAATTATGGCAGCCTTATCTATTATTTTAAAAATGTATTCACAACACGTTTAATTGAACAGTGCCATATGGAAATAAAAGATGTTATTTTAATATCTGATGGGTGTTTTGATTATGCTTCAAGCAACAAGTGATCATTCTCCTTTTGTTATGTCCTTCAGAGTTTACGGAATGACTAACAAAAACAAGTTCTCTCATTCGGAACTGGTCAGGTCCTAAGGGTGCCCGATTAGAGAGGTTCAACCTATAATATTGCTCAATTAGAAATGTGTCTAGACATCCAAAATGTTATTCGGGGTGTTTTCTTATAAGGAAAAGTTATGCAGTTACATGTGGAAGTTTTTCTAAGAATGTTTCCACTTTCTTTTGTCTCTCATTGTAAGGCCTCAGTTAACAATCTTCTGAGGCACAGTTCTTTATAGAAATGCACAAGGTCGACCAAACACAGAAGTCATTCCTGTGACCTTGCTCAGGTTGGTTGAAAAGAAGAAAAACTAGTCCATAACTGTTTTCAAATAGTGGGACAACATATTGCAGTTAATTCTGAAGCATACAGATGATGAGCCGAAGAACTGAACTTGTAAGACTGAGGACAACACCATTAAACTGTAGACCCTCTGTCAAACTGTGTGTTAACGTAGTATAAGGGATGCTGTACAGACATACCAAAGAGCTGTCACTAGAAACTAAAAGAACTTTCGGCTTCTGTGCTTGCTTCACACAAGAAAATATGTAAAAGGTTAGGTTTCTACTTCAAGATAAATAAGGAATAAGAATCAAGCTTGTATCCCACTGCTCTGCTTTGAACACTGAACACTTGTAAGCATGAGTGCATCTTATAAGTATAGGCAGAAGCCATGAGAATTTAAAGAGCTCTCTGAGGTACTGATTTCATATAACCACAGAAACAATGGCTGACTTTCTACCAATATTTTTGCTTAACCTACATTCAACTTAGAGTGATTTGATCCTTCTTTTTTTTAAAGGAATAATATTCCTGTAGCTTTAATGATTTGTTTAAAGAGCAGATCCTCTAATATATACAATGAACTTAATTTTCCCACTCTCTGTTTCCGTAGTAAAATACCCTAACTGATTAAGAAATGAATACTTAATTTCAAATAATGTATGTCTACACTAGCTTGTTAACTCGAGCTAGATAGGCAAATGAGGCGACCGGAGTTGCAAATGAAGTCCAGGATTTAAATATCCCGGGCTTTATTTGCATGTTCCCATCTGGTCACCATTTTGAAATTTCACTAGCCTGAACTTACTGACGCGTGGCTATACGCGGCAGTGATACATTAATTCGAACTAAGTCCTTAGTTTGAATTAATTGTTACTCCTCATTCCACAAGGAGTAACAGTTAATTTGAACTAAGGACTTAGTTCAAATTAATGTTTCACTGCCACTTGTAGCCGCGCAGTTCGGGCTAGTGAAATTTCAAAATGGTGACCAGATGGGAACATGCAAATAAAGCCCGGGATATTTAAATCCTGGGCTTCATTTGCAAATCTGGTCGCTTCATTTGCCTACCTAGCTCAGATTAACAAGCTAGTGTAGACATACCCTAATATAGATAGTCAAATAATATTAATGAAATAAGTAGCACGTGATTTGTTTCTAGCAGTCGTGAAATTGATTATTAATATTTTTCATAATTTAACCAGTGCTCATTTTTCACATTAATATATATTGTAGTGTACAGATAGAGAATAGAGATATTTTTAAGGTCTCAAATTTGCAAAAGGGTAACTGGATGTGCTCTGAGTAGTCTCAAAGCTAAGTTTGAGTGGAAATCTTTGCTGGATCAAGGCATACATTTGTATTTACTATTCACAAATGTAGATCAATCCCCCTTCGAGTAAATATAGTCTTGCAATAATACTTAATTTACAAAATATTTGTACATTACCTGTCCTAGCAAGGTGGAGAGTGGGGTCCCAACTTGGTTGAAGTGTTATCAAAATATATTATTTGTTGTTGTTGTGGTTTCTACTTCATGAATACTACAATAATCATTTTAAAATTATCAATATGATGCAAGTTGAACTATCTACAAGTTATTTTTCCTATCCAAAAGTCCTCTCAATATAGTTAGAGGGGAGATGCTTTGTACTTCCTCTATCACACTAGAGATAGAAATCTGGAAAGCTGGCATACCTTCACTGAGCACTCTAATTTCTGTTTGCATAAATCAGATGGGTCTTGCAGAGGTTCTGTCTCTTTTCTTTTTTGGTGAGAGGTTGCTGTCTTTATCCATGTGCCTCCCAATTTATAACAAAACAAAAGGGGACAAATAGAATTGGGAGGAAGCATCGAGAGAAAACGGGGAGATTTCCATTTTCTCACTTTCCCCACTTTGAATCCGTCTCTTGTTTCCCCCATTCCCTCACCTTTTTTTCTCTCCACAAATTAAACAGTTCTGACCCTGGAAGCATTGCAAAATACTACTATACCCCCTAGGCGGTTTTCTCCTTAAGTACTACAAGTCAGACTTCACTGCTCTTCTTCTCTTTAACATTGAACCTCATGTATATCTCCGGCAACTCCTGTGTCTCGGTCACCCTCGACCTCTCCTCTGGTATTAGGTGAGCACAAGGAAGATTGAGGATACCTTGGAGTCTCTTCAGACACACTAAACTGGGAAATCTCTCTTTTCCCTCATCAGGGGGCACTCTGGAACCCAACTGTAATTAGGTCTTGGAGAGGAGAAGGGAGCAGAAAACTTGACTTAGTAACATATTTCATGTTTCAAGAACTATCACAGGCCTAGAGAATACTCCTATTCTCTGTGCTGAGGTGAAGGGGAAAAAGAATCTCTGATTGGTTGCCCTTCCCCAACAGGAAGGCATCCAATTAGAGTAATGTTTCAGTAGACTAACAAGATTTAGATATAGCCTAGTTTATAGCTGATGTGTGGGGCAGTTCATATAGCATTTCATATTCCCTTAGATGGGTCATTGTCCCCCTAGATTTTAATTGCTGAAGATGGGTGCTCTCACTCTGTTGCTGCTTCCCGTTCCTCTCTGCCCCCTAGATCATGGGTCCCCTCTGGCCTAGTGCAAGTGATCTTCCTAACCAATGTCTTATCTCTAAGGCAAAACAGCAGGACTGTATTGTGAACCATATCAGGTGCTGCAGATAGGTTCAGCCACATTAGTGGCCCTTGTCCCCACATTAGTGGCCCTTCTCCATGGCCAAGAGAAGATCATCCATCAGTGTCACCAACAACATATCTTTTCCATCTCCTGACCTGATGGAATGTATCCAGGTCATAAGCATCTACGCAATTTTCACCTTTCTATAATTCAAATATGGCTAAAGGGATTTTGCTGAAACTTTCCCATTCATTTTACCCTCTAGAAGCGACCAAGTCTAGAAAAATCTCTACTTAAAAATGTCAGATAGGTTTAAGTTTGAAAATACAGGAGTGCAATGGAAACTGCTTTGTAATATAAGTTAACAAATGAGCTGCCATGTAAGCCCTATAAAAATTAAATACATTACATAATAATAATAATGAGACATATATTTATTATTGTTTTGTAGAATTCAGTGATGCATCTACATAGTTTATGGGAATCATGTCCCCTTTGGGAGTCAACTCTGATGAAGAGGCACTGAAGAAGTATACTAACATGTGTGGAAATTAGTAGGTGGATCTGGTCTAGTTAGCTGACATGGTTGATAGCCTTCTGGAAAACTGGATGTGTATGGAGTTGTCTAAACTTCTCTCATTAGATGGACAGAAGCACAACTTGCTCTTTAGTGATGTCTGGTGAAGTTGTGTGTTGTGTGTTTTGGTTTTCAGTTTTAATAAAATCATAGGATACCTACGAAGGATTGGGTTTCACTCAGTGGGGAAGGATGACAGTTAAGCACCTAACTTTAGGAACCACAATCATATCCAAATTTTGGATAGCAAATTGTGAAAATAACATGAGCAACAAACACGGATACTTACCGTTTAAAAAGATGTACTATCTGATCATTTAGTAATTCATTATTTTCCCTTGAATTCCAAAAACACTTAATGCAGTGACTCTTTCTCATCTGACTTCTTCCTGAGATGCCATGGACTAATTACAGATAACGATATGACATATATTATTTCTCTAATATATCTTTGGACACCACTTGTGAGAACATAATCATAGCAAAAAAGCCTTGCTGGGTTTGCACTGATATGTTTGTCAAGGTTAATGTTTACTGCCACCTGTTTCAATCTGCTCTATTAAATCCTCAACATCATTAGAAATCAGATATTCTGATATGTAAATAATGCATTCTTTCCATTAATTTAAACTCTGCACTTTTGAATTATTATTCAAATCACAGCTTTTTGTTGCCAGTGAAATGAAAGTTTTAGAGTTTTTTTTCCCAGTTTGGACAGCTGTCCTGTGAGAATTTGAGGTCTGTCAATATGAGAGAGAAAAGTACATTAGGATTATAATTTGGAGAGTCTTATTTTCCTCCAGAACTATTTCTAAAGCAAAGCACAGTATATCTGTATCCCTTAGAAAATAAAGGTGCATAGCATCAGCTTTTTGGTATAATTATATTAATTTTGTTGTTGTTGAGAGTAGATGCAACCACCCATGTTTTCAAAAAATTATGATTTGGGTCTAAATATACAGTAACAATGGCATAAAATCTTAAGGAAGGTTTATTCCTAAAATAGAAATACCACCAGTGGAAATATCCAAGAATAGACACATGCCTGTAACATAGAGTGCATTTACACAGCACCCTTACCTTGAAATAAGCTATGTAATTTGTGTTATGCAAATTGCATAGCTTATTTTGAAGTTATTTTAAAATAGCTTATTTTGAAATTTGGCAGTGGCTACACAGCGCCAAATTAAGAAATAAAGTGCTATTTCGACAAATACCCATGGAATGAGTGTTATAGGGATGCCAGAATAGCACACCCGTTATGGGCATGTTTAAAGATACAGAATTGCTATTTCGGGATACTTCTGGTGTCCCGAAATAGCCCCGCTATCTGGACGGAGCAGTAGAGATATGGGACTTTTAAGTTAATCCAATTGCAAAACAGGGAAATGTCCTGTAGAATTATTCATTAATTCATGAATCAGTTATTTAGCTAACCAAGACTATTTCACACTCAAAATCATCATACCCAAGCAACCATAATTTAAAAAGTGCTTTAGAAGGAGTGGAATAAAAATATAAGAAGAAAATAAATAAAAGGACAACAAAACTCTTAATCCATATGAAACCCCATAAAAACATAGGGATGGGTAAACAGTCAATATTCAAATGCTTACCTGAATTCTCTAGACCTCTGTGGCCTGTAAAATCATCTCTAAGTTGCAATGCTTCATAAGAAGTTGGGGCTTTGCTATAGTATATCAAGAGGGAGGACACAGCATTTTTGTCTTAACTGCAGGAACACTCAGTTTAGTCTGCATCTGCTCAAGCTTCATGAAATAGATAAATACCAGGTGTGATCAGAGATACTTAACTAACATGCAATAAAAACATGCAGTTGCTCTCAGATTCCACTCATATATTCAGGATCCTTCCCCCTTCCCACCAAATCCATACAGACAGGACTTATTACAGACTTCAAAACATATACACAAAACTTCTGTCTCAAACATACAAGCATTTGTTTCTGCTTATAAGTAACAAAATATACAGTCACAGCAATATTAGAAGGCAAGCTGGTATGCACAATCAGATAATAGGTAAAATAATTGTGATTCTGCCATAAATCTTCAAAGGCACTTAGGCATCTAACTCACAATGGAAGCTAAATTCCTTTGACAGTCTCAACCTATGTAAATCAATAGAGCAAATTCCATTATCTCTAACAATGGTGAAAATATGGAGTAATTCCATTGAAGTCAATGAAGACTGAGGTAATAGGTAGGCAGAATTTCCCTGGACTCCATTGTTAGTACTCTTACTTCCACATTTGCAGCTGAGAACATGAAGTTTCCTTCCTCTCTATCTTTCCATTTTGTCATGCTGTGGTAGTGCTACTAGCTGCTAGCTAGTGCCCCCTCAAGAAGACATTTTATATTCGTGTTGCTACCCATGAAGGCCACATTATTTCTGATAAATGGGTCAAATTGGCAGATTACTTGTATGTCAGGTGTGTCAGCGGAGTAACTTAGTAAAAAAAAGTAATTCAATTTCAGCTGACAGTGGCAGCCATTGGAAGGTATGTCAAGCAGAAAACATTTTCACTCCAGATTGAAGAATTGTACAAGCCAAACTCTGCACTGATTTATATGCTATATAATCCCAGTGATAATAGTCAGACTGTATGAGGTGTAAATCAATTCCAGAATTTGGGTCATAAGAATTCTATAGAAACTCTGTAATATATTACAGAATCTTGCAATATCTGCTGAGATCCCTTAAGCTCTTCCTGACTTAGGTGATTTAGCATATTTGTTAGCTGACTGCTCCCTCCCCCTCCTTTTAAACTACTTTAGGCAGGATTTTTTTTTAAGTTCAATTTGAAGAGACTACAAAGTGTCATCCTCTTAAATGCACCTTGCATAGATCAGGAATGAGTTTTCCTCCCTGGGACCTTCACAGTGCTTATTAAAAAGCAATGCATATTCATTACATTGTGTTTGCATAATAAGAATTAGTCAAAACAGAGGGTGCATCTGGAAAGGCAGTCTTCAAGCTGGGAAACTCTCTAAGGCATCTAAAAGAGAGAAAGGTATCTTTGCCTTCATTTTGATTTTTATTGATACATAAGAAATGTTTCATCCAATTTTAATGTTTAATGTGAAGCACTGGATAAAGGCATGTGCAAAGCTGTGTCTACAATAAATCAGATGATGAAATACAGTAATATGATTTAGCTTTTAGATTATTATTTTGGAAGTTTTTATGTTTTCCATGATATGAAACAACTGCAGCTGTCAGTGCTAAGACTTTCAAAATTGTACATCAATATATATCACAGTCTGATGTTACACTTGTCTTAACAGGTAACACTCTTCATCATAACTTGGTACAGCAAATGCCCTTTTCTTTGTTTCTGATTCATGCTGGTGTGGCACTTCATTCATAGGAGAAGTATGAATGTCTTGTGTCCCTTTATGAGTTACCCCAACCACAAGTTATTTTCCCAGTTGTACCCATTATAGCAGTAGCCTACATGTACATAGTGCCTTCCATTCCAAAGGAAACTAAGGGTATGTCTAGACTACATTGTATTTTTTAAAAAACTGCCCTTTCTTCAAAAAAAAACTTCACCAGCAATCCACACTGCAATCGCATTCTTTCAAAATTAAATTGAAAGAACACGGGGTTTTTCAACATTGATAAACCTCAAATTACGAGGAAGAACACCTTTTTCAAAAAAGCTCTTTAAAAAAAAGGCATGTGTGGATGCAGAACAGGGATATTTTTTTTGAAAGAAGAGGCAATCGAAAAAAGCACAGCTGCCCTGGTGGCTATTCTGTGAATAGCAATCAGGGCTTTCTTTCAAGAGAATGTCCATGCAATCTGGATGCTCTCTTTCGAAAAAGCAGATCACTTTTTAGATCCGGTTTTGAGGTGTGGATGCTCTCTGTCAAAAGAAGCTTCTTTTGAAAGAATCTTGCAATCTAGACATACCCTATAGCATTTATGACACACAGGAATCAGTTCACCTGCATCTGGACACCCTTCTGGATATCTGGTGTGACATCATGAATAAAAATATAGTGGAGTTATAATTTTTTAAAAAAAGACACACATGATCTTTAATTCTGAGAATGCAGTGTCTTAGCTGAAACACTTCTCTGCATTAAAGTTCATGGAACTTGGTTTAACTACAAGAAAAGAATAAAGGATAGAGTCAGCTCTTCTTCGATTTGAGGCTGTCATTCCAGGGAACTGTCCCTAGACACTTGGCAACCACTGAGCCATCCTCTCTAGCTAAACATCAGCATTTTGAAATGTTAGCTAAAGCACTATTGGAATCATTAGGCCAGATAATCCCCTCCCATGCTAAAGCTGCCAGAGAAGCTAACAAGGACATGATTTCAGTGACTATAACCCCATGTCATCCTACTGGGGGTAAGATTTGCCAAACTCACACCTTGCATATTAACAGCATAGCTACAGAATCTAGGACCAGGCGTGACAGGTACCTGGAGGAAAGTTCAAGGGGGGGGGCACTCAGAGGGACAGGAGGTGCCCCATTTATCCATTTAAATTTTGGCAGGGGCATAGGAAGGTGGTGTCTCCACAACAGTTGTGGCCCCAGCTCTAGTGAGATAGATAGATAGATATTGTTGCACAATGTATGGCAAAGCCCAGAAGAGTAGTACCCACAACTTACCAACTTCTTTCTGGCCTATGCTAAATAAATCAGTCATATCTTGTTCAATTCCTACTGAAGAGGTATTAATATTAAAGATAACATTCTCAGAACTGATACCTGGATGCCAGTCTCTGTAGAAAGATAAAGAGTTGAATGGTTTGGAGACCCTAACACACTCATAGATATAGGTATGGACCCACACAGCAAAACAGAGACATAAGAGCTGAGCAGTAACACTGCCAGGGTTGTATTTGCTGTGTTTAATAGATAAACAGAGTCTAATCCCCCAGTTCTGTCAATCCAGCATCTTTCATAAGCATACACATCATTGAAAAGAAAAGACGGATGGTAAGAAAGACCTAGCATAGCACAGTTCTGAACATTTCATAGTGGGTGGAATAACAATTCCTGATTTGCTTTAAACTTGAAATGATAATAGGGAAGGAAATTAATAAATAGATAGGATGACAAGTCTTCAATCAAGGTCACTGGTTGCTTAAACTATATTACAATGCACATATTTTAAATAGTGTCTGTACTTGTCAGTAGATCTTATGACACACTTGAATATAAACTGATCTTGACAGCAGAAGAGAGTTTTAGCTAAAATCAACAAGGACAATAGTGTTTGGAATAACAATCAACTTAACACTATCAATATTTCATTTATTAAAGTTGAAAAAATTAATCAAAAGTATATTTTCAGCTATGGTCAGAAAAATTCAGATGTACATGGTACTTTTAGCTTTACAGTACAGGCAGTCCCCGGGTTACATGGATCCGACTTACATCGGATCCCTACTTACAAACGGGGTGAGGCAACCCCGCACTAGCTGCTTCCCCCCAGCAGATCAGGGAGACGGGAAGCTAGCACCCCTCCCCCCCCCCCAGCAGACCAGGGAGACGTGGAGCGGCTTTTCTCAGCAGACTCCTCAGCTTGAGAATAAAGTACTGAGGGAAGTGAGGTGTGGGAGAATAAAACTGAGCTCTGGAGAAATATTTGGCTAGAGTTTCCCCTACAATATGTACCAGTTCCGACTTACATACAAATTCAACTTAAGAACAAACCTACAGTCCCTATCTTGTACGTAACCCGGGGACTGCCTGTATATTCATTTTGTCATCATCTACTATGAGGAATCTTTTTTATTTTATTTTCTCTATTTATATTAAATACCTCTATGCCCCACATGAACAAATACTTTAATAGAAACCATACAACACTAATACATCGTGACTTCATTGAAGTAAGTGGTAGAGCTGCTGTGGTTTTCTGTGAGGCCAGGATTGCACTCAATATTTGTTTACTATAGGAACACTATTTAATTTTTATGGTCTTATGGTTAAGGTAATGAATTGTAAAGCAGGAGAACTGGTTTCTGTTCCTAGCACTGCCATTAGAGATGTCCTGGGGAAAGTCACCTAAAACCTCTTTCTTCATTAGTTTTCTCACCATTAAAATTGGAATAATAATACTGCCCTGCCAGATGAGAGTGTAGTGAAATGCATATGAAATGTGCATAATAGACGAGATGATTGACATAGAAAACCCTATTAAATGGAGTGTCCATCTAGTTCTCTGGAATTTTGCTGAAGGCAATATCTCTGAATTGTTTCTGGTATTGAAATGGAGAATCTTAGGGAAACTTATTTTCTTAGGGTATGTCTACACAGCAAGGTTATTAGGGGATACCCCACATCTTTTGAATGCACCCACGGTTTTGAAATATAGCGGATGAACTATTTTTCCATCCCTGTAAACCTCATTCTGCAAGGAGTAAGGGATGGCTCAAAATAGCAGTTTATTTCAGAATTTGGCACTCTATAGACAGCGCAAAATTCTGAAATAAGCTATTTCAAAATAGACTCGAATATATATTTTAAAAGTATCTGTATTGATCTTTCCTCAAAGCAACTAAAAAAGAGGGAGTAAAACTAGGGGCAAATTCTGATGTCACACACATACACACACAGAATTATGGGAGTGGATGATAGAAACATGACCCCAGAGGAAATGTTAGGGGCTTCCCGCTAATCTGCCATTCCTGAACACACATGTTCAATGCCAGTGTCTAGGTTGCTAGTACAAGCCCTTGATTCCTGTAAGCTTCCTTTCAAAATACTTGTCTATAAATATTAGATGATCCTAACTACTTTGGAAGTTTTGTAAGTCTCTCCATAAAAATATAAGAATGACCATACTGGGTCAGACTAAAGGTCCACTTAGAGCAGTATTCTTTTTTCCGACAGGGGCAAAAAGCCAAATGTCCCAGAGGACATGAACAAACAGGTAATCATCAAGGGATCCACTTTCTGTCAATCATTCCCAGCTTCTGGCAAATAGAGAGTAAGGACACCATCCCTGCCCACCCTAGATAAAAGACACTGATGGTCCTATCCTCCACAGAATTATCTAGTTCTTTTTTGAAGCCTATTATAGTCTTAGCCTTCATAGCATCCTTTGGTAAAAAGTTCCACAGATTGACTGTGGGTTGTGTGGAGAAATCCTTCCTTTTGTTTGTTTTAAATCTGCTGTTTATTCATTTCAATTTGTCATCCCTAGTTTTTGTTTATGAAAAGGAGTAATAGCACTTCCTTATCTACTTTCTTTACACCTGTGATGATTTTACAGATCTCTTTCATGTCTCCCCTAAATCATCTCTTTCCCAAGCTGTAAATTAGCTCTTACTAATTTCTCCTCGTATGGACATTGTTCCATACTTTGCTCCCCTTTTCTGAAAATGTTCTGATTCCAATACAAGTTTTTTGAGATGGGGCAACCAGGCTAACTAACTTTGACTTCAACCTCTAGGCTTGACAAACCATTAACCTTTCATAGTTAGGTCCATCAAAGGTTATTAGCCACGATGAATAGGAATGGTGTCTTAGCATCTGTTTGTCTGGAAATGGATGACAGGAGGGATCACATGATGATTACCTGTGTTCACAGCCTCTGGGGCATCTGGAATTCGCCACTGTTGGCAGACAGGATAATGGGCTAGATAGACCTTTGGTCCGACCCAATATGGCTGTTCTTATGTTCTAAGTGAGAGAAGAGGGGCACTGCAGAAAAGAAACTACAATCACCCTCAGGAAGGCTGTGTCCAGACTCAGGGGTTTTTTCGAAAAAAATAGCCTTTTTTCGAAAAAACCTCACCTGCGTCTAGACTGCAGCCGCGTTCTTTCGAAATTAAATCGAAAGAACGCGGCTTTTCTTTCGATGGCGGTAAACCTCATTTCACGAGGAAGAACGCCTTCTTTCGAAAGTTCCTCTTTAGAAAGAAGGCGTTCTTCAATGTAAATAGGGCTTCTTCGAAAGAGAGCATCCAGACTCACTGGATGCTTTCTTTCGAAAAAGCAAGCCGCTTTTTCGAAAGTTCAACGTGCAGTCTAGACGCTCTCTTTCGAAAGAGGCTCTTTCGAAAGTATCTTTCGAAAGAGCCTCTTTCGAAAGAGGCTTGCAGTCTAGACATAGCCGAAGGGAGAAGATAAGATAGGAAGTAGCCCAGGGATACAGATGTAAGAGTTAGGACTGTGCAAACCTGACTACTTGTTGTAAGGGCCCTTGAATGGAAGCCACAATATGAAGTCAGAGCTATATTTTCTCATCAGCCACTGGCAGTGGCTACAGTAAGGGGTAGGGAGTGGAAGGACTGCCTGGAAGAGTGGGTACTGAAAGATTTTTGACACCTTGGGAGGGGAGAACTATAGTGATCTAGCTGGCAGACCAAGCCACAAAGCTGGAGCAGTTGAATCCAGGCAGAACTCTGTGTATGGAGACAAGTTTTTTTTATCTTTCTAATGCTGGTCTGTTTTCATTTGGACTCTGTATACGTTTTCATAAAGGCAGCTCTGGGGAGAAGGAACTGCTGCCTGAAGACTGTCTGATTGTTTTGCATAGTGAGGTGGGAAATCAGTGAACAAGCCCACGAAAGAGAAGTAAAATGGTTGAAAAAGTAGCCTCACAATATGTAACAACCTGTCATTAAATTAGAATGGAACAAACCTAGATCTACTATGAAACATATCCTAAATACTTGAGGGTATGTCCACACTACCACCATAGTTCGAACTAAGGTGGTAATGTAGTCAACCGGAGTTGCAAATGAAGCCCGGGATTTGAATTTCCTGGGCTTCATTTGCATGTTGCCGGGCGTCACCATTTTTAAATGTCCGCTAGTTTGGACTCCGTGCCCCGCGGCTACACGCGGCACGAACTAGGTAGTTCGGACTAGGCTTCCTATTCTGAACTACAGTTACTCCTCGTAGAACGAGGAACATGGAACGAGGAGTAACGGTAGTTCAGAATAGGAAGCCTAGTCCGAACTACCTAGTTCGTGCCGCATGTAGCCATGGGGCACGGAGTCCGAACTAGCGGACATTTAAAAATGGCGGTGCCCGGCAACATGCAAATGAACCCCGGGAAATTCAAATCCCAGGCTTCATTTGCAACTCCGGTTGACTACATTACCACCGTAGTTCGAACTAGGGTGGTAGTGTAGACATACCCTTATTGTACTATATTTACATTTAGCAGGACTTGTTTATTTTATGGTAATAAAGTTGACTGAAGCTGAATTGTAATTTCTATGAAACTGTATCAGTAGAATATAATGCCATCGTTAAGGGGCAGAAAATTCACTGTAGTCAAAGAACAATTCAAGTGTTCTAGCTAGTCATGTGATGCTCTGTCCAGTCAATAACTACAGAAGCAAAAATAGGATTTTCATTGGCCAGAGATGTGTGGATCTGTGTTGTAGAGGAAACCACAGACAAGGAAGTGGAGCACTCCCAGCCATACATCATTCCACTCATCATCCCATCAGTAGTCCTGGAAGGATTGTTGCAATTCCCTGCTGGGTGCACTTTACTTCTTGTTTAATCAGAAGCAATGTGTGTCCTCGGTAAT
This sequence comes from Pelodiscus sinensis, assembly GCF_052426305.1. NCBI lineage: Eukaryota > Metazoa > Chordata > Testudines > Trionychidae > Pelodiscus > Pelodiscus sinensis. Next base: position 39,997,527 of record NC_143054.1, on the reverse strand, counting down.
TACATGCAATTTAAATGTTATCTAATTTGTAGCAGCACATATTGTCTAGCTACCCCGCTGAAGCAGTTGTACACAGGACAACTCACTAGTTAACTTTGATCTTAGTGTTCTTTTCAGCACTTGCTTGAAATCCTACCAGCTGCCTACATCCTTTCCCCTGTCCTCTTGCAAGATCTATTCTATAACGTATGGACACATATATGCATTCCTTTCATTACATAATCTGAGTTATTAATACTTAACTGAATTATTTCTCGGTCCGGAGAAGACAGTTTTGCTATTAACAATGTATTTGATACAAATATAAATGTTACTTACAGTACTTGAACTGACAAGGGAGTGTCAGAAAATACATGTTCAATTAGTTCATTAATCCAGTAAATTGTCTAGGTACAATTCATATTTCACTATATATTACATAGCTTTCTTATTACCTTCTAGTTCAGTACTGCAGACATTACTGAGATATTTGGTGACATCTTTTAATAAGTGTGAGGGTGCAATGCTGCATAACTTTCACACCTGGAAGACCTGGGCATCCAACAACATTTATCTCAGATCTTAAAATAAACTCCTAGGCAAATGTAATAATGGCCAGATATTCACTTTTGTACAACTCTTGAACCAGAGGATGTTTATTGACATCTCCATTTCTATTTTATCTAACCTTTCAGTGGCAAGTTGAACTCTGATATTGTTGGCATTTTCCAAACAGCCGAATACATAAATATTTAAAATTATATGTGTGACTAGAGCTGTAGATGTACGTGCAAGTCTCAGCTCAGCACAGCCTTACATACAAAGGCAATACTGATGCCTCTATTATACTTAAGCACATATGTGTTCTTAAATATCCTATAAATGCAAGTCTGAGCTTACTTGTGCTGGTATATGTCAGAAATAACTCCTCTGACATCAATGAGTTTCACTGAGAAACAGCAGTGTCCCCCTCTTTAGCTGAAAATGTTGGGGGTGGTGTACTCCAGAGGTACAGGGAATATGTCTTCCTTTCCTTCAAAATATACATATGCACAAAGCACAGTACATCAATCTAATTTGCCACACAAATGTGACAATTAGTGTTCTGTTTTATGAAAGATATGTTCATATACAGATTCCCATAATATTTGTGGGCCTGATTATAATCTAATAATGGTTTTACACCAATAGCATATTTTTTGCCATTTAAGACGTAGAACAACTACACCTAAAAAGCAGAAATTCAGTTACTACACTATAAACTAACCTTTATACCACCTAACCACGGATTACATACCTTCAGGATTTGTCTACACTACTGGCTTTTGCTGGCAGAAAGTATGCAAATGAAACACTGATTAACAAAAGCCAGCGGTGTAGACATAGCGGCTACGTCTAGACTGGAATGATTTTCTGCAAATGCTTTTAACGGAAAAGTTTTCCGTTAAAAGCATTTGCAGAAAAGAGTGTCTAGATTGGCCACGGATGCTTTTGCGCAAAAGCACTTTTGCGCAAAAGCATCTGTGGCCAATCTAGACGCGCTTTTGTGCAAAACAAATCTGAGCAGTCTACACTGGCCCTTTTGCGCAAAAGCTTTTGCGCAAAAGGACTTTTGCCCGAACGGGAGCAGCATAGTATTTCCGCAAGAAGCACTGATTTCTTACATGAGATCGTCGGTGTTCTTGCAGAAATTCAAGCACCCAGTGTAGACGGCTGGCAAGTTTTTCCGCAAAAGCAGGTGCTTTTGCGGAAAAACTTGCCAGTCTAGACATAGCCAGCCTGTCAGAAATACACATGCAAGGCTATGTCTAGACTGCAAGCCTCTTTCGAAAGAGGCTTTTTCAAAAGAAACCTTCAAAACAGCCTCTTTTTAAAAAGAGCATCTAGACTACCACCAGTACTTTCAAAAAAGTAAGCCGCTTTTTCAAAAGAGAGCACCCAGGCAGTGTCGATGCTCTTTTGAAAAAGCACAGTTTGCATTACATAGCGCACTTTTTTCAAAAGAGCACTTTTGAAAAAAGGCATTAATCCTCGTAAAACGAGGTTTTCCGCGGATAAAAAAACTGCCGTGTACTTTTGATTTTCTTTTGAAAGAACACGGAAGCAGTCTAGACCCATGGGAAGTTTTTTTGAAAAAAGGCCACTTTTTAAAAAAAAAAAAAAACCTGTAGTATAGACACACCCTCAACTGTTTGAAAACTGCTGCACTAGTATAACTAACTCCAGAGATATTAGTACAGTTAGTCCTGATACACACCAGTGTAAGAAAGAAAAGAATCAGATCCACACAGCCAGACTAAATTATCTGCCTCGCTCAATAAGATGAACATATCTTTCTAGTATTACTTTAAGGTAATCTTTACTTCTGATTTTAAAAATTCCCCTTCTAGAAATTCTCTGAGTTCATATCTCTTTGAATAGTATTTGATTAATTTGTTTCCAAAGAGATGACACACCAGTCTTTCAACAACTAATTCATATGCTAAGTACTTTCCTTTGATGGAATTCAATCAATGCTACAACTGGTTCAACACTATTTGACAAATGCATTATTTGAAGACTAGTCCTGAAATTCATTAAATAAAATACTCAATTAAGACCATTTTAGGCTGTTTGACTAGCTCTAGTTTTATGTTTAAATAAGCAGGAGGATGGACTAGCATTCATCCCCAATATCCAAACCTATCACAAATTAAATGCCAAATTCTGAAGCAATGTTTTGGTTTGCAAAATGGGTGCAAAAACTTGCAGGGGTTGGACATTCAGGGAGTGAGCAACATAAGTGTCATTTTCATGCCAAATGGTCAGATGTATGCAGGTGTGTATATCAGAAAAAACAGCTGGCTTTGAATCACCACTATGAAGAGACGTCTTCTCTTACTTATGTTCTTCACCTAGCTCATTGCTTTTCCTACAGCACCCTCTTCCCTTTCCCACTCACTTTGTGTGTAAGTTCAGCTGCTGTTCTAGAGCTATAGAAGTGAATAGGTGCCTTGTGAATGTGAATTGACTTCACCAAGTCCTCTGCTTGGCTTGTTTTGTATACCCATTTAATGCATAGGATTTGTTTATCATCTCACATCTGTGTTACACTGATGTAAACAGGGGCTGAATGACTGCTTGCTATCAGCCAGCTGAAAGGAGAGAACTGCCCTAGGAGTGGGTATGCTCACTCGTAGGCTATGTCTACACTGGTGCGATCTTGTGCCAGAAATATGCAAATTAGGCTAAACATGGAATATCGCTGAGCCTCATTTCCATATCTAATGAGCCACCATTTTTGCAGAAGAGGCTCTTGCGCCAGAAGGAACGTCTACACTGCCCCTTCTGGCACAAGAAAAACCCTCTTGCACAATGCCCTTATTCCTGAAAATAATCAGCGTATGAACTCTGTTCATGGCATTTTCCCAAGTTAATGCCATGTCACCTCTCTCGCTCTCTTTCATTAAAAGTTTCTTTTCTACACTCAGACTCTGTGCATTGCCTCTCAGAGGCGCCCAGGGGTGTGTGAATTTCCCAGGCTACTGGGTGGGGGCTCAAGCAGGTTCTGTGTCAGATGGAACCCTAGATATTGAACCCGGCCCAGGTTGCTGCTGGCCCTATCCATCAGAAGGGTTACACTGACAATGCTCACTTTAGTGAAGTTACACTGGTGTACCACAGCAGCTTGGATTATGTGCTCAGTGTATGGCACCAGTACACAGAAGGAAACATCTCCACCATATACCGTATATACTCGAGTATAAGCCGACCCGAATATAAGCCGAGGCACCTAATTTTACCACAAAGAACTGGGAAAAATATTGACTCGAGTATAAGCCTAGGGTAGGAAATGAGGCAGCTACTGGTAAATGTAAAAAATGAAGATAGATACCAATAAAATTACATGAATATTTATTTCAAAGAAAAACAATAACCTAGCTCTGTAAGTGGAAAAGGGGGTCAACAAAAACAATATGGTATCAAAAATACCATAACTTTAAAAGTACAACAACCTTAGCTCAATCAGCAACCAAGCTCAATCAGCTCCCCATAGCTCTTTTCCTCAGGTGTCCCGGCTTCCTAGCTGTTTTTGTGTTTTTAGCTGAGGGAAACTTGCAGATGGCAACTCCCTCTCCACATATACCATTCCCCCGACACAGAGGATAAAATATTTCCACAATCCCTGGGCAGATCCTGCTTTCCATAAGGATTTTATCCTTTCCATTCAGGCCCCTTACCTTATCTCTTCTCTTCAGCCTGCGCCGAGTCGCGCTTCTGCCTCCGGACCCGCCCCCTGCCCACAGCACAGTGACAAGCCAATCACTGGCAGTCACTGTGCAGCCAACAAGCCTATGTATGTGCGCTGTTCATCGAACATACATAGAGCTTTCAGACCTCAGAAATTGACACGAGATACTTTGATGATGAATTTACAGCGCAGTCCATAACAATAACACCTCCTGACAGATACGACAACCTGGATGCCTTAGAACCTGACCAGCGTACTCACTTTCCTCAGTTCTCGAGACGCTGACTCGAGTATAAGCCGAGGGGGGCATTTTTCAGCACAAAAAATGTGCTGAAAAACTCGGCTTATACTTGAGTATATACGGTAACTATCCTCCTGTCCCTCCTGCTCTTCCAGGAACTTCACCTGCCATTAGACATTATCACTAGAATGGTATTCTGTTCTCTGCAGTCTTCATTATTTAACTTGGATTAATTCCATGAAAACTCAGGAAAATCATATTGAATAAGCAAAGAAAATAATTCATTATTGGCCCAGTCTTGCTTCCCAGTCCTGAATGTCAGTTGCATATTCTTCTGGAAATGAAGACAGTCACTAGGAAGAGGGACTGAAAAAGAAAGAGGGAGGTTGAGAAGAAATAAGAAGGAATAGACAAAGAACAGAGATAACTGAAAAGAGCGATGGAGAAGGGAGTACAAGAAGTAGCTAATAGATGAGAGTTTCTTGCAGAGTTTTACAACTACGCTCAGTAGTAAGTATAACTAATGGGGGGAAATGGGGACACGAGGCATGTACTCACAGAAGATGAAGTTAAGACAGAAAAGAAGAATTGAGAGGGTATGTCTACACTACTGTGTTATTTTGAAACATTTTATTTAGAAATAGCTTATTTCAAAATAACGCATCTATACACAAAATGCATTTAGAAATAGCATTCTGATATTTCGAAATAGTGCGTCCACACTGAGTGGACTCTGAATCGCATTTAAGGCTGGCCGGAACCAGTTCCGGCAGACCACTAGGTCAGGACTTACGGTGTGGGGCTCCTGCCTGAGGCTATCTGAGGTCTGTTCTTAAAGGGACCCCCCCCAGCCAGCCAGTTCTCAGGTGTCCCTGCTTGATTGTCTACCTCCATGAGAGACAGCAAAGCATTTTGTCTCTGCATGCTCTGGTTCCCCTCACTTGGGACCCCACAGCACTCTGTAGCATGGAGCCAGAGCTGCCCCTGGGCACTCTGGTGCTTCTCTTGGACGCGTTGCTGCGAGCCTGGCTGCACTTTCTGCAGGCTGCCATCCAGAAGGTCCATCGGGGGGCTGTCAGTATCCAGGAGGCTTTGCGGGAGAGCTTCCACTCTGAGGAGCACTAAGAGCCTCCCAGACCTGCCCACAGGGGGAATTGTGCCTCATTCCTCCCTCATGGCCTTCCACTTACCCCTCCCTAACCCCCTTCCTAATTTCAAATAAAATACATGTATTTTCATGAACACAAACTCTCTTTATTTAACAAAACTGGGGAGGAGGGAATGAAACTGTAGTGAGACTGGTGAAAGGAGGCGGGAGAGGGGAGAAGAGAAGGTGGGAGAGAGGATGGGGAAACCTGGGAGGAGGGAGCTGGAAGCAGGAAGCAAGGAGAAGAAGGAGGAGGGGAAACTCAGGGTTGGGGGTCTTGCTGGATCAACTTGATTGTCATGCAAACCTGCTCCTGGGTTCGCATGTGGCCAGGCTGGCAGCTATTCTTCCATTGACAGCCGCATTCCTCCATCTAGTGTGGAGATCATGGACGTTAGGGGCATCCCCCCCATCCTGATCTCCACTCTAGACCAGGAAGGCGCCCACCTTCTCCGGGCCCTGGTTGGCTCCTGGGAGCTGGCAGACTGCTCTTGGGGAGCAGTGGAGGGCTGGCTGGGACACCTGAGAACTGGATATTTAGAAATGCATTTTGTGTATAGATGCGTTATTTCGAAATAACTATTTCAAAATAAGATATTTTGAAATAGCACTGTAGTATACATATACCTTAAGGGAATAAGAGTATTTTATTTTGTTCATGCCCTATAGTTGTGGGCCCCTGAAGATGTTTTCAATATTTCTGTAATAATAAAAACATCTTAGAATACCACCCAAATAAATTAATAAATAACGGCACTTCCATTTTTCACAGTATCAAATATTTCATGGGCATTTAAGAATTACTGTACAGTATTCACAATGCTTTTCTTTTCTGAGGTACAGGCTAATATTTCTTGTCTACTTTCTTGGGTTGAGGATGAGTGGGTTTTGTTAGAGAAGAATCAGGAGACTTAGGAGTGGACGGAGTAAAGAGACTTTTTTATTGCAGAAGATACTTTTTCTTCTTTGGACCCCAACACAACTTTTTGAGTGAGCAATGATTTGGCAGTAGTTACATTTATTTATTGATTTTAGTGTGTTAATTTACATGTTTATTGCTACTTTCCCTAAATACTTATTTACTAATGTTAATTTTCATATAATGAATATTAACAGGCAGGTGATGAATATTATTATACTCACACCCGTTTACTGTTTACAGGATTTTTAGTTAGATTAGCACTTTTTTACACAACATACTTTTTGAATTAGCAGGTTACAGAGATTACAAAGCATGTGACCCTGAAAATATTTTTACAGCGCAAGCAAGTAAACGAAGTTACATTTTTTAAAATGTATTTGTTTAGGCTAGAAGAATGAAGGGAAAGACCATATTTATACATTAGAAAGGATAATAATGCCACTTTATCTATCTTTTTAAGCTGCAAAGATGAAGGGAGGAAGAAACATTTTTAAAGGACAATGCCCACTGTGACCAGACCCCTGCCACTATTGCACGGCCTTTCTGAACTCCTATTAATTCTTACATATTCCAAAAGGTTTGGAGAGTAATCAGTAACTCTTTTTCTTATTTGAATAGTCTTGCCAGCACCCAGCCAGCAGACCCTGCACCTGGCACGGATCGAGCCACCCACCCGATGCCCCCCAGCCCTCCTCCTCTTCCCGGGACCAGGCTGGCAGCTCCCGGGAGCTTGCCCGGGATCACAAGAGGCGGGCACCCGCCTGGTCTAGTGCGGACATCGTGGACCTTGTGCACGACCTCCGCACTAGGCACAGGGAAGTGGCCGTCTACGGCAGGAGAGCTGCCAGCCTGGCCACCCAGGGGCAGGTGTGCATGAAAATCAAGGTGGTCCACTGAGACCCCCGACTCTGAGCCCTGAGCTTATAATGGCTGTACTGGGTCAGAGCAAAAGTCCATCTAGCCCAGTAGCCTGTCTGCCGACAGCGGCCAACCCTACGGACCCTGGAGGGGATGGACCGAAGACAGTGACCAAGCCATTTGTCTTGTGCCATCCCTCTCCAGCCTTCCACAAACTTTGGGCAGGGACACCACTCCTACTCCCTGGCTAATACCACTCCATGGACCCAACCTCCATCACTTTATCTCACTTCTCTTTAAACTCTGTTCTAGTTCTAGCCTTCACAGTCTCCTGCAGCAAGGAGTTCCACGGGTTGACTCTTTGCTTTGTGAAGAACAACTTTCTGTTATTAGTTTGAAGCCTGCTACCCATTCCTTTCCTTTGGTGTCCTCTAGTCCTTCTATTATGGGAACTAATGAAGAACTTTTCTTGATGCACCCTCTCCACCCCACTCATGCTTTTATAGACCTCTATCCTATCCCCCCTCAGTCTCCTCTTTTCTAAACTGAAAATTCCCAGTCTCTTTAGCCTCTCTTCATATGGGACCTGTTCCAAACCCCCGATCATTGTAGTTGCCCTCCCCTCTCCCACCCTTTCTCTTCCCCTCTCCCACCTCCTTTTTCCAGTCTCACCCAGTTTTGTCCAATAAAGAGAGATTCTATTTCTGAACACAATTGTCCTTTATTTTGTACATCAGGAAGGGGGGCTAGGGAAGGGTAAGTGGAAGGAGGTGAGGGAGGAATGGGGTACGAGCCCCCGATGGGGAGGACTGGGTGGCTCTGTGGGCTTCTGGGGGTGGAAGCTCTCCTGCAGCCCCCCAATTGCCCCCTCTCCACAGATGGTAGCCTGCGGCAAGTGCAGCCGGTCTGATGGCCGAGTGCTGTGATGTGCCCAGTGTGGGTACTCCGGGCAATCCAAGCCAGGACTGCTTTGCAAGTGGAGCACCCCTGAGAACTGTCTGTCAGGGGTGGGGGTCGGGTCCCTTTAAGCACAGCCCTCGGCTAGCCTGAGGCAGCAGCTCCACGCTCTATGTCCTCCTCTGATGCCCTGCCGGCACTGCTTCCGGCCTTCCTTAACCCCAGTTCAGGGTCCACTCAATGTGGACATGCTAGTTCGAATTAGCAAAACGCTAATTCGAACTAGTTTTTTAGTCTGGGTGCGTTAGTTCGAATTAACTACTTCGAACTAAGTTAGTTCGAATTAGCGCTGTAGTGTAGACATTCCCTAAGCTAGTACTGTAGTTTACAAATTTTTCACAGTTTCAGAGTAACTGAACCTCTGATCCATCTTATGATCTGCTCAAGGGATGTGACACTTGTAAGCCTCAGACCTATAATGGTCATATCTCATTAGGAAAGGACCCATCTCCCTCTGCCTCTTCATCACCCTCTGGTGGTTTGGGATGCAGACCCCTGGAATTCACTCTAAGTATCTCAGCTGGTCTATCTCCAGAACCTGAAATTTCACACTCTGTCTCCGGCAACAATGGTTGTGGTTTACAAAAGAGCCTTAACTACAGCAGAGTACATTTATTTTAGGATAAAAGCCTTACAAAAATCATATAATAAAACAATACAATGTAAATAAGTTCTTCAACACTCTCCAATACTCCATATTAGAGGACCTTGAGATCAAAGACTTTAAAACCCTTTGGTAATTCAGGTAAATTCTCTAGTTTGTGTTACACAGGACTTCAGATGAGGTAATCACAATGAAATTTGAGTTGATTTTAAGTTCACTTGAACAAATTATAAATCTGTTGGCAAAAGATTTTACCTTTTGGTAAAAGATTCATATAAGTTAATTGGATCCAAATAAGAAACCTTCATCTATTTTTTATGTCTACCATTAGAGCTCTATTGTGACTATTCTTAACCAGCCAGCATACAATTCCTGCCTCACAGAGATACAGAAATACATTTGAATAATTGTAACAGTAGTATCAGACAGATGCCTATGTAAGTCATATCTGCCACACAAATTGCCAGCTTATATTATTGTTCATGAAATGGCACTTACAATTTAACTTGCTGAGGCTTGGATGTCACCATTCTACCCAAGAGAAAAACTTTTCTGTGTAGGATGACATTTGCTGGGGTGATTGTTCAGTGGAACTGCAAGCTGTGCATACTCACACAGGCTTGCCAATCGGAGGAAGAGAGGCAAAGGGAATAGCTACCCTAGGGCCTGTTGATTCAAAGGGGCTCAGGGCTCCGGGCCACCACCATTGCTACTGAGGCAGTGGCTGGAGACACCTTTAACTTGCCATTGGAGTTTCACACCATGCACTCTATGTGGATCTGAGGGCTGTGGGAGGCCAGTGTGGCATGTTCTGGCCAGCATGGAAGACTGGGCCCTTGCCCCTTGCCCCTGTTGCCTGAGGCCCTGCCTCTCTCGGGAGCACAGAACCAAGCCCCCCCCTACTTTGCCCAGGGGCCCATACAAGCTGTTGGCCCCTGTGCTCAGAATAGGCCAACGGGCTAAGAGATTTATAATTTGTTCAAGTGAACCTAAAATCAAGACACGTTACACTGTTATCACCTGGTCTGACGTTCTATGCAACACAAGCTAGAAAATGTCCTTGAAATAATTCCTGTTTTAGCTAGAGCATTCCTTTTCAGAAAAATAAACCAACCTACCTTGATTTAAAAACATCCAGTGAGGAGTTATTCTAATGTTTTATTTCCTTCACTGTTATCAATGAATGCCTTTTTTCCAGTGTGTGTATGTCTTACTTCTACTTCCTGACATCAGCTCTCATTATGCTTTTAATCTGAACTGCTCTCTGTTATCAAACTTTTATTCTGCATGTAGGCATGAGAAACTTACCAAGATATCCCTTAAACCATCACTTCATGAAGATAAATAGACTGAGCTCCTTTGGTCTGTCACTATCAGGCATGTTTTCTAATCCTCTAATTGTTCATTTGGCTTTATTCGGAAAACTTCCCAATTTATCAACACCTTCATGAACTGTGGGCTCCAGAACGAGACAAAGAAAAAGTCCCACTAGTGCCAAACACGGAGATAAAATAATCTCTCTAGTCCTACTAAAAATTCCTGTTTGTACATCAATCATTAATGGTATCACCTTAGCTCTTTTTGTCTACTCCCTTGCTTTTGGAGTATCATGTTCAGCTAATTATATATAGTACTGTGATTCACCCCTCTCCTTCCCCAATTTGATCCTTTTCAGAGTTACTGCCTTCTAGGTAGAATAGTAATAGAGATGTAGCCGTGTTAGTCTAGTCTAGCTGAAACAAAAAACAGGACTATGTAGCACTTTAAGGACTAACAAGATGGTTTATTAGGTGATGAGCTTTCGTGGGCCAGACCCACTTCCTCAGATCAAATTGTGGAAGAAAATAGGCATGACCATATATAATAAAGGATACAATAAAAAAGTGAACACATATAAAAAGGACAAATCAAATTTCAGAACAGAAGAGGAATGGGGGGGGAGGTAAATGTCTGCGAGCTAATGATATTAGAGGTGATAATTGGGGAAGCTATCTTTGTAATGGGTAAGGCAATTAGCGTCTTTGTTAAGACCCCGGTGTAAAGTGTCAAATTTAAGCATGAATGACAGTTCAGAGGTTTCCTTTTCAAGTCTGGTGTTAAAATACCTTTGAAGCAGTATGCAAGTAATCAAGTCGTTGAGACAATGACCTTTCTGGTTGAAATGGCAAGAAACTGTTTTTTCTTTATAATGCAGTATCCTCAATTATCACCTCTAATATCATTAGCTCGCAGACATTTACCTCCCCCCCTCCCCATTCGCCCTCTGTTCTGAAATTTGATTTGTCCTTTTTATATGTGTTCACTTTTTTTGATTGTATCCTTTGGTATATATAGTCATGCCTATTTTCTTCCACAATTTGATCTGAGGAAGTGGGTCTGGCCCACGAAAGCTCATCACCTAATAAACCATCTTGTTAGTCTTTAAAGTGCTACATAGTCCTGTTTTTTGTTTCTTCTAGGATAGAGTCCCTGATGTTGTATATATAATTTGCATTCTGTTCCTCATTGTATGACTTTATATTTGTCCATACAGAAACACATATTATTTGGTAGCAGCTGCTGTTCCAGCTCATAACATCTTTGGGATAGAGTAGGGGGAAATGGTGCTGACTTACAAACCTATACCTTTGAATCCTGATTGGGAGAGAAGCTTTAGCTTCACCAACCAACTCATTTCCACACATCACCTATATAAAACCTGGTCATTCTGTGCTGTACTGTACAACTCTCTCAAATTGCCTTCAGCAGGACTAGTCTATGCTCTCCAAAGCAAATAAGGGTGGCAATCTAGGCTATTGGTTTTTAGGCACGTAAAGTGAATTTGACCCAGTGGCCTGATTCTCATACATACTGAGCTCCCACTACCCTAGTGAACTGAATGGAAATTTTGGAGCTCAGAGTCTTCTCGAGCTAGGCACTAATCTAAAAATTAAAATGAGTATAAAAGTGAAGTTAAAACTAAATACAGTATAATAAAGTTACAGGGAACTTTGAATCTATGAATCAATGCTGTCAGCTACATCTGTTATATGACATTACAAATTCTTTGGAAACCTTATCTCCAATTCTGCAGATTCGTAGTCTCTACGTATGGGAAAATTCCAGTTCTAAATCTTATTGTACTTCCTTCTAATACGCTGTTACATTATTCATGCAATCCATTCTTAATCTAGTATTACCATCTATTATTAATATATTCTATTACAAATTTAAGAGTAAATATTCGCCTAGTTCTGTCATTTATTTTGTTGTAAATCAATGGTCTCCTGCTTCCATTATTTATGAATGCTTTTTGCATTCCTTATCCCAGGATATATTTAAAGTATTCTCAGTGTCAATGCAATAGACTAATTAACTAAATTTTAAAAGGAGATAAAATATATGAAGGAGCATTAACTATGGAACATGTTAACACAAGAGAGAAGACAACAGAATGACAGAAAAAAGCAATTCAAGTATTATCCATATTTATGTTATATAAATCTATCTATAGTCTACAAATCAAACAAAATAAATGGCAAATCTACTGATATTGCAATTGTAAATATTTCCATGGCTCATGTCTAACTGGGGTTATACATCAGTAATTTATTTTGGGTCTCATGCTTATATTGAACGAATTTGGCACAAGTAAGATCAGAATCAGGCTCTTTGTTTTTGTGTCTAAATATTTAGGAAAATGCTCAAATACATTGGGCAGACTGCAAATATGGTTTCTTTCTCTTTTACGATTCTTTCCCAATTAATCAAAAAGTTGCAGTTTCACAAAAAAATTGGGCATTGCTAACGTTAAATAATTTGACATTTTGTTGCTTTAGCTTATTGCTGGGGAAAAAGGGGATCCAGAGAGCAACAGGCCTGTTCCTTTCACCTTAGATGTATGCTGAGTCTTGAAACAAGTTTAGAAAGAGAAAGTAAAGAACAAAGCAATGAATTGTGATTGGGATAGAATACATCATAGTTTTTAAAAAAATCAGTTATACCGGACCAATATGAGTATTAAAGACCGTTAAGGCAAAAGGGGAAGGAGATCTCCGCTCTGCGATATTCAGTGGTTACTACAGGAAACAGTGATGTGCATTTTAGCAAACACCAGCTAGAGAAAAAAACACAATAAAAATCCCTTTACCAGGAGCCTCCATGTCACCTCTCCTCACAGCTTAAATGAACTTTATATTGGGAGGCAGCTTTCAGAAGAATCCATTTCAAAGCTTCAGTGTATTGTAACAGAAAGGAGCAAAGAACATCAACTTATGTTTTGCTTAAGAAGATAAACGGAATTTAATGCTTTAGTCTTTAGGCATGATTTTGACTAAGGGGATGGTCAGCCATGTTGCTGGAAGCTATATTGGTAAGGAAACTACTTTGAATAAAGGCTGTTTTTTGTTTTATTGAGTCATAGCCCCTAGAAAGTGTTTTTCTCTTGTATTTCTTAGAATCATGCTAACTCTATTCTTTATACTTAAAGTCACTTCACATCCATTCTCCTTTTATCAATACTCCTTACTTCTAATGTAAACCAACTCAGTTCTATATTTGAATTAAAGTATGTTAACTTAATTTGGCTTGACAAGCTGCTGAGTACTGTATCATTAAAGCAAAAAAGGTATGGTCCAAGAGACAGTTGGGCATTGCAGAGGACATGGTCTGGGGAAGATTCAATACTGGGAGAGTGGAGGACTGGATTGACCTTGTCACTTGTAATTAGGGTGAAGCTGGGGTATAGCAAGCAGGTTAATGAAACAGAATTGCTGTATCAGTGTTGCATTACAGAGACTAAGGCTGTGTCCAGACTCAGGGGTTTTTTCGAAAAAAGTAGCCTTTTTTCGAAAAAACTTCACCTGCATCTAGACTGCAGCCGCGTTCTTTCGAAATTAAATTGAAAGAAAGAGGCTTTTCTTTCGACGGCAGTAAACCTAATTCCACGAGGAAGAACGCCTTTTTTCGAAAGTGCTCTTTCAAAAAAAGGCGTTCTTGAAAACAAACAGGGCTTTTTAGAAAGAGAGCATCCAGACTCACTTGCTGCTTTCTTTCGAAAAAGCGGCTTGCTTTTTCGAAAGTTCCGCGTGCAGTCTAGACGCTCTCTTTCGAAAGAGGCTTTTTTGAAAGTATCTTTCGAAAAAGCCTCTTTCGAAAGAGGCTTGCAGTCTAGACATAGCCTTAGTGTTGGCTTGTATGCTGGTTGGGAGCATCCAGACAAAGGAGATATGGACACAGAGCATTTTGAAGTACTCGGGATTAAATGGTTGGCAATGACATAATATCTGCCCAGAATGTGACACATAGTGTTTCAATTATTGAACAGTACAAAAATGATCAATCCTTCACTATCATTTTATAGAGGGATACCCAGGAGGGTTGTGTTCTGTCTGTGTCATATATTAGAAGAGTTAATATGAATAAAATAGTTCCTTTCCATAGCAGCTACTGGCACAGACAAGAAAAACAACACTGAACTCTGATGATATAAGCCAGGTGGACTTCCATATGATATATGTAACTTGATATTAGCTTTAGGGACTGGAGAAGTGGAGTCAGACTGAAATGAATACTGCTCCACACTTAATACAGAGCTTTTTCACTGGTAGAATTCAAAGAATGTTACAATGCAGTCATGATTTTTCCTTTCATTATACATATGGGCTACGTCTAGACTGGCATGATTTTCCGCAAATGCTTTTAACGAAAAAGTTTTTCCGTTAAAAGCATTTGCGGAAAAGAGCATCTAGATTGGCACGGATGCTTTTCCGCAAAAGCACTTTTTGCGGAAAAGCATCCGTTCCAATCTAGACGTGGTTTTGCGCAAGAAATCCCCGATCACCATTTTCACCATCGGGGCTTTTTTTGCTCAAAACAATTTTTAGCTGTCTACACTGGCCCTCTTGTGCAAAAACATTTCCAGAAAAGGGATTTTGCCCGAACGGGAATGTCAAAGAATTTGCGCAAGAAGCACTGATTTCGGACAGTAGAATATCAGTGCTTTTGCGCAAAATCAAACAGCCAGTGTAGACAGCTGGCAAGTTTTTGCACAAAGCGCCTGCTTTTGCAGAAAAACTTGCCAGTCTAGACGCAGCCATGGAGTGGTATAATATGCAACCAGAAAGTGATTTGCCAGGGTCACCCAGCAGCAAGACTAGAACTCAGATCTCCTGAATTCTATTCAATACACTAGCTGATGCTTCACACTGAATTATCACTTACCAGCTTTTCCATGTCCTGTCCATTGAATTATTCACTTAATTAATTGAATTATTCACTTAATTATTCACTTAATGTGTGGTTTTCTAATTCACCACTAGAGTGCCATTAACTCTTAATCTTCCAAACATAACTGTTTTTATGGCTGAGGCACAGGAGAAAATGAAATCAGGAGCTTAAAAAAGGCTCTTTCCATCTTCCAGACAGACAGAAGGTCACATTTCTATATCGCTGTCTTTTCCATAATAGATTTAAGAGATTTTAAGGCCAAAAGAGAACATTTTGATCATCTAGTCTGACCTCCTGCATAATACATGTGACAAAATTTCAACAAGTGATTTCTGTATCACGTCCATAATTTCTGTTTGAGCAATAGCATATCTTTTAGAAAGCTATCCAGTCTTGATTTAAAGACTTCAACTGATGGAAAATCCATTATATCACTAGGTAAATTGTTCCAACACTTAATTAACCTCACCGTTAAAATTTTGCACTTCATTTCTCATCTGAATTTGTCTAACTTTATCTTCCAGCCAGTAGATCATGTGACACTTTTGTCTGATGAATTACATATCCCTGTAGTATCAGAAATCTTCTTCCTCTGTAAGCAACTAAATCTTGATTGAGTCACTTCTTAACCTTCTTTTTTGCAAAGCTAAATCGATTTAGTTTGTTTTATCTTTGTGTGGCAGGATTTCCCAGGAGCCTTTCTGATTTGATATCTTTTTTTTTTTAAAGACTCAAACCCAAAACTGGGTGCAGCATTTCAGTAATACTATCATTGTCAAGTATAGTGGAAATAATACCTCCCTATTTCCATTTGAGATTACCCTGCCTATACATCAAAGATTTACATTTAGTCATTTATCCATTACATTGCACTAGGAGCTCATCTGGCTACGCATCATTGCCCCTAATTCCTTTCCTGAGTCAATGTTCTCCAAAATTCAGCAATTCTGTCCAGAAATGTGCATTCAATTCTTCTATTGGAATCTTGTAATGTGTAGCTGTCTGTGCTATTTCTATTTCTATTGTGTAAAATAACTCAGAGAAATTGTAGGATGCGGCATATATTATAACCAGTGGCTCTTTACTATCTCAAGAAGGTGACTTTCTTAAATAGGATTACCTTGGGTAAGATAATAATAAACATAGTATATTAGGTTACATCTAGACTGCAGAGTTTTATCGGAAAAAGATACACAAATTGTGAACCACAATTTATGTATCTTTTTATGCTTTTTTTTCTGGAAGAGACTTTTCTGAAATTTGTCCTTTCTACACAGGGCCAAATTTTGGAAAAATCTCCTCTTTTAGAACATCACTTATTCCTCTCACCAAGAGGAATACAGGGATGTTGAAAGAATGTGCCCTTTTTCAGATTCTGTTCCCAAAACATGGACATGTTCCCTGGAAAAACTCTTCAGTCTAGACATACCCTGAAAGAGAGAATGGAATCACATTAGGTTTATAGTTTACTTGGCCAGAGAAGAAATGAAGCAGTGGTACAGTTTACAATAGATAGATAGATAGATAGATAGATAGATAGATAGATAGATAGATAGATAGACAGACAGACAGACAGACAGACAGACAGACAAAGAGAGAGAGGGTACTTTCAAAAAGATGTCACTACAGGCTTATGAGTGGGCATGAAGCTCTGGAACAAGATCAGATAAGTTTAGAAAGTCAGTAGAACTTCAAATAAACTGTAGAGAAAACGAAGATGTAGAGTTATGTGCAATTAAATTCAAATGCTGTGTCTTTGACAGATATGTACTACCCCAACTGCTGGCATGCTGAAAAAGGCAGTTCATAGAACTGATTCACCCAACCTGGACTTCATTATTCACAGAAACATTTTATCTGCAATCATATATCACAACTTGGTAGTACATGTCCATTTTTATTTGTTTTTTCCTACAGACAGCAGTTCCAGAAACTAATGCATAAATCCAAACCAGGAATTACAAAAGTGAAAAATAAAAATGTATGACTAAGATGGAAAGTACAACTTGCAAAACTGTCTCCAAATGAGTATAGAGATTACCCTGTGGCATGATTTAGTGTCTTTTTGTTTGCCCACATGTGGGATTTGCATATAGAGTTTAATCATCTTCTTTTGAGATTGGGCTACTGCATGTCGTCCTGCTACATTACTTTGGCAGTGTAAGAAAAATAAATCTCAATATTGGTTTTGTTAGATCTATAAACCACTTTTGATACAACAAAGACCTGCCTGTGTTCCCTGGTGGGGTAGAATGGGTTAATGAGCTGTTCCTTTCTAATGCGAGAGTGCTATGTAGCAACTGGCCACCTCCTGAAGCTATTAGTTGACCTTTCATTTGAAAATATTGTATAAGCAAGAGGAAATTAATCCCCAGTCCTCCTGTGAGTTCATCATGAGTGGATCCCTGAAGCCACAGGAAATCAACATGACTTTTCTGCAGACACAGCCTCCAGCTTCATGATGCCCACTGCAAGATTGGGGCCTAATTTATTAATATTTTTCTAGCACCTTGTACAGCAACTTAGTTGGCATGTATTATTTTACCAGAAAACGTGAGAAATAAGTAAGCAGTTCTACCCAAATCTTATCCTTTCAAGGTAAGTAAAGAATTGTACCATCCATCTTGGTATATGTGCTGAGAATATCATTATATCTTCTTGAAATGATTTTGTTAAGATGATTACCAAAAATAGCTGTCCAATTAAAACAGATATTTTCACAGAAAATAATTGAATGCAATTTGCCTATTTTTCAACAACATTTTAAATTGAATATTTTTAAAATAAAGTTGATTTTCTTCTCTTTTTTTATAAATATCACTGGCAAAACCAAAAATAGTTTTAGAAAAATAAAAATGGTTTTCCCTAAAAAGTAACTTTTAATCAGTAATAATAAATATTATTTTAAAACTATATCATGGTGTGTGATAATCTATATATTGTTTAAGTATCTTAATTGTTATATGTGGATTATTTTTTGAGATTCTAAGCTCCTTGCAGCATGGATGTATTCTCTCCCGCATTCTATAAAGCACAGAGCACATTATGACTCTTTCCAACAGAAACAATAGCTTTATCCTAGTCTCTGAAAAAAGAGAGACATTTCTCTTCAGGTTCCAAGTAACAAACATTGATTAGAATAGTGTATATCTAGTCATCTAGAGAAGCCTGGGTAATCACAAACAAATAAAACTTGGACCAGATCATGATGAAAATGATTAAAGCTTTGAAATTCATCACAGAGTTTTTAAGATATGAATCAGACACTTAGTCCTGTCTTTCATCCTATTTTTATTTGATTTTCTATTGCTTGTGAGCAGAAGAATCATAAATACAAGCTCAGCCTTTGAACAAATTATATGCAATTCTATGTTCTCTAATAAAACTTCAGAATTAATAATAAACTCCAAATAAGTCAGGGCTGTTTGTCAAACTTGGTTTTGATGTTGGCATTTCATAGCAGTCCTAGTTATTAGCATAAATCATTTGTATTTTAAAGATGAATGTTTTCAAGGCTGAGTGGGAATTTTCCAATTCATCCTGTAGTAAATACAGCCTTCATGTTTATGTCTTCTTTGTTTACTGTGTTTAATGAAAACATTTTCTCAACAGTGAGAACTCTGGAAGAATGGTTGAACCCAGCTTGGTTTCCCATGAGAAGTTTGCAGTTCTGCTTGTAAATACTGGGAGTTGTGCTCAGCATCTGCCCAAAGTCATACCTGAGAGAATGTCTACACTACAGAATTTTTTCAGAAAAATGGAAAAAATTCAATTACATCCACACTGCATTCACATTCTTTCAAAAGAAAATCGAAAGAACAGAGGGTTTTTTTCCCAACATTGGTAAACTTCTTTCTGCGAGGAAGAAGCCTTTTTCATGAAGAGCTCTTTTGGAAAAAGGCGTGTGTAGATGGGGAAGAGGCAGTTCTTTCTCAAGAAGAGGAAAGAGGAAAAGGCACTGGTGCCTTGGTGGCCATTCCGCCCATAGTAATCACAGTTTACATGCGAGATAGCGTCTATTCAGTGTGGATGCTACTTTTTGAAAAAGCAGATTGCTTTTTCTATATGCTTTGGCAGTGTGGACTCTCTCTTTCGGAAGAAGTTTTGGAAGATCTCTTCCGGAAAAGCTTCTTCTGAAAGAAGCCTGCAGTCTAGACATAACCTGAATGAGCCTGCTGTTTCTACTATTTATTTGAAAGAGTTTGTCTGTCTGTTCATCTGTCAGTCTATTTGTTCAATAACTCATTCTAAACAGTAGGAGCTAGGACCACCAAATTTGCTATACAACTTCTTTTTATCATAACTTAAAGCAAGGTAGAAGTTTGGTTGTGCCAAAAAAATGTGATGTGCTTGGAAAGGGATTGCTTCACACAAAACAATATAGAAAAGAGACATAATCACCAGGCCATTCTTAGGTCTAGGGAGAGCTTATCTAAAACCTATGGAGAATTTGAAGATTGAGAGAGAAATGGAGATTTCAAATTGTTATTCAGTATTGGGGCTTGTCACTTTTATGATGCTAATTGATATTCAGCCCAGGTACATATTGACCAAAAGTTATTACCAGAGCATGCTAAAAGTGGAAATCTCTGTCCTGTGAGAAATTCCAATATTTCAGTATTGGTTTTCCCCCACAAATCAGGACATTTTTGTAGAACAAAATAAAATGGTTTAGAAACTTTTAAATGTTTTCTATCAATATTGAATAAAAAAAACCAGTTCACACAGGTTCATCACACTGAAATATTTCTATTTGGATAACCAGACTCAAAGCAAAATATTTTACTTTGATTTTTTCCTATCAAAAATAGGAGTACAGGAAGGAAAAAGGATTATAGGGCAGAAGCTGCATTTTCCATAGAAAAAAATTATAACCAGCTCTAATTCTTACCATATTTAAAAACTATAAGAAGTAATTTGGTAACCTAAGAAACAAGGATAAATCTTCTTCTTAGAAAACAGTTCTCAACATCATAATCACCATGATCACAAATGACATAAGTGATTCTTTGATAGTTATGGTAGCAATGTTAAAGACCAAGTTGATAGAAAGACCACATTGCTTTTAGCTATTATTCCTTACTGATGGTTCTCCCATATCAGATTTGAGCACTCAGTTCTTGGAAAATCAGAAAATTCAGGTACTGAAATATGCATTTAGGATTTTAATTGTGTGTTCCTATTTTTTTTAAATCTTGGCTTATACTCTCAAGGCCAACGTCTACACTTTGAATTACACCTAGAAGCAAATAGAAGCTCCAGGGCTGTTGTGGTAGATCTCGTGTAATATATAACCATAAACTAAAACCCCATTTCATACAGAAAGTTGCAGTCTTATCCCTGCATACTGTGAATTGTCTTCATTGTGTATCTTATTGACTCAAATTGCATTACAGCAGTAAGAATCTAGATGTCTCTGGTGATATCCATATCCTAAAGTAAAAAGGCAAAGAATCTAACAAAGCACCTGTGGGGGAAAAAGCAATCCTAAATGTATGGGATTCCAGAAGACATAGTGGATTTCATAGCAGCCCAAACTGCAACTTTTTAGTGCAGAAGGTGCAGCATAATAACAGGAATCATCACTGTCATACTCTTCCTTTAGTATCACCTGTTTCTTATCTATCTAAAGCCTCAGCTAGCTTATTCTTATCTAATCACAAGTAGGGTGAGATGCGGTTAAAAACACAGACATTGCACCACCTGGTTGCATGAAATCAAGAGATATTGCTGGGTGTATTACTGCAGCTCAGGTTGCCTGCCCATTTATACCAAATCTTTCAAAAGTATGTTGAGTAGGAAAGATAACAGAAAACACTTGCTGAACTCACATGAGGGAACAGTTGTCCCTCAGCTACCTTTGGAGATCTTGAAGAAAGAATGGAATCAGACTGCACTTCTGAGATGAATTGACCAAACATTGTAACCTGTCACCAACTCCTGATCATTGTCCATTATTAGGAGTCAATTGACCAACAAAATAACTTTAGTCTCCATGCCATCATTAGGCCCAAAACCTAACTGAAAGGGCAAGGGCAAAGGGAAACAATATATATATATATATATATATATATATATATATATATATTGTTGAGGAGAAATTACTAAGGAATGACCATTCCACACACATTAGTGCTAGAAGTGGTTTTCTGTAACAGCTAAATTATCTAGAATAGGGGATTAAAAAAAAGGATATTAATGAAATTTACATACAATACTAAATTGGGTACAATACTGAATTGGGAGGACATGCAACCACCATGAAGAGGTATTATTCAACATAATGCACAGTGAAAGGATATAAGTAATGGGATATAAACAAGAAAGATAATGTAAGGAAAACCAGCTTAATAATGAGAGATAAAGTCTTCAGAAATGCCTAAGTCACTTAGCCCTGATCTACACTAAGGCACTATTTCAAAATAATCCTCCTTAGGTTGAATTTACAAGCACAGTGTCCACACTACCAAGCCCAGTATTTTGAAATAATGGGCCGCTTATTTAAAAATCTGTACTCCTGTTTTCCATTGGGAATAATGCTAATTTTGAAATAGTTATTTCAAAATACTTTTAGGGTGGATGATCTGGTGCTGTTATTTTGAAATAACTACTCCCCAGAGTAATTTGAAGTAATTACGCCCCAGTGCTTAACAAAGCCTGCCTGGACTAATTTTAAAGCTTCCCTGTAGTGGGGACACACTATTTTGATTTTGTAAAATCAGGAATTATTAAATTGAATGTAGTTATTTCAAAATAATTTCCTAGTGTAGACATGCCCTTACAAGACTAAGTGTTTAGGCTTCTAATTGCAAAAGTCACATTTAAAAGTGGCTATTAAACTATTAAGGCTCTTATCAAATACCTATAAGACTGTGGAAGAGCCTCCCAAGACAGTAATGATAGAAGCCACATTTTGTAGCCATTTTAAATTAGTGTCAAATAAGGATCATGTGCAGACATGAGAGTGCCATGAAAACCCAATAGGTGTTTCCAGTTTTGACTTCTGTAGTTCCACATATCTACAAATTGTAGTTTGTGCTTCAAACAGGCACATTGATTTTTAATCACTTAAGATATATCTGTGTTGTTTAGATGTAGCTTCTCTTTGTGTTCTTAGTTTATAAAATTACAATTGGGTCTGAGTGGGGGAAGTAGATGTCCTGACCCAGGAACAAACTTTACAAATCTATGGGTGTGTCTAGACTATTGAGTTTTGTTGACAAAAGTGGACTTTTGTCGACAAAACTATACCTGCGTCTACACTACCGCTGAGTTCTGACGACATAACGTCGCCAGAACTCGGCAGTTTTGTCGACGCTGGTAAACCTCATTTTACGAGGCATAACACCTTCTGTCGACAGAGTTCTGTTGACAGAAGGTGTTATTGCCTGTAGGATTGCGTCTAGACTACAGGGTTTTGTCGACAAAGCAGCTTGCTTTGTCGACAAAACTGAATGTGCTTAGACGCTCTATGTCGATAGAAGTTTTGTCGACAGTATCTGTCGACAAAACTTCCATCGACAAAACCCTGTAGTCTAGACGTACCCTAAGTCACAATTCTTTCTTTCTCCCAAAATGATCTATGGGAGTAGTTTAGTAAGACACTTGATTCCTATTCTTGGAGCAGCTTCCTTCCTCTGTGTGCCTGTCCAGCCGCTCAGAGAAAGAGATTTGGGACCACAAACCCTCTTGCTCCACCCTTCTCTCTGCCTTCACTGAGGGAGTACTGGGCAAGAAGTCTCTGGTGATCTCCCCAAGACCAATCACAACCACACACTAGCAGGGGAGAGAAGGTAGCACCCTGACTGGTCAACGGTGTTTCTGGGCCTCTGGGCAATATGGAGGGGGCAGCTCTGAGTCCTCAGAAGAGGCGGGGCCTTGGATGGAAGGGCTGGGACTGAAGCTAGCTTCCCCCAGCCATACCTTCAGCACTTCCAGGCGTATGTCGCTCAGGGCTGAGGCAGTGATTTAAAGGACCCATGGTCCCAGATGTCCTGACATCCATGAATCCTGAGCCTTTTAAATTGCCAGGTCTCAGGACAAATGTCCTGTTTGCCATCTCCCATTGGTGGTCCTGCTTATACCTCTATGCAGTTGAGTAAGCACTATGCCAGTCCTCTGAGATTAGCATCCATGCAAACTTGAAACGAAAAGTGAACTTGATATACATAAGAATACCCACTTCCAAATCAAATATAACATTTGCATGAATATTTGAAAGGAAAAACTGCTTAGCTGTGCACAGCTCTAATGATAATAAGTTCACAGGCTAGGGCTCACTTGCTTGAAGGACTTATACAGCTGAGTTTAAATCTCTGGAGACTACTTTTCACTAGCTGCAGTTTCCACATATTAAGAAGTATATGCAACTTATAAAGAACTATTGTTTCCAGGTCTGGTGTATATTAGATTTCACATGGAACATGACAAATACTGATTCCCTGCCCTACCCCCATGTGAAGAGAACCTACTCAGATAGGGTCAATAGAAAAGACTGAGAGGCAGACACTGAATTCAAGAGCCCTATCATCTATCACTCTGGTTCTAATAGGATTTTCAAGTATATTTAGAGGTTATCAGTTTATAACATTCTGTCTACCAATTACTCTCGCAGACATTTTCTAAATGGCACAAGAGTAGTAAAGCTGCACAGACAACCAGCAAGCACAAGTATTTAGTACATGACAGGGGGATTATGCTGTTATTACTCTCTATTGACCATTTACATTTTACTATTAGATGATACACTGAATGCCTAGAGGTGGACTGGGGATTTGTGGGCTAGCAAGGAACCCTGCCGACCCTTTCCTTCTGCAGTCTCCCTCACTCCCTCCTCCCCCGGTGCTCATGCCAGGGAAATTGGGTTGGATCATCGGTACTTACCCCACCACCAGGATCAGGGTTCAGGGGTTTGCCCTGTTGTTCTCAGCAGGAGGGCTGGGCAGGTGGAATGGGGCCAGCCTTCATGCATGTCCTGACCCTACTCCCTGGCAGGAGTGCCAGGCAGGTGAAGCAGATTGAGGTACAGGAGTTTCCATTTTTCCAGCCCCCTCCTCAGACACAGACCTATTGGCCCAGTAGCTTATCTGCCACTCTATGTGACTTTTTAAGTGGATGACTTTGTATTTCAAGGCCATTCCTCATAATTTTTTCTCCTAATAAATTATTTAGGTAGAAATATAGTGTAGAAAGCAGTAAAGCATAAAAACACGAAAGATAGATAACTGTGCTGTAAAAGGTGTCAGTAAAGAGGATCAAAATCATTTAGGAAGATACTGTAAGGGTCATATCACACCAAAAACATGTAGTACTATTTTCAAATTGGTCTTTATGCCTCTTCTAGTATTTGTCAACAATTGACTTAATTTGTGTTCCTATTTCTGTATAAGACTAGAATTTTAGTCTGAAGATTTGCAGGGATACATTATAGCCCTTGAAAGCTAGAGTAGCTCAAGGTGGAGAAAAGTGCTCAGCTACTGTGGAAAAGGCCATTTGGCAGCATTGCTAGAGGATCTTCCTGGTTGGCAGCACTCGCCACCCCTTTATAAAATGTAGTTGTCATTAGCATCACACCCTAAAGCAGCTCTTCAATTGCATGCCAGTATGTCAGGAATGCTAGGACTTGCCCAGACATGTCCCCTCTGGCATGATAAGAACTGGCTCACAATCCAGTCAGAGGACTGACAGCAAAAATGACGGATTTATAGCCAATTCTGGCATGGCAGTGATAGGGCAAAAGAAGCTTTCTGAGATTTTTCCATCCCACCCCTGGTGGGCCTGTAGAGATGCAGCTCTATGGTAACATAGGCCATAGAATCTAAAGGTATAAATAAATAAATAGGACAATGCTTCATGAGGAAAGAAATATGAGACTAAATTTGAGGAACATTATGTGCCAGAAATAAATGACCATCTGTATCCATTCTGCTCCTTTGAAAAGCACAATATTTTACAGTCATGCATAAAAATGAAACCCTAGGTCAAATATGTTCCAGAATTAAGGAAATCCAGTAAAAACAGTGACTTTGGTGAGCTGACAGAGGATACGGCTAAACGACATCCCTCTTTCGAAAGAGGGATGTAAATTAGACATATCGAAATTGCAAATGATTTGAATTTCCTGTGCTTCATTTACATAATTGCATCACAGCAGTCTTTCAAAACATGCTATTTCAAAAGTGAAACCGTGGTCTAGATGGTCTTTTTTTTAAAGATCCTGTACTCCTCAAAAAATGATGTAGAGGGATGTCGTTTAGACATAGCCTCAGTTTTTGATCAGGCAAAATGTTTAGACACTTCTCTCTGAAGAAAACTTAGAAGATTTCCACATAGTAAGGGCAAGAGAAACTGAAAAAAACAAGGCAAAGAGCTGAATTCACCAGAAGGGGTTTTACTGGTACTGAGTACTGAAAAATATAACCCTGTGGCGGGGTGTCTAGCCCCGTGCAGTTCAGCCCAGAGGCCCTTTACACACAGATCCTGCGGCCTAGTCCTTTAAGTTTCTGTGCTCAAGCCGGGGTCTAGGAAGAAGGAGTAGGTGGGCCTGGGCCTGCCCTCTCAACCGGGCCCCAACCCAGGGCCCTATCAGTGGTGGGTGGCTCCCAACACTGGCTCGGCAGGGAGTTTTCCCCAAAACGCACCAAGCTCGTCGGGGCTCTTCCTGCTCCCCGCCCTGTGTTGCTTCCTACCTCTTCTCCCTGACCGATGGAGGTCCCACTTGGAGATAAGGGTCTGACAGCAGTGGTGGTGTTGGCATGCTTGGTGTCTGGTGCATCCAAGGCTGGTGCAGCGGCAGCAGTTAGGTAGACTGTACGGCGTGGCTGCTGTGGCAGATGCGCTCAGCCCGGGGATGGTAGTGTGGGGGACAGCTGGTCCGGAGGCTCTTGCTCTGGTGGCTGTGGCTGTGGCTGTGGCTGTGGCTGTGGCACTCGTGTAGCAGCTCCTTCCACTTCAGAGGTCAGCCCACACTGAGCTGCTTTGTTGGTTTTTATACCTAGGCTGCCCTGGGAGCATGCCCAGGAGGACTGCGGGGGAGGGGAGTACTCCACCCAATAGGCATGTTTGCCCTCCTTCTGTTCAGTGAGGGGTGGGCAGACTCCATCACAAACCCCAATAATCACTTGCTATGAAAACCACTACTGAGGAGAGGAGTGGATACAGATGGTCATGGGGAAGGTGTGAATCAGCATCCCAGTCTGTCATAAATGTGGGAGAAAGAATCAGTTCAAATGTTCCAGATGAGAAAAGCAGAAAAGTGAAGTGTGATCAGCTGAAGACAGTTGGATTGAAAAGTTTTTCATAGATGTACTAGGATCTAGCAAGCCTGATGAAATGGACTGGAAAGTGCCTATGACCGTGAATGGAACAATTATTCCACTGAAAATGGACATAGGAGCTCAGGTTAATATTCTGTCTGAACAAGATCATGAGAAACTGAAAATAAGTCCAAAACTGGGACCAAAAAATAAAATAAACTGGTTATTTTGGAACAAATATATCAGTGAAGGAGAAGTGTGTTGCTAGTATCAATCATAAAAGCACCATATACAGGCTCCCATTCATTGTTGGGCCAAAGGAGGTCATATCAATTTTAGGCCTTGCCTGTGAAAAACTCAGTCTGGTAAAATGGGTGATTTCACTACAAGATGATGCTGAACCTGGTTATGAAACACTTTTTTGGGAATATAATAGCCAGTTTCAAGGGTTGGGTCACTTGCAGAGAGAACATAAAATCCAAATAAAAAAACAGATCCTTCCAGCTGTCCATCCACGTACAAAGATGTCATTTGTATTCCATAATAAACTCAAGGTTGAGCTTGCAAAGATAGAAACAATACGGCTGTGTCTAGACTGGCCAGTTTTTCCGGAAAATCAGCTGCTTTTCCAGAAAAACTTGCCAGCTATCTACACTGGCCACTTGAATTTCA